>NC_066889.1:15945399-16266649 GCF_022985175.1 Labeo rohita | reverse complement strand
TATTAAAAAAGTCTTTAGATGTAAATCAATAACAATTACAATTTTTAAAATATTTCACGTGTGATTTATGAGATTTACTTTTTTTTAAATCTAGTTTTTCTTTGTAAAAGGAAAAACGTTGATTACACTGATTTCAAACTTCATTCATTTTAATTAGTTTGAATATACATTGAACCAAACACTGTCAGAACATCTTAGCTGATAATTCAGTATACTTTATTTTTGACAAAACATCCCTTGTTTCGGTCATGACAGAACAGTTTTGGTAGTGACAGTAATGTTTTGGTAGCCACCACATCACATTACAGAATTTTAACCCACATAAAACATACTAAAATACAAAAAATTTGCATAACGGTACTAAAATTTTCTTTATTTCCCCCAAATATGAGGACCAAAACAATGATGGCATGTTTCAGTCGTGACTGTTATGACAACATCATGGGATAACTCTACTGAATCACTACTGAAACTTCACCAAATGTTTTGATCGTAGCTGTTATTGTAATGACAACTTTAGATATTTAGATAGACGATTTTAAAGATATTAATATCTTAAAATGCAAAAATCATTTCAATATCATTTTCATAAGTTGAAATTTAGGAGTTAGGGTTCGGGACAGTCACCTCTCAATTGAAATTACCCACTTAGTGATGATCTTATATATGTTAAGCTTACTGATATTTTAAATATTATTGTTTCAATAGATAATAGAAGTAGTAAACATCTAAGATTTGAATACTTAAATGCTTTTTAAATGTGTTTTTTGACTGTGGGACAGCAGTTTGCACCAGTTCTGTAGAATGGCCCATATACAATCAAAGTTGGTGGTAATGAAACGGTTTTCAAAATATCATCTTTTGTGATCTGCAGAAGAAAGTAAGGCATACAGGTCTGGAAAGACATGAAGGTAAGTAAATAATGACTGAATTTTCAGTTTTTGGGTGAAAGGACAGGGTATAGATTGAACACAAATATCATTCCAAGACAAAATTGAAAAATTGTTTATTTATTGATTTTTCCACATATTTCGAACAAAATAACAGAATTTCAGTACAGATTAATGATCTTGTGCATGTGTATATGTGTGTGTATGTATATGTCACACAATTAAAACATTTAATTTGATTCTAATACAAATTCGACTTCTTTTTCATGAACATGGAGACTAGACTCCGATTCCTGTGTGCTTCCTTTTCATGGCACTCATGAACGCCAGTTAAAGGAAAAGGTGCAGTCTTATTCTCCACCTGGTAGTAGGGACAAACCTTTAGATGTTCAGAAATCGGAGGCAATTTGTCAAAGCACCAGCTGTCCACGGTGGAGAACAGGTTGCTGTACTGCCACACCTGATGACGTTTTGAAGGTCAATTAATGTAAGTGAGATATTTCTTATTTTAAATGTTCATGCACATACACAAACTAAGTAAACTGCTCCATCATTTTGAGTCTTGAGAGTTATAACAAACACATTTTGAGGCTTTCTAGAAAATTCTAGTTTTTTAAATTGCGTTTCTTCCAGCCTGATCTCATGACGAAAACGTACCCGTGGGAACTTTTTCGCAAGATGTGAAATACCTACCAATAAGTACATCCGACCTCCACTGTTTCGATGCCGGAGCAGGGATGTAACTTAGACAAGAATATTTCCGATTGCTGTGTTGTGTTGCTGGATGTAATAATGAACATAGTGGTCGTCATTTACTCCCGACATCTGAGCCGCTGAAGATGCAGTGGATTACATTTGTTTGTAAAGGGAATGCGCTTCTGATCTACATAATTGCGTCTATGTTCGCACAAATCATGATCCAGTTTCAGCTACAGCAGAAGTAAGTATAATGTTTTTTTTTCTGAATCTCTGCAATCACCTTTCCTAATAACGTGCTAGTTAGCAAGTTTTGCTAAATGCGGCTAAAGTAAACAATCTCTCAGAGCACAGCTCTCACTCCACAAAGAGAAGAGAGGGGCGGGGCGAGCAGAGCTCATTTGCATTTAAAGGAACAATCCCTCAGAATGGGTTGATTTTTGCAGAGCTCATTTTGACAAGGTAAAAAAGATGTTGTTTTACACAACCACTGAGAATTTTTAACCAAAGTATATTATTGACCCTAAAGAATAATATCAACTGGAAATGGAGCAAGTGGAAAATGGGCATCTGATGACCCCTGTAAAATAACGCACCATTTGCACTACGCCTAAACCTACCCGATAATATGAACAAAAGTGAAAAGTGAACATAAAAAAAAAACACAATCACAAGCATGCTGTTTTAGCTTGTTTTTTGATCTCTCATCTTTCAGCTTTTTCATGGGATTCGTACCAAAGTCCAATTCTGTGCAGATGAGCTACTGAGCAAGCTTGTTATGTCCGGAAAGCGAAACATATGGAGCTGTAATCGTACTCTGTATGAGAACGATTACAAGTGCTTGCTGTTTTACTGTCTCTAGTGTTCATTATTGCTGGAAACTCCAGTGATATGTACTTATTGGTACGTATTTCACGTCTTGCGAAAAAGGTATGTTTTCGTCATGAGATCAGGTGGGTTTCTTCACAAACATCTCGTTGTGACTTATAACTCTAAATAATAGGCCTGTTCTCTACGCAAGATAATTCAATATTTTAATTGCTGTAGAAACTCACCGTCTTTCTGGCTCTCCAGCACCATCCGCCATGAGAGTAGACCTTCTTCTCCCACTTCAGTGAGACCATCCCTCTATCATGAAGCAAGGTCCTGCATACTTCCCTCATTAGACGAGATACCAGTGCCAGCTGGGACAGGGTGAAGCTATCAAGAAATTCAGCAACATGGACTAGAACCTCAAAAGGTAGCCTGCTCAGAGCGTCTGTATTGCGTGCACGCTTTCTTTCCACAGTCACCGGTTTTATACCTTCATACAGTACATCTGAAACCTCCGGTCGGAGGCAGAAAGTGCTGAGCTCCTTGTCGTAGAAAACCGTCGCTCTGTGAGAGCTAGGCTGAAACCTTCTCTGAATAAAAGTGCAGCCTTGGTAGGCAAGAGGGCATCGCTGTTCAAACCATCCACTGACGCAACTCTGGATGTCTGAGTGAATGTTCTTGTAGTGTGACGAAAACTCATCCCGTCTGAATATGTGGTTGCAGAGGTACGTAAAAGCAGAGCTGGACTTGTTGTGTCTTCTGGTGACGCTCTCTGTCTGAATGTGGACATGAAGTTTCAAAGCCCGGTCAGCTGTGATGTCAGCCAATGAGGTGTCTGCTTTAAAAGGCGCCGAGTAGAAATCATACGTCTGAGTTCCAACGTCTGTAAGAAGAGCATCTGTGGAACCAGATTCGGCTATGAGATGCCCTCGTAGTTCCTTCTCCAAAGAGCACAACAGAGTTGCTTGAACTTCATCCCATTTTGGCATATCATCGAGTTCAACACCTAGGTCAGATGTATCTACGCTCACGTTAACCTTCTTGTTATGTGAGGGGTTTCGAATCCGACTTTGTTTGGCTTTAAAGCTGGTTGGAATTTTAAAAGTGCGGACTGTTTTAATCTTCATGGGCTCCAAACGTTCATAAACGAGTTTCTTCTTGGGTCTCGTGTCACATGCAAACAGGGATGTGGCGATGATGAATTTGTCTTCGTCCATGAAGTTGTATTGAAGGATGTCAGTAGGGGTGTCCTGACTTTCGATCTCCGTTGGCAGCTCTTCCTGTAAGACTTCCAACCTGTTTGGGTTGGCTTGTGGCTTTATTTGTTTCTGAGACGTTTCGGGATTTTGCCCCAAAGATTTTATCGTATGCTTGCAGCCGCTCAATTCCATGCTGAACATTTTTTCCCAAATATTATAGCTTTCGAGATTAACCACATTGGGATTCCTCGCCAATTCCTCTCGCTCCTCCTGAGTCAGTCCACCTTCTACAATTTCTTCGCTTGAAGATGCAGATGCTTCCTCGACTCCGTTCCAGAGAGGTACCCCTCCCACGGCCCCCTCTGGCACTGCAACCGAATCCTCCACCTCAGCCACCTTTTCGATCAGTTCAGGAAAGAGATTCTTCATTTTGAGAGAATGAAACAGATGATGCTGGTCCCTCAGAGCCATTGAGAGATCCAGAGGTTCCTGAGCGTAGTTCTCCTTCAAAATGTTCTTGTAGAACTCAGGGGTCTCAGACTCTTCGATAGGCCATCGGTTCCACTCCACTGAGCAGGAGACGATGCTGGCAGGACACACCGTCAGATGCTTAGCCAGGTTTGAGCGGTACATGGTGAACGGGCAGCCGTATTCGACATTGAGACAAGGCACTCTTTCGTTGGGGCACAAGAGCATGTGTTCCTCTTCTTTGCACAGGTGAAACACAGCACCGCATAGCAAACGGCAGCTCATGATCGCACATGACACAGAAATCTCAATCGGCGACTTGCAGCGCCGGCTGTGGCAGCTCTCGCAGTGGCGATGAAGCTTGGATGCTTGGGTCCTTTGTCTACCCTGTGAAGCAATGCAAAATTTTTACAATGTTTTAGACTGGACAGAAACTTGGTAAAGTAGGGGTGCCACGATAAATCAATTCGTGGATTGATTCTGTAATTTTCTAAATGAATTACAACTTTCTCTGGAATCGATACTGAGCTTAGTTTTAACAGCAGATGGCACTCTAGGCCAGTTTTTAACCACACACTTGTGCATTCAACTGAGTAATTTAAGAGGTTAAACATACTTGCAACCCGGCTTTTATGCTTTTAATGATGCAAGATTAATATAAACACAGCCCACTGTAAACATTTGTAATTCGCCTCAACCTTTTCAAAATTTGTGAATGATTACTCTTAAGTTCAAGTGGTGTGTGTAAAAAACTGGAAGCAATCAGTTTCTAAAGCACACAGAGCCATCTGCTGTTAAAAACTAAGCTCAGAATCGATTCAAGAGAGAATCGCAATGCATTTGGAAAATGCTTTGAAGGGTCTTGCCATAACTACAAGTGAATGTCAATGACATGCTAGTCAACAGCTTTATAGAAGAACAACTTTATAGTCTTGGAATTAATACATATGCTGTATATGCATAATATACACATGCATAAATGTGTTTTTGCACATTCCACCTCTTAGTGGTAAAACTTGGAATGCCTTTCATAAATATCATTAATCCTAAACTAATGCTACAAAATTAAATGCTTCTTGCGGAAACAATACATGTATTTAGACTTCTATGCTTACATCTTGCAGACAAAAAAAATGCAAAGAAGAGTTGACCTACCATGGTGTTTTTACATTGAGCTCCACGCTGGTGTTCAGCTTAGTCACTAAAAGTCTGAGTGAGCCTATATCTGTTTCTGCCCACAAGTTAAAAATAGACACTTTCATATACTCAGAGTGTGACTAGGTCTTTGGCATACAAGAGTCAAGTTACATGTTCTGTAACCATAGCTGCTCTAGGTACCCAGTGTTTTCAAGACATCCAAACTTAGCGGCAGGTCACACAGAATGCATTTTTGCATTAGTTTGCCCTGCATTTTAGACGTTTTTTGTTTGTTTGTTTGTTTTTACTATTATGCCCCTTTTACAATATGTAATATATGTCTTAGGTATCCCCAGAATGTGTCTGTGA
Source organism: Labeo rohita (assembly GCF_022985175.1). NCBI lineage: Eukaryota > Metazoa > Chordata > Actinopteri > Cypriniformes > Cyprinidae > Labeo > Labeo rohita. The sequence goes on along the minus strand of NC_066889.1, from coordinate 16,261,077 downwards.
AGTTTCAGCTAAAAATACCCCACAGATCATTTATTGTATCATTTTGAAAATGCTTATTTTGAGTGGAAGCAAAAACATGTGGTTTCATGCATGTCTCTTTAAATGCAAATGAGCTGCTGCTCCCCGCCCCCTTTTCCAGAATAGAGCTGTGCCTTTATATTAGTTTGAACCTCTGATATAGGGTTTTCTGAGCGCATACATTCTAAACTCACGCAAAGAAAGTGTCTGTCATACGACATGAGTAGTAAACTAAGTTTTCTTTCATGTCTTATTGCGCTTACACTGTCAAATACACACAAGTTTATGTAAAAAAAAAAAAACAGAAGTTAGAAAAACAGTCAGTCATCTCTGTGAAGGTTAACAGCTGTGAAATAAATTGCATGTTTATATTATATGTGTGTGGCAGCAATGTAAAATAAAGTAAATAAAGCAATAAATTCACTGCTCTCTTGTCCCCTCTGAGGCTGGAACTTTATATAATGTTCTGTGCTCATCTGTGGTTAACAGGCTAAGGGGCGGTAATATTATAATAAGATCCCCTTTCTACGTCACGGGGGGAAGCGAAATCTGAGAGGCTCGTTTTTTCACAAATTTGCAGAAAAGGCTTATCAGAACTATGTTACTGGGTTGTCCTTTTTCACATTTTCTAGGTTGGTAGATGCACTGGGGACACGATTATAGCATTTAAAAACAGAAAACCCAGATTTTCAAGATATGTTACCTGTATGTTTATAAGACGTGTCAAGTTTTTAATTTGACATGTTGTCTTAAAATTTTCTTAAGCTTTTCTTTTTCATTGTGCTGCATATGGGTGTTTGAATGCAAGAAATAATTAATTTTTAAACATGTTCAGTATTATTTATTTACATTTGTTTGTCAGGTCTATTTATTCAAACTTGCTTTTCTAATCATACAGTTATTGTGCATATAATGCACAAAAATATATATTTTTTACTCTATGGGTTTATTATCCCCATTAATGCTTGCATGATTGACCAAAAAAACATAATATATGACAAGAGCTATGGAAATGTAAGGTGAAGTGAAGAAACACATTCTGCTGTACCATAAGTTGAATTTAAAGTTTTATTGTCTAAATTTAAGTTTTACAGAGAGAATACAAGGCAAAATTCAGTTATAAATCAAACACACAAGACCTGAACATCTGGGATTCAAAATTTAAACCTAGAAATAAAATAATTAATAAATAACCATAAAGTAAATGTGATAATGTGGACACAGCTACTGTCATTAAAGCAAAAAAATGCAACAACATACTGAAATAATAATTTTTAAATTAAGTTGTTATACATATGATATTATTTGTAATGAAAAATATGTATGTTCATAATTTAATAGAAGTAAATATTAGCATAATATACTGTAAACAGAATAATTTTTACTACTGGGGTATATTACATTTTAACCCAAAATTTCTAAATAAATTTCCAGTATCATTTGCGTCCCATAAACAAAGAAACCAAACCGTGTCTCTCCTTTCCTTTGTTGCCAAACATACTGGCCAGGGCAAAAGGCTCAGTTTTCAGTTCAGTTTGGTAGAATGGACAGTGTTTCAGGTGATCAGCCATTGATGGTGTGTCGCCAATGCACCAGTTACCCACTTTACTAAAAAGAGTACTGAACTCCCAGACCTAAGAAAAAGCGATAAAGAAAAATGAAAGGAAACATGTAGTTAAAATCAATAAATCAGTGCAGATTTTGAGTTGTTGGAATCTTTTCAGAAATAAGATAGCTACTAGTACTAGTACTAAACAAATGATTGCTTAGTTTAAATAATTGCAATAATAATTTATCAAAAAAAAAAAAAAAACTTTAAAAATATTATTTATAATATTTTAATATATTTAATCCACCTTATTTTTCCTGTAAGAGCGGACACAGCCATTTGTAAATTTTATGGGTCTGGCTTTTTGGTCTCATCCGGGGCCAGCTATTTTTAGCTGTACAAAACAGCTTGCTTTATATTGCAAATGGGTGTCTTACCATATTATTTTAATGTATTATCTTAATTATGAGTGCCCTGGTTTGTAGTGCAAATAGTTATACCATTTACTGCACGTTGTTATTCTTCTCGTTATTTCCCTACGGCAGATAATGAACCGGAAGTCTCACCCATAGGCTTACTCCCACATTGAAGATCAAGGTGGATAGCAATTAATTAAACAAATGATGAAATGTCTTACTTTGGTAGGTATCCAGCGGGCTCCTCCATGAGAGTATGACTTCTTACGCCACTTAAAGCCCACCATTCCTCTCTCCTGCAGATGTGTGGCACATATATCCCTGAACAATCGGGAGACTAAGGCTAGCTGGGACAGGGTGAAACTATCCAGGTAACTCGCAATGTAGCAAAGCACCTCAAAGGGAAGGTTACTGAGAGAATCTTCACATTTGACACTTGCCTTTAATGGAACAGTCTTCGAATCACTCATGAGAGAGGTGTGAACCTCAGGCGTGAGGGTGAAAATACTAAGATCTTGGTTATAGGAGACTTTAGCCCTGTGTGTGGACGGCTGTAATCTTCTCTGACTGAAGGTGCAACCAAGATAGGCCAGAGGACATCTCTGCTCAAACCAGCCACTTAGACAAGACTGGATATCCAGATGCACGTTCTTAAAGTGTGAGGCGAATTCGTCCCTTCGGAAGAAATGGCCACACACGAACGTGAAAGTGGAGGTTGATTTGTTGTGTCTCAGTGTAACCGTTTCCGTATCAAGGTCAACGTGAAGTTTCAAATCCCTCCCTGCTGTAATTTCAGTCAGAGTTGCGTTGTATTTGAAGGGGGCTGTGGCAAAATTATACGTTTGTGTAGCGATATCGACATAAAGTCCATCAATTGGCACCGTTTCGCTTATTTTGTGGCCTCTTATCTCAGTCTCCGCATAACAGAGTAGGGTTGAAAACATCTCATCCATCTCCCCACCATCTTTCTCAGAAAGATCCAGGTCAGATGTGCCAACGCACTTGTGCTCGGTCATTACCCTCGTATTGAATTCTCTAAGCTGAATGCGTTTTTCTCTGTAACTGCTAGGAACCTTGTATGAAGAATGTAGAGTCTGGACTGGTATTGGTTCCAAGCTCCCATAAACAAAATCTTTCTCTCTAGGCGTGCAAGCTTCCATCTGACCGAAGGAGATCAACATGCGTCCATGATGCACTATGTACATGTTGAATTCTCTGGGTTTCACCTCCTGCCCAAGTCTCTCCAGGACACCATCCTGCCAAGGCGCAAATCCAGTTTTGGAGGTATCCACATGGGATACGTTTGATTCCTCCTTCTCAGGCTCTGCAGAAGCTCCTTGTGACTTTGAGGAACCTTTAGAAGATGTTTTATTCCCTTTCTTCTCTTCTGTTTTCAAAACCTCCGCTTCTGCCTCTGCCTGCCTGCAACCACCCATTTCCATGCTAAACATCTTTTCAAACAGATTGTACTTCTCCTTGTCAATAGGACCATTGAGGACCACATCTTCTTTCAGAGCTTTCTCACAAGCTGGTCCATTCACCAAGCCTCCTCCTGAACTTCCATATCCGTTGACTTGCATCCCGTTACACACAGTTTCTTTTCCCACCGCTCCCTCCTCATCGTCATACTCTTCCACTGGGGCAGGCTCCTCTTCTTGTTCCTCCATCAACTCAGGAAAGCACCTTCTCATTTTCAACCTGGTACATAGATGTTTCTGGTCTCTCAGTGCCATGGAAAGGTCCAGTGATTCTTGCTCGTGGAGCTCTTTCAGAAGGTTTGTATACAAGGGGGCATCTGGATTCTCAAGAGGCCAACGGTTCCACTCCATCGAGCAGCAGACGACGCTTGCGGGACACACCTCGAGGTGTTTGGCAAGCCGAGAGCGAGACATGGTGAAAGGGCAGCCATAGTAAGCATTAAGGCAGGGCACCTTCTCATTGGGACACAGCAGAGTGTGTTCATCCTCTTTACACATGTGGAAGGAGGCCCCACAAAGCAAGCGGCAGTTGACGACCATGCAAGACACGGATACTTCTATGGAGGCTTTACAGCGGCGACTGTAACAGGTCTCACAATGTCTGTGCAGCCTTGGACCAGATCTTCTATAGCGGCTCTGTGGAGAAACACAATAGACAAGAACAACGAAGAAATTGGACTGGTTCCAAATTGGAATCTCATAAAGAAAAGCACAGAATTCATTCTTTACTGGTGTATATTCATTCTACATCTCCTAGAGAAACATGAGGGGGCTTTTCAGTTGAAAGCACATTTTGATTGGACGAAATTTTGATTAATTTTGAGTTAACATTTATGAGTACAGTAGCATATGAGTGGCCTCTGTAATGCTGGGGCCAAAAGAGAGATGAGGTGGATCCCATCACAGAGATCACAAAAAAAAAAATAGACATCATCAACAAATTTGTAATGGTTTTACTGGTTGTAATGGTACTTGTTTTGATTCGAATGGAAACTGTAATGGACCCCGTAGATTTCTAATGGTAACTGATCGCCTTCTATTGGTGGCTTGTTAAAATCACTGGAATATGTCCCAAAACACACTACAGAAAACCATTTTTTAATGGTTTTAATGGTTAAAAGTTGATGGTTTGTAATGGTATTTGATCATCTGTGATGGTCTTTTTGTGTGTGTGTGTGTTTTTAGTAGGGTTATTTACTGAGGAACATGAACATGAAATAACAACTGACCAATGAACCAAGGAAACACAGGGGTATATATACACACAAGTTAACCAGGGTTAACAAGGGGCAGGTGTGGGTGATTCCCTTACGAAAATTAAACATGGTTTTATTGTAGTAAAAGTGTAGTAACCATTTGTATAACCATAGTTTTACTACAAATACCATGGTTAAACTATAGTTAGTGTAGCAAGACCATAATTAATTTGTGGTTACCATGGTTTAACTATAGTAACCATGTTTTTTTGCGTTTTTTTGCATTTATTTGTAGTAAAACCATGGTTAATTTTCATAAGGGTTCGTTGTCATTGACATTAACAAGGCAGCAAGGCAAACAGAGACACAGAACACAGGAAGCAAGCACAGAAACACTGGGGAAATACATTTCAAAATAAAAGTGCAAAACACAAGACAGAAACACAAGATGGGATTATGACAGCCTCAAATCTAAAATGTGTGGACAAAAAGCCACAAAACACCAATCTTGAGCTATTATATTAAGTTTTATCATCTTGTTCTTTGTTCTTTGTATATAATGCTACTAGATTTTGCAATTCAAATCTGAATAGAGTGTTTTTACGAAGTGTTGGCACAGAATGTAAACAACAATGCCACTGAATCGAATAAAACTGAAGGGCCAGAATCTTGACAACATTCCTGTTTGTTCTTATTTCCGGTCAGGTAGGTGAAATATTAGGCTAATATCTTTATTTTTTTTAAATATTGTGCCCTTTCATGCTTACTAAGTCCTTCTCTATATGATTTAGTAGTTTCCACACATTTTTCCCATAGTTTATTAGCATGAATTAGCAGAACAACGTATTCAGTAGTACATTAACCGTGCAGTCCATGCTGTTGATTACATCCAAGTATCTCCAATATGGCCATGCATCCAGACAACTGACCAAATCAGTAAGTGCAAACCCTCTATTGTGAAACTTTTACAACCAAAATATCACTGGTAACCAATATTTTAAGAATGAGAAAATTAAATGAACATACCATTATTATGTGAAGCAGTTTCAATGTGCAACAGCAGCTTCTGGAAAAAAAGGTAGTAAATACGTATTGATCAATTCTAATACAATTATCTGCATGCATCTATATATTACATTGTGCTACAACACATATTTTCCTTATAAAAGTACCTGGTTTTGCAAGACCTTGCTGTATACTTAAGGGCAAGCGGTTGCAGACAGCACTGACAGCAGAACCTAAACAGTTACCAAACGGCTTACCTAAAGGGGGAACCATGTCTCAAGACATTCCCCGGCTTGTTCCAAGAGTCCTTTCTAAAGAACAGGATTGTGGGTCATGTTAAAAATAGTTGCCTCAGCTGTCAGTAGCAAGTTACATGACTTGAAGGTACAGAGGAAAATTTGACAAACACATGACCATCATTGTCAAATAAAAAGCGATCTATTTTTGTCTATCTCGCTATAATTAAAGCTCTTTACTAGCCACAGAATGCAAACAGAAGACGGAACAAATCAGCAGTAAGAGTTTAAACCTGTTGGTTTTTTATTGTTTCATCAGTGGGTCAGCAGATGGCAGTCTTTGCTTTTGGTTTACAGGACAGAGGTCCACAAGGACAGAGCGCATTATTCAAGTAACCCTTTTGGTATCTGAACACAAACACATTTTGTGTTCTTCTCCATCTTTACCTTTATTTTTCATTAATAGGTTTGTCATGTGATGTTCCTAATGTAGTATGTAGGGTTTTTTTTTAATCAGAAGGTTCAGGAACATCCATCAGTCTATCTTGTTTCCAAACTACTTGTCTTATGTAGGGTTGCAGGGAGTTGGCACAAGTTGGCTATAATGAAATTCTACAGGAAAATGCATGTGTGTTTTGATGTGCCATGCAATTGTATGTTATAATATACTATAAAAATGCACTATAGTAAGCACATTTTCTGGCATATTATCATGATTTGGTTAATGTTATTAGTAAAATAACAAGTGCCAAAACCAGTTTTACTGTAGCTAAATACTATTTTTATTTATTTATTTATTTTACTAAACTATAATCACCATGGTACATTTTTGAAAGAGGTGCTATAGTTAGCCTATATCGTGTGGTTAATACATAGTATAGTATAGTATACTATACTATATACAGTTGAGGTCAAAAGTTTACATACACCTTGCATAATCTGTGAAATGTTAATTATTTTACTGAAATAAAAGGGATCATATTGACCTGAATAACATATTTTACATAAAAGACATTTACATATAGTCCACAAGAAAAAAAACAATAGTTGACCTCATTCAAAAGGATGTATTTGAACCCTTTCCTACAATGACTATGATTTTGAGATCCATCTTTTCACACTGAGGACAACTGAGGGACTCATATGCAACTATTACAGAAGGTTCAAACGTTCGCTGATGCTTCAGAAGGAAACCCGATGCATTAAGAGCCAGGGACGTAAACTTTTGAACAAAATGAAAATGTGTCCATTTTTCTTATTTTGCCTATATATCATATTTGTCTTCATTTAGTACTGCCCTTCAGAAGCTACAGAAGATACATGTTTCCCAGAAGACAAAATAAGTTACATTTACTCTGATCTCCAAATTCAAAAAGATTTCACCCCCCAGCTTAATGCATCGCGTTTCCTTCTGAAGCATCAGTGAGCGTTTGAACCTTCTGTAATAGTTGCATGTGAGTCCCTCAGTTGTCCTCAGTGTGAAAAGATGGATCTCAAAATCATAGTCATTGTTGGAAAGGGTTCAAATACACCCTTTTGAATGAGGTCAACTATTGTTTTTTTTTCTTGTGGACTATATGTAAATGTCTTTTATGTAAAATATGTTATTCAGGTCAATATGATCCCTTTTATTTCGGTAAAATAATTAACATTTCACAGATTATGCAAGGTGTATGTAAACTTTTGACCTCAACAATTATGGATCTCATAATCATACAGTCATTGATAAGAGTTAAAATACACAAAAATGCTGAAAAAACAAAGAATGGTGCCTAAAGGATTTTTCTGAAGAACAGCGCACAGTTTAACTATTTAGGACAAACAAGGGACTCATGAACAACTATAACTAAACAAACAACAACAAAACACACACACACATAGCTGTGGATCATTCAGGTAACAACACAGTATTAAGAATCTTTTAAACAGGGTCATTTTTATAAATCCAAGTATTATTTTCTCTTGTGGACTATACAAACATCTTACGTGAAATATCTTATTCAGGTCAGTACTAAAAAAATAACATGCATTTTGTATGATCCCTCTTATTTCTGTAAAATTTTGCAGATTCCGCAAGATGCATGAAAACCTTTGACCTCAACTGTAATTATACTACAAACGTTAATGTTTAAGTTTAAAACTTAAGTGTTTGTTAATTAATTGTGACCTGTAATCATTTTGTTTAATCTTTGTGACCCCTTTCTGGTCATGGCATTTCTAGTTTTCTAACTTTTAGATAAAGCACTTTTGTTTTATATGAAATTAAACAAGAAAATATGCACTTTATATCCATCCAAATAAAATCCAGCATGAAATGTCACCTTCCTACCTTCAAAATTGTAATAGTTCTTTCCCCCTCTGTAAATCCTTCACATTTGTACACAGAGAAGCACAACTTCTAGAGTCGCCTCAGGAGGGTGTAGTAGCTTACATACCAAACACAGCATAGTCGCCTAATCATGTCCTCATGTTTTACTGTAGGTGAGCGGGATCAGACCAGTAGGAGTCACCGCTCCACTCGCGTTCTCGCTCTGCTGAACCTCTCAGTGATTGTGCTGGGAAACAAAATGCCGGAAGTGGGGTTTCGGGAGACGGAGTTTCGGGACTCGTAACGGTGGAAAGTTTACTCTGTTAAGAAATCTACTTTTTCCCGAGGATTAAAGCTGTTCGTCGGGTTTTGTTTTATTGTTTCATTCATCCGCACTTCTACAATGGGGCTCCCGGCGCTGGAATTCAGTGATTCTTTTCTAGACAGTCCTGACTTCAGAGACCGACTCAAATGCCACGAAATTGAGCTGGATCGTACTAATAAATTTATCAAGGAGCTAATCAAAGATGGAAACATGCTTATTAGTGCGCTTAAGAGTAAGTTACAAGTCGTGTGTCTTTTTAAATGTAAGATCATTGTGATTTATTGAGGTTTATAAGCGAGAAAGCTCATATTTGTTGTGCTATTTAAATATATCAGTATTCCCAGAATATATATTTTATATTCTGATGAAAATGCATGTATATACGTATCAAACTGACCTTTTGCCTTTTTAAAACAGTTAATTTAAGTACTTAAAATTACAGTTCCTTATGTACAGTCTTCAGAGGCTTACTGAAATTTTACTCTCAAAGAACAAATCATTGCAAATATATTTGTGAATCAGGACCACAAAACCAGTCATAAGGGTATTTTTTTTTTAATTGAGGTTCATACAGAATCTGAAAGCTGAATAAATAAGTTTCCATGAATGTGTGGCTTGTTACCATATGACAATATTTGGAAATACAACTATTTGAAAATCTGGAATATGAGGGTGGCGGAAAAATCTTAAAAGTTTAAAGTTGTCTAAATGTAGTTCTTAGCAATGCATATTACTAATCAAAAATTAAGTTTTGATATATCTATGGTCGGAAATGTACGAAATATCTCGGAACATGATCTTTACTTAATATCCAAATGATTTTTGGCATAAAAGAAAAATCGATAATTTTGACCCATACAATGTATTTTTGACTATTGCTACAAATATACCCATGCTACTTAAGATTTTAACATTTAACCACTCTGATATCAAACAGGTTTACAAAGTGAGCATGTGGATGGTTGGTGTATGCCATCATTTAATGCTTATTTATACAGCTGGGATCTGATGTGATATCAGAAAGGAGACATATCTCTGCTAGATATGCTGTTATCGGCCACTTCACCAGCATGGCTCCTCCTGCCTTCCTCTAGATATATTTGCTTTGCACTAGTCTTAGTCTTTGAACGTTTAGTTACAATCAGCTTCTTGTTATTTTCAATAATATTCTCTTTCACAACTTTCTCCTTTATTCTCAGCCACAAAGCAGTCTGGCTTTTGTACCAAACAAAAGGCAGTGAATGCCTTCACAAAGAGACCTAAATCTTGCTTTGCACTAATGCTTTAATTGACTATTATAGTATTTGTGATGCCAGCATCTTCTTTTCAGTCTAAATGAATCACAGCTTATATAAAATGTTATAATAATAGCTGATAATTCAAAGCGAATATGCTTAAATTATAACGAAGCTCCATCACATAACTCTGTTGGTTGTCTCTTTGACAGATCTTTCTGCAGCTGTGCAGAAATTTTCCCAGTCGCTTCAGGATTTCCAGTTTGAATGCATCGGAGATGCAGAGACGGATGATGAGATTAATATTGGTGAGTAGTTAGCAAATGATCAAGATGATAATTAGATGAACAATCATATGATTTAGTTAATTATACAATTTCTTAGATGGATGAAAAAGTACATTCTGTCATCATTTACTTAACCTCATGTCTTTCTAAACCAGTACTCCTCCTTTTATACAACTCAAAAGGAAAAGTGTCACAGAATTTTGAAGCTGCTCTCATCTATACGATAAAAGTGGATGGGGACAAGAAGAGGTCAATCCCAAAAAAGTAGCATAAAGAAAAAAATTAGTCCATAAGACTTCTAAAAACATATTATTCACTAAAAATAGCTGTGATCACCATTCATTCCATGGAAAATTAATTTATTGGTTATTAAGCTAAATAAATAACTTCTTTGTATCACAGAAGAAAGAATGTCATAGACGTTTGAAATGACGTGGTAGTGTGTAAATAAGGGCAGAACGCTCATTTGTTGGGCGAACTATCCCTTTAAGCTGTAAACAGTGTGCAAAATGTTCTTGCCTCCATAAGTTTTTTATTTGCAGCTGTCGTCCTAAGTTACCCACCAAGCTGAGAAAACACACATTACTGTAGCACTACAGCCCTATAGAGGGTTTGCACTTATGTCAGGATTTGATCAGTTACCCGGATACGTGGCCTTTTAGGCGATACTTGGCTGTTACATGGATTGTATGGATATTGTACTACTAAATATGTTGGCTCTGCTAATTTATGCTGTTTAAACCACTGAAAAAATCTGCCAAATTATATAGAGAATGACTTAATAAGCAGGAAAGGGCGCAATATTTTGACAAACTAAAGTTATTAGAGATACTAAAGATATGTACGAGCAGTTTTAATTAAGATATTAACCTAATATTTCACCTACCTGACCGGAAATGATAAGAACAAACACAAATGTTATCAAGATTCTTGTCCTGGAAATGAGTTTTTTGCACGCTTTTCCTTGATTTGTTATAACTTTTGGCAGTCTTTAGTGCTCCAAATGATTTTCCCGGTTTGACCCAAAACATGACAATAATTGACCATTTTCAGCAGCAGTAATCAGCTAAATATTCAAGTATCATTCGATTCAGTGGCTTTGCTTATGTTCAGTGCCGTCAATATGCTGATTGATGACGCGTTGTGAAAACACTCTATAGTGTCAAACACAACAGTGATGGTTGTTTATCAGACTGAGACAATTGCTGACTAGCATTTAGAAAACCATGAACCCAAACAACTGCCTGCATGGAGTAAAAATGTTCCTGTCCCTGGCTGTCCATATTGGTCAAAACAGTTTTAGATATTTAGACTAGTGGGACTGATAAAATGCAGTTTAGACCTTTGTAATGTTAATAATGACATTTTAATGTAAAAAAAAAAAAAAACACAGTTGCCACTTTTATCCTCAAAATGTACAAAAAATCTCTCATTGAAAGGGGTGCTATTATGCTTTTTCACTTTCTGAACTTTAGTCAATGTGTAGTGTGTATCTTTGGGCATAAAAAAGATCTACAAAGTTACAAATCTCAAAGTCTACTCCAAAGGAAGATAAATCCCATTTCAAGAACTACAACGAATAGCTCCTTCAGACAATGAAACTAAGTATGTAAACAATTAAATACATTAGCACGATAATATCATGTATTGGCGATCTCGCAGGCTGACGATAGGACCCAACACTACTGTAGCGTATTATTTACTCACCCTCTATGCATCCTAGATGTCTATGGCTTCCTTCTTTCAGACGAATGCAATTGGAGTTATATTAAAATTTATCCTGGCACTCCCAAGCTTTAGAACGGCATAAATGAGTGTTTCTCCTCATCAGTCCAAAATAAGTCCAATAATATGCGTCCATCCATAATAAAAAGTGCCTCACATGGCTCCGGGGGGTTATTAAAGGCCTCCTGTAGCGGATCTATGCATTTTTGTAAGAAAAATATTCATATTTAAAACATAAGAATCACTTTAATCTAGCTTGTACACAAAACTTGCTTCTTTGACAAGGGGCGTGGCAGTTCTGGCTGGGAGAAATGTATTGTAATAATGTAAATTATGTGAAAAAGTTTTTCGGACCACCAAGCATGAAAGCATGTTCTAGTACACCCCCAAAACAAAATTAAGACTTTGTAAAAGAGCATAATAGGACCCCTTTATTAGGGTTATAAGAATTGGCGATGCAGTCAGTAATAATAGCCATACACTATTATTCAAAAGTTTGATCAAATAAATGCAGCCTTGGTGAGCATTAAAGACTTCCTTCAGTTTACCCCAACCTTTTGAACAGTAGAGTATGTTTGCGATAAATCAGAATGCCAGTTCTTCGAATGCGATATGCATATCTCGACAGGATAAGTATTGTTTGGTGCATGCCTTGCATGTCCTTTTAAGTGCATCTCGGCGGATTTGTGGTTCTCCTGCTATGCGTCAAAACAGATTTGTCGTGCTGTAACATGATTTTCAAATGACCGAGGGTGTGTTTATCTGTCGGTCTGCGCTTCTAATAGAAAGTAGTTGAAAGTAGTTCTTATCTGAGTTTCTAATTGGATATCTGGAGGAGTTAAAATCCCCAGAGAATGATGAGGGGGACTGAGAGGTGGGACCCCGCTTATCGCAAAAGAGAAAAATGCTGTATATCCCAGGACAGGAAGTGATGTGGCCAAAGCGTACTTTGTTTAGGAAAAAAAATAAAGCACAATCTAAGAATCACAACATCGTGTGATGTGACTTTAGTAGCATGACATAATATCAACAGTAGTTTATTTTAGATCACAGTTGATTTCTGTTTTATATCATTTCTTAGGTGCTGGTTTTAGCCTGCATCCGGATTATATTTTAAGTATCATGTTCTGTAAATGTTAAAACAAGGCATATTCTGTAACTAACATGAATAATCCCACTGTTAGAAATGTAATGGATCACTGTAAAACATGCAACTGCTTTTGAAATGATGAAATCTTGATTTTTTTTTTCTACGACTGACCGTGTTGCACACATGCAGGGCTCTTACAGGAAACATGTTTTATGTTACTCTCACATTTCTACATCTTGAACATGTGGTCTGCTGTTTCTTGAATACCCCTTTGTGCATTGATCAGTTGTTGGGTGGCCATGGTGTGTTTTTTTCAGCATAGCTAATATTATATGCAGGTTTTCTGTATTTCCTTCATGCTAAAAGACCAAAGGGCAAAATCAGATGTGCTGATAGAGTAATTACAGATCCAGAGCTGATGATTCATGATTGGAATTCTTTCTCTCTTATCACAGCCCAGTCATTCAAGGAATTCTCCCAGCTGCTGAACACAGTGGAGGAGGAAAGACGACGACTAGTGAGTTGCTTTGTTTCTGTTCTTTTGTTTCAAAAAAAAAAAAAAAAAAAAAAATTCTACCATTCGAAAGGTCTCTTATGGCTCTAAAGACTGTATTTGAAATTTTATTAAAATTTAAAATAACTTTTCTATTTGAATATACAGTTAAGGTCAAAAGTGTTCAGACACCTTGCAGAATCTGCAAAATGTTAATTATTTTACCAAAATAAGAGCGATCATACAAAATGCATGTTGTTTTTTTATTTAGTACTGACCTAAATAGGATATTTCACATAAAAGATGTTTGCATATAGTCCACAAGAGAAAATAATAGTTACATTTATAAAAAATTACACGTTCAAATGTTTACATGCGCTTGATTCTTTTTTTGTTTAGTGATAGTTGTTCATGAGTCCCTTGTATGTTCTCAACGGTTAAACTGTCCACTGTTTTTTTGCACAGAAATATCCTTCAGGTCCCACAAATTCTTTGGTTTTTCAGCATTTTTGTGTATTTGAACGCTTTCCAACAATGACTGTATGATTTTGAGATCCATCTTTTCTGTCACTGAGGACAACTGTGGGACTCACATGCAACTATTACAGAAGGTTCAAACGTTCACTGATGCTCCCGAAGGAAACACGATGCATTAAAAGCTGGGGGGTGAAAACTTTTGGAATTTGAAGATCAGGGTAAATTTAACTTATTTTGTCTTCTGGGAAACCTCTTTTGTAGATTCAGAAGGGCAGTACTAAATGGAAAAATATGAAATTTAGGCAAAATAAGAACAATGGACACATCTCCATTCTGTTCAAAAGTTTTCACCCCCGGCTCTTAATGCATCGTTTTTTCTTTCTGGAGCATCAGTGAGCATTTGAACCTTCTGTAAAAGTTGCATATGAGTCCCTCAAAGTGAAAAGATGGATCATATAAGCATACAGTTATTGTTGGAAAGGGTTCAAATAAACAAAAAAAGATGATAAACCAAAGAATTTGTGGGACCTGAAGGATTTTTCTGAAGAACAGCGTGCAGTTTAATTTTTTAGGACAAACAAGTGACTCATAAACAACTATTTCTAAAAAAAAAATTTAAAAAATCATTCAGGTAAGAACACAGTATTAAGAATCAATTGTATGTAAACTTTTGAACGGGGTAATTTTTATAAATTCAACTATTATTTTCTCTTGTGGACTATATGTAAATGTCTGTTATGTGAAATATCTTATTCATGTCAGTACTAAATAAAAATAAGATGCAGTTTTACCTCAACTGTATCTTAAAGTGTAATTTATTCCTGTGATGGCAAAGCTACATTTTCAGCATCATTACTCCAGTCTTCAGTGTCACATGATGCTTCAGAAATCATTCTAATATGCTGATCTAAAAAACATATCATATTATTATCAAGCAGCTGTGCTGCTTATTGTTGTTGTAAAACAATAAGCCTTTCAATTAATCAGTCAATTCCGAATGGACTATTCCTTCAAGCTATGTAGGTTTAAAATCTCAGTGATGCCATAAACACGCCACATGATGCTGTCTACTTCAAAAGTACCGCAAACCTCATAAATGAAGTAGCCATAGTGATTGTTTGCTTTCTAGCAATTGTCTCTTCATTGTTTCTTTTATGTGGTATTGTTCACGCGTGGTTAAAGTTTCATAGCCTTGTGGTTTAGCACCATCCGTGTGCGCTGTTTTGAGGGATTGTTTTTTGTGAGCTTCTGCTTGTGCGTTATGAGAAACAGGCTGTTTACCAAAAAGATGCTTTCTGTAGGTCATGACTCTTTGAGGAGGGAAGGGAAACGGCATAGATCAGCAAGTGCAGACGCTAATGAAATATCACTCACGCTGTTTCTCTTAAATATCAGTGAACAGCATAGCATCTTCATTGGCATCAGCTCTAGCCACTAATAGGCACTTTTATGGGCATTATGCATGAGGCAGTGTGTTGCCAGGGAATATTACTGCCATTCACTGCTGCAGCTGGTGGATCATTAGTCATAGTACAGCAGCGAAAGACCTCACCAGGAAAACAATGCTCCTCTGTGCTTCACCGCTGACCCTACCCACATGTTAACAAACATGCAGCTTTGTTTGGGATGCATAAGATTTTCTGTACACTAACTCAAATTTCTTTAATTGATTGTATAGTTTAAATATACTACTGTTCAAAAGTTTGGGCTAATTTTCTTGGCGAGGCTTATTTTCACCAAGGCTGTTTATTTAATCAAATGTAGTACTAATGTGGAATATTACTACAATTTAAATTGTCTTTTTTCTATTTGAATACATTTTAAAATGTATTTTAATCCCGTGATGGCAAAGCTGAATTTTCAGGATCGTTACTCCAATCTTCAGTGTCACACGATCCTTCAGAAATTATTGCAATATGCAGATTTTTTGCTCAAAAAAACATTTTTTTTATATTTTCAATGACACTTTTTCCTCTGGATAAACACTTTTATGATAATATGTCATTAGTTTTTATTAGTCATAATTTTATAGAGCAGAATGACGTCTGGCCAAATCTAAACTGAAGTCTTGTAAATGCAAAACTCAAGTTATTAGCTGTAATGGTGTGACTGTAAGACAGCAGCCTCCTTTGTAGCAAAGACAAACATCTCTATTGTTTCTTCTGGGCTTGTTTCTGGATGTCTAATAAAAACGCTGAGGTCAAACCTTAGGTCATCTACTCATGACATGTTGTGTTATTGGCTCATACCTTCAGATGATTGCTTTTCCAGTCTGTAGATCACAACGTTGTTTCCTTTCTCAGTGAGAGACCAATGCGTAATTCTTCCCTGTCCAATAAATATCATGTTAGTGAGTCACTGCTGCTCTGTATATCCTATTTTATAACTATAAAGATGGATAATTTTCTTTCCTTGCAACGTCTTAATGAAGTGAACATATACGGCTGAATTTTAAATTCACTACTTTGGTTTGAGCAGTTGTTCCCATTTTTGGCATTTTATAACTTATTAGATAAAGACCTGCCTGTTATTAAGAAATATTCCAGATTTCTTCTCTCTTTTTTTTATTTTTACTTTCCATCTTGTTCATTTTGTAATATACACTACATTACTCCAGTCTTAAGTGTCACATGATCCTTCAGAAATCATTTTAATATGCTGATTTGCTGGTCAAGAAACACTTATTATTATTATCAATACTTCAAACAGTGTGGAAAACATTTTTTCAGGATTCTTTGATGAATAGAAAGATCAGAAGTGATGATAAAGACATTTATAATGTTACAAAAGATTTCTATTTCAGATAAAGGCTGTTCTTTTGAACTTTCTATTCATCAAAGAAACCTGGAAAAATTATACTCAGCTGTTTTCAACATAATAATAATAATAAATGTTTTTAGAGCAGCAAATCAGAATATTAGAATGATTTTTGAAGGATCATGTGACTGGTGTAGTGATGCTAAAAATTCATCTTTGAAATCACAGGAATAAATTCTATTTTAAAATATATTCAAATAGAAAACAGTTATTTTAAATAGTAAAAATATTTCAGAATTGTACTGTTGTTGCTGTACTTTGGATCAAATAAATGCAGGCTTGGTGAGCAGAAGAGACTTCTTTAAAAAAAAACAAAAAAAAAAACATTGAAAATCTTACTGTTCAAAAACTTTTGACTGGTAGTGTTACTTTAATTAAGAAATACCCAAGTAAAATCATTTAGTTACATAATCAGTGAATTTTTTGGTTCTGTGGTGTTAGCTGGTTTGATTTTTCATTGATTTTACAATAAATTTTCCAGTTTTTCCAAATCTAGGTTATCAAAATTTCTAAGGAAGCTGAATAAATGCCAAGTTCTGTTATTAAACTCTAGATGGCGCAGCCTGGTGGGTCATTAACGCAAACTGATGATATTTATCACAGCGTTAAACTACTTGGCACAAGCTGATTGGTTCATGTTGCATACACAGCCAATGAGCTTGCTGCTCTCATTTAATTGGCTGGTTAGTATTCACTAGAGAAGTTCGCAGTGCTTTCAGAGTTCCTCTGAAACCCTCCACCTCCCCAGCTCCACCTGTATACAGTAAATCTGCTACAGGTTGTAATATATTCTACCTGTGCACCAGCAGTATGTCCTAAATACTCACAGCAATGTATCAGTGTATGTATTGGCAGTAGCAAGTTCCTGTACTTGCTTTGCAGCAGCAAAAATCTACAGCAACAGCAATAACCAACAGCCAGTGGTAGAAATATAAAAATAAATCAGATCAGTTAGAAGTGGCTAAATTTGGATGTTTATTTCTGTCCTGTTGCACATCCTGTTTATCTTGATTTGCGTAGATAATTAGCTTTAAACGTTATAATTAATAAGGGGTTGTAAGCTATTTCTGAAAGTCTGGTTTAACCAGATTTGTAACCAAGATTTGTAAAAGAAATTACCCTAAAAGGGGATTACATTCAAAATGCTTCTGTACACAAAGGAAAGTCTATTCGGTTTGATTTGGAAACACTTGATTTGTGCAAGAGGATATGAAATATGTTGCATTTGCCTGGAGAGCCCCAGTCTGCAAGCATCCAGGCTGCAGTTTCAGTCCCATCCATTGTTCACTGGAGAAAGAAGAGTGGGTCAGCGGAGCTGTGTGAAGAGCCTCAGGGGAAGAATTACCCAGCAGCCTCCTACAGTTTCTTTACTTCCTGTAGACCGTGGCCGTGTTACGCTTCAGTCTCACAGGCTCCTGCTCTGGGCCTCTCAGGATGACAAACACCTCCGTCAAGCTGAGAAAGTCCCTGAGGGCCTTTTCATTCATAGACGTACAATAACAGAGCCGAGGGGTGAATAACTCCAAGTAAATGTGTTGCCCTCCCACAGGGGTGCAGATGGGAAGTACTCCCTGTTATTGGACCATGGTGCCGAGACGGTCAGGTCTAGAAGCTGTGACTCACGTAACGGTGAATCACTATGTAAACACAATCGTAGTAGTGTTTTATTGAATGTCTGCCATTGTGTTCTGCCAGATTAGTAGACGGTCTCATATCCAGAGGTACTTTCATCTTAGGCGCACTGCCAACATGCTCTGCTTTAAGTGGGAGGCATTTTCCCACATGATGGATCGGACTGATGTAAGAAGCGAGTTTCCTCTTTGGCTAAAAAGGGCCATGGGAAGTTTTGACGGGAGAAACTCTTGACAAACAGAACGACTGTCTGCACTCAGCGCTCGGCACTCTGCTGTATCTGAAGTGCTGAAAGGCCACTTGCTTTAATGAGTTGAGAGTTTATTGTTGACTTCAGTTTAGTTCAACATGTAGGTCAATGACATCATTGATAATATATTTACAAATGCATTAAATATGCAATTTGTACATACATTGGCTTGACTGCACCTCAGCTATTTATATGTTTTTAAATCTCTACATTAAAATGCAGAGATAAAAATTCTTTAAAAGAAAATTACTATTTATTATTATTTATTACTATTATTATTGTTATTATTAGTTAAATATTTTAACAGAAATTCTTCACTGCTTATTAATATTTTAAAACTTAAAGTCATGTAGGACATAAAACAGGAAGGACATGACTGTGTGTCAAGGTCAATGAATTTCTTAAAGGGATAATTTACTCAAAATTCCTGAAAATTACCCCATGATTTACTTACCCTCAAGCCATCATAGGTGTTTATGTCTTTCTTCTTTCAGATAAATACAATCTGAGTTACAGTTGAGGTCAAACGTTTACATACACCTTGCAGAATATTTTTCCAAAAATAGAGGGATCATACAAAATGCATGTTATTTTTTATTTAGTACTGATCTGAATAAGGTATTTCACATAAAAGATGTTTACATATAGTCCACAACAGAAAATAATAGCTGAATTTATATAAATGACCCTGTTCAAAAGTTTACATACACTTGATTCTGAATACTGTGTTGTTACCTGAATGGTTCACAGCTGTTTTTTTTAGTTGTTCATGAGTCTATTTTTGTCCTGAGCAGTTAGACTGCCTGCTGTTCTCCAGAAAAATCCTTCAGGTTCCACAAATTCTTTGTTTTTTCAGCATTTTTGTGTATTTGAACGCTTTCCAACAATAACTGTATGAATTTGAGATCCATCTTCTCACACTGAGGACAACTGAGGGACTCATATGCAACTATTACAGAAGGTCCAAATGCTCACTGATGCTTAATAAGGAAAAACAATGCATTAAGAGCCAGGGGTGTAAAGTTTTGTGTACACTTTTCTTATTTTGCCTAAATATCATATATTTTTTTAATTTAGTACTGCTTTTAGAACTGCGACAGTAGATACTTACAATTTTGCCAAAAGACAAAATAAGTTATATTTACCCTAATCTTAAAATTCAAAAAGTTTTCACCCCCTGATTCCTCGAATTTTTATGAAATAATTTCTGCGAGGTGTATGTAAACTTTTGACCTCATCTGTATATTAAAAAATGTCCTGGCTTTTTCAGCTTTATAATGGCAGCGAATGGCTGTTGAGATTTTAAAGCCCAAAAAAGTCAATCAATCCATCTAAAAAAGTACTCCACATGGTTCAGTGGGGTAATAAAGGCCTTTTGAAGCAAAGCAACATATTTGTGTAAGAAAAATATTAATATTTAAAACTAATAATATCTAGTTTCCGCTAACTGTCGTAGTTGCGTTCACGAGAGAGTGGTGTTCCAGCAAATGACATAGGACACAGCCGTAGCATAAGCTCCAGTGAGAACATGCTCGTCTCGCAAGAAATAAGTTTTGTTTACAGCAAAGGAAAACCAGTCTCCTCGTGGCTTATATTAAAATCCTCTGACATTTTACAAATCTTTCTTTTGTACTTTATTTGTGACTGGTGTTTTGTTTTGGTTCTCCTCTGTGCTTCCACATTTATCAACCACATTCACCTACTTTCTACAACATCCGCTGGAACACCACTCGTGAACATTAGTATGACAGTTAGTGGAAGCTAGACATTATGGCGTATATATTTCTTACACAAATGCATCGATTAACTTCAGAAGGCTTTTATTAATTAGTTAGTTCTTTTTAATATAACTCTGATTATATTCATCTGAAAGAAGAAAGTCTTATACACCAAGGACGGCTTGAGGTTAAGTATATCATGAGATAATTTTCATTTTTAGGTGAACTCTCCCTTTAAAATATCACATAATTTGACCATTTTATGACAAGACAAAGTCAGTTCAGGTTGTGAAATATCAAGTAGTGCGATTCTCCTAAAATCAAATGATATTTCTGAATTTAAAATTGTTGATGTTTGTAAAAACAAACAGAAAAACACTTTTTACATTGGAAAAAATAATAATTTAAAAGCATTTTTGAAAATAATTAAAACATGCATGCTCACATTTTATGTATGTAACATTTTTCAAAACGTAAATACAAAGAATCCATTTCTAACTTGGTGAATGTGTTTAAAACGTGATTTTAAAATGATTTTCCCTTTTCTTTATTGTGGCCACTCTTATATGTCCCATGTGCAGCTCATCTGTCTGATGCTTATAAGCCTGTCATATATGTTTGTGTAAGGCAAGCTTGTTTGACTTGCTTAAAAAGTTTAAAATGAAAGTTCAGCATTTTATGTAATCATATATGCGGTAAACTGAACTGAAATTCAGTATAAATATACTGTTGGTTTACACTATAGGGAAATACTCAGCTGTTCGCCATGAGCTGAACAGGAAATGCACCCATATTTTAAAAATGAAGTTGTCACTTACATCCTTTCAAAGCCTATAGCATACATCTGGACTTGCTTGGAGTCTGTACATTTGTATTATTTGTAAGTGCAAATTCCATTACTGTTGATGTGGGTGGATGGAGCCTGTAGAGATGGACGGTCAGTGGTGCCGCCGGCTGAGCGCAGGCAAGCATGTGGAACTGATTTCGACCAATTCTCCAGCGAGACATGAAGTCCTCCGTGCTGCGCCTGGGAAAGTGTATAAAAGGAACTAGTGTATGTAATTGTGTGTTTTTCCAATTGGAGTGCCTACATGAAAATGGTACTAATTATAGTGCCGTTATTTTACAGTAAATAAAAGTAATTCCCTTGGATACGTTCGCGCACACTGCCGGCTGTTAACTATTAACAGGCTGTGATGTCGATGAGTTCACACATTAAGAACCACATTGTGTTTCAGTGTGTTTCTTTTTACACTACAGACTGTAAAAAGGGTCAATTTTAAATACTTTCACCACTTTGGTTTAAGCGTATGATGCAGTTTTTGTCATGCTAACTTCAAAGGTAGAAAAACATGAAGTGTATTTAGGAATATTGCAAGTGTTTTAATTTTTTCTTTATTTAATCAAATTATTTAATATAGTACAAAGGCAGCGATCTGATATACAGCATTAAATTTACATGTAAAATGTAACATGATGAGATTTTGACATTCAAACTGCATGTTTGAATTCTAAACAAGTACATTCTGACCTAAACAACTCTTAAAACTACATTTCGTGACACATAAACAGTATTATTTATAAAATTATAGTGGATTTGGGCATCCGCCATGAGAAAACTCAGCGAGTGGAGTGATACAAATGATGAAACAGTTGGAGTTCTGTTATCACTAGAATATCACACTCCTCTCAGCCAATCAGATTCGAGGAACAGAAATAACTGTTGTGTGTGTATATTTATCTGGTCCACAAATGTGATTGGCTGATAAGAGTATGATATTAGAGCAATATCAGAACTCCAACAGCTGTTTCACAGTTTGTAATTGTGTCACTCTGCTTGCGGCACTTCTCACAGCGAGTGTCATGGCGGATGCTCAAATCCGTATCATTTTATAAATATAACTGTTTTACTGTGTCACGGAATGTAGTTTTAAGAGGTTTTCAGGTGAGAATGTACTTGTTTATAGTTCAAATATGCAGTTTGTTAATAAGGATAATGTCTATTTGAAAATTTGCATCGTCGTTTTTTGATGTGTGCGCTCCAGATCGGCAGCGTCCGTTCTGCGCTCATGAACCCGCCTGAGAGCGCCTTACCTCAGCCAGATCTTCTTGAATTTACCACTGGCTCTGATGTCTCTGTAGTGGTTACACAAGAAATATAATTCATTTTGGGGTAAATCTAACAGTAGTTTTTGGTCTTATTACTCAATTATTAGTTCCAGAGAAGATAGTTTTGGCTATCTTAGTGTTTAGTATTGAGAAACGCTGTGTTCGTGATGGTGATTTTAGTTACATTGTTCCACCATTAGATGGTGACAAGAGATTGTTTTTCTGAGTCAGCAGTAAAGACTTATGCATTGAAAAGTTAATTGGAATTTATTTTCAGTTTCAATAACAGCTTGACACAGCGAACAAATGCACTGTGCAGCAAACTCACCCTTAACAGATGAAAGGACATTAATGATACGACAAAGATATCGCTTTCCTCAGCAGATATTTAATGCTTATTGTGATTACGAGACCGATCTGAAGAATGAATGCTGTTTCAGATGCAGATAATAACACTCGCTGTGTCCATCTCTCTCTCATGATATTCTACATAATACAGTGAGCTTTTAATACAGTAATTCAATGAAGCAACTCAACGTTCCTTCGTTACTAGTTCTAAAGTGATGTTTTCAAATTAATTTAATTCAAATGTATCTTTATAGCACTTTTCACGATACGTATCGTTGCAAAGCAACAAATTAAAGTAAATTAAAGTTTGTACAATATATTTAGTAGTAGCTTACTAGTGGTGACTATGTCAAACTGATGTACATATGGCAGAGATGTATGGTAAAGATCAATTAATGACGTAATCAAACAGACAAAAAACACTATGAATTAGTAGCAAAATTTGATAGTGCTGTATGTTGTTTCAGGGCTGGCATCATACAAAGTCTTCTGAGGGGTTGGCATCATCTCTTCTTAAGTGTTCTGAATCCAGACATTAGTAACGGAGGCTTGGGCTCAGCTGTTAAACTGTCAAGCTTAGATTTGTGGCAGAAGGAAGTAGTTCTGCACAAAAGAGGGGTTTTAAACACACTCCGTTGTTATTTTGTTTATGTATTTACACACTCGTGTCATCGAACTGTTGTATAAACCCAATATCACACTCATAGACGTGAGATATGGCTGTATATCAGCACTGCTGTGATTTGGCCGCAGTTAATTACAGCGGCTACTCGTGTTAAATATATATATATATATATATATATATATATATATATACACACACACACACAGTAGAAAGTAATGAACGATTATTTTATACAATCTCAAAGCTGTTAAGTACAAAGCAAACATTTCCCTCAGTGACTGTTGATTATTTTGTAATGTTTTATTGTATAGTTAAAGGTTTTCGAGGGATGATTGATTAATGTTGGTTGTTTGAAAATGTTTGATGATTTTTCTTCTATTTAGATACAAAATGCTGATGACGTCTTGATAACACCGCTGGAAAAGTTTCGCAAGGAGCAGATCGGAGCGGCCAAAGTAAGTTCTTAAACCCCATTGTGAGTTAATGTACTACATGTCAGCGGAAAGTAAATTTTTCCTACACTGCGACAGGATCCTATACGATCAATATAGGTCTGTGAAACCCTGCAGGAAGGAGGGAAATTGCAAACACCTGTTGAAGACAAGCGCAGTCAAATTATAGCCAGATACTGTAATGCCACATTGACCAACATGAAACGGCCTGTGAGCGCTATGCTAAAGGGCATGTTTACAACCAGACCAGTTAAAGCTTTACTCCTTCTAGGAGATTAGCTTGTTGTGCTGCATGGGAGCCCTGGTGATCTGTGAATGTGACCCCTCCAGTCGTATTAGAAGAGCTGGAGTGCTGCCTGTTGAGCTCAAGGATCCAGAGCCAACACATTTGATGCCTTATTTGGGCGTTTTGGCCCAGTACTCTTAAGCGAGAACTGTGAAGGAACTCGCTCAACTTAGACATTGAGACATGATAGAGGCCAAAGGGAATGGCAGTTCGGCTGTTCAACCTCCCGCAGATGTGTGCACATATTCAAACCAAAACACTGTCACACACAATCTATTCCCATTTTAAGGCTTCGTTTACACTAGTGTGTTTTCGTTGTAAAACATAACTTTAGCTACTGTTACGCCTGTCGTTTACACTGCCTTGGCGTTTTTTGACCCTTGAAAACTGAGACTTTTGAAAACGATGGCATGGCTGCCCACATTCGCTCTGCATATCCTTGGCGACCGTGTAAACAATAATATCATGCTCATTGTTGTACCCATAGATATGTTTAGGTAGATGCCCCATTCAACCGCTCCAAGCACCTGACGCATCCACCATCTAAATAATAGGGCATCTGCTTATACATATCTATTAGGGCTGCAACTAACGATTATTTTAATAATCGATTAATCTGTCGATTATTTTTTCGATTAATCGATGAATCGGATAAAAAACAAGAAAAGCATTCATTTCCAACCCTTTATTCAAAAACAGAACTAAAATCTTTAGATGAGCTGTTATAATAATAATAAATTAAAATAAAAATGGACTAACACAAAAAACATACACATGTATGCTTTACATCTGCCAAATATATAGACTTTTTTTTAAATAAAGTGCCACCTGAGCTGCCAGAACAATAAATAACTTATAAAAAATGAAAGAACAATACAAATCAGAAAATTTAACAGGATTTGTTTGAATGCCAGAACTTGTTCTCTACACTACACTGCAGACGCACACACTTTTGCAAATGCACACATGCAAGTGAATGCAAGTTCACTTGAAGCTTATTCATTAAATTATTACCATCATTGTAGTAAGTGCAAGGTTCATTTATACACCACATTTAAACACAGCTTAAGATGACCAAGTGCTATAAAAGAACTTTAAAATTAAATTAAAAAGTACAACACACACAAATATATTTGTCAATAATAACCTATATGGGACAAAGCACAGAATATACACTGCAAAAAATGCTTTTCTAACTTAGTAGTTTTGTCCTGTTTTCAGTCCAAATATCTAAAAAAATCTTAAATCAAGATACATTTACTAGACACATGAAATAGCATAAGAAATTATGTCTTGTTTTCTGAAAAAACAGCTCAAAATTAAGTGATTGTTTGCTTAAAACAAGCAAAATTATCTGCCAATGGGGTAAGAAAAATAATCTTAATGAGATATAATCTCAAACAGAAGTTTTAAGCATCACTTAATTTTCTCATGCCATTTGTCTTGTCTAGTAATCTTGATTTAAAATTTTTTAGATATTTGGACTGGAAACGAGACAAAATTACTAAGTAAGAAAAGCTTTTTTTGCAGTGTAGCTATACATGACAACAGATTGAAAAATGAATGGTCCAAAAAAGGCGAGTGAATAAAAACGTGTCTTTAGTCTTGCAATGCAAAGTGCAAAGTAACTATACCACCCCTGCTTTACTACTGTTATTAACGAGCTAACGCTAACTTGTCATGCTTGTCAAGCTGGATAACCAGTAAACACTGGCACCAGGGACATTACGTTCCTCACTTCAAAACGGAACAAAAGCAGGATTCTGTAGTAAAGCAGGATTCTGTAGTGACTTATTTTTCTGGTGACTTTTAAAAAAAAGAGCAGCGCGTTGCGTTTTTATGTTGCTAGGCAACCATCAAATCAGCCGTCCTGTCAATCTAATTAAAGGATTATAGCGCGAGCGCTCTAAAATCTTTGGTTTTTAGCTGTTAAGTAAACTGTCATATCAGCAAAAAACTTAAAACATACAGCTCCGGGTAACCCGCGAAAGACACCAAAAGTTTCTCCTCCATCACTGCAGTCTCCGGACCTTTTAAGCGTCGGTAAAACTTTTGTCACCACAACAGAAGGCGCTGCAGGGGGTTAAAACGCGAGGATAACGCATAAACAGCGCGCATAACGCTCACTGCCTATGGAAAACAATTCAAAAATTCGTTGTTGCAGCCCTAATATCTATAGTTATACCTGCATGAATTGTCATGTGACATGCATTTTCGCTTGTGTAGTGTGGCGGAGATCGTTTCTGGAATGCAGTGAAAACACCAGTGCAGACAAGGATCGTTTTTATTTTAAAGCTAAAACGAAAACGCAGCAGTGTAAACAGGTCCTAAGATGTGTAAAAAAAAAAAAAAAAATAGATCAGGATTGGAACAAACAGCTGAATGATAACTGTAAAAAATAAAACATTTAGATATTCTGAATGTTATAATATTTATTAATAATATTTAAGTTCTTTAAGAGTTTTTAATGTTTTGAAAGAAGTTTCTTATGCTATAAAAGGCCTTATTTATTTAAAATGTAATTTATTTGAAAATGTAATATTGTGACATATTACAATTTAAAATAACTTTTCTATTTGAATATGTATATTAAAATGTAATTTAATTCTGGTATGGCAAAGTCTTCAGTGTCACGTGATCCTTCAGAAATCATTCTAATATACTGAAGAAACTTTTCTTTCTCAATGTTGAAAACAGTTATGCTGCTTAATATTTTAGTGGAAACCATGGCAAAACTAACATTATAAATGTCTTTACTGACACTTTTGATCAGTCTAATTAATTCTTGCTGAATAAAAGTATATTTTTTTCTAAAACGTACTGACCTCAAACGTATGAATGCTATGTAAACTGTCGTTCAAAAGTTTGGGATCAGTAAGATTTTTAATGTTTTTTAAATATTTTTTTTTCTCCTCATCAAGGCTACGTTTATTTGATTAAAAATACAGAAAAAAAAAAACGTAATATTGTGAAAAATTAGTGCAATTTAAAATAGTGGTTTTCTATTTTAATATACTTCAAAGTATCATTTATTCCTGTGATGCAAAGCTGAATTTTCAGCATCATTACTCCAGTCTTCAGTGTCACATGATCCTTTAGAAATCATTCTGATATGCTGATTATCAATGTTGGAAACAGCTTAATATTTTTTTTGGAACCTGTGATACTTTTTTAAGGATTCTTTGATAAATATCAGGTTAAAAAGAACAGCATTTATTTATAATAGAAATCTTTTGTAAGTTGCCAGTAAATTTTCTCTTTCTTTCTTCGTTTGAAAGAAACTAATACTTTTATTCAGCAAGTATGTGTTAAATTGATAAAAAGTGATAGTGAAGACTTATATTGTTAGAAAATATTTCTATTTTGAATAAATGCAGTTCTTTTTAACTTTTTATTCATTAGAGAATCCTGAAAAAAGTATCACAGTTTCAAAAAAAAAAAATATTAAGCAGCACAACTGTTTCCAACATTGATAATAAATCAGCATATTATAATGATTTCTGAAGGATCATGTGACACTGAAGACTGGTGTAATATTGCTCAAAATTCATCTTTGCATCACAGGAATAAGTTATATTTTAAAGTATATTAAAATAGAAAACCATTATTTTAAATTGCAATAATATTTCACAATATTACTTTTTTATGTATTTTTGATCAAATAAATCCATAAGAGACTTCTTTAAAAAACATTAAAGATCTTACTGATCCCAAACTTTTGAACAGCAGTGTACATGCATATTATTACTTACATAAATGTTTGGGTACCTCTGCTATGATACTTTTGGAGGTCTTTCTTTCACGCAAATATAGTATTTTTCTTAAAAATTCCCTGTATACATGTCTTTTTAAAATCTTTGTACACAAAGCATGCATTCCTAAAGAGAATGATGTCATTGCTAGCCAGCAGATGGGCCTAGAAACTGGACTAAGCATGTCAAAAATGAGATTCCTTCAGTTTGTTGTTTGGCAATCCAGTCTGTGGTTTAGACGGCGTGTCCATTAGAGGGTCATGGGAAAGGTTGGGCTGATGTCAAACAGGAAAAACAAACAGCTCCAAACTGGTTTCAGTTGCAATCTCAGAAAAAAAAAAGATTCTCATTGCTGGAGGTCTGCAGCATATAAGCGTTCAGTCCAATGTAAATAGGTGCCGTCAGTGCGGGCACAGGAAGTGGGGGTCTTGTCTACTGTACACATCTTTATTCAGCCTCATTTACAACCATAGGCCGCCACATAAAATTGAGAACACGCACTGTTTGTTGTTGTTTTATCTGTGGTTACATGGGTGCTCAGAATCATCAGCTTTATCACGCTTATCACCGATGGTACCTCAGTGACTAAGGAAGCGTGTGCATGCCACACATGTCCTGAAGTGACACTTCATTCCATTCAGATGAGCTGTTGAGTAACTCATTTAGTTCCTTGTTCCCTGTATTTGTTTGTCACATTATCCACAATAAATAGTTCAGATTCATAATTTCTGCTTAAAGGAGAAGTCCACTTCTAAAACAAAGATTCACATATAATGTACTCACCCTTATTGTCATCCAAGATGTTCTTCAGTCGTAAAGAAATGATGTTTTTTGAGGAAAACATTTCAGCATTTTTCTTCTTGTAGTGGACTGCTATGGTGCCCCGATTTTGAATTTTCAAAATGCAGTTTAAATGCGGCTTCAAACGATCCTAAATGCGGTTGTAAACGATCCCAGCCGAGGAAGAAGGGTCTTATCTAGCGAAATGATCGATTATTTTCATTAAAAAAAATAAATTTAAATACTTTTTATCCTCAAACGCTCGTCTTGCCTTGCTCTCCCTGAACTCTGTGTATTCTGACTCAAGACAGTTAGGTTATGTAGAAAAACCTCAATCGTATTTTCTCCCTCAACTTCAAAAATCATTTTAAGTATCGACCCAGTCTTTGCAAAGAAGATCAAACACCCTTAACAAAAAAGGTAAAACAGCGATATAGGACGATTTTGAAGTTGAGTGAGAACATGAGATGGGAATTTTTCGACATACCCTAACTGTCATAAGCCAGAAAAAAACAGTACAGGCAGAGTAAGACAAGATGAGCGTTTGACATTAAAAAGTTTATAAATTGTATTATTTTTATGAAAATAACCGATCGTTTCGCTAGATAAGACCCTCGGCTGGAATCGTTTACAACTGCAGTTGGGATCATTTGAAGCCACATTTAAACTGCATTTTGGAAGTTCAAAATCGTTGAGCTGTGCAGAACATCGAAATCTGCAGAAAATTTTGGGTCAATTATAATAAACGTTAGTTATGGGGATAAGTAGAATTTAATTGAAATATTTAATTTATTAAATGTTTGTTTCAGTTAATAAAATAAATGTAAAAATAGATATGTAAAATAAATAATAATGTTTAGTAAAATATATAAAATGTATATAATGTTTTAATGTTTTTTCACATTTTATGTTGCTGCTTTGGCTGTCAAACGATTAATCGCATACAAAATAAAAGTTTGAGTTTGCCTAATATATGTGTGTGTACTATGTGCAATTATTATGTATATATAAATATAATAAGTATATATATTTATTATAATTTTTGTAAAATTTATATTATATATCAATAAAAAAATATTTTGTACATAACATATTTCTCTTAAATATATACATTAATGTGTGTGTATTTATATATACATTATGATTACAGTACACACGCATATATTAGGCAAACTCAAATTTTTATTTTGTATGCGATTAATCGCGATTGTTTGACAGCCCTATTTTAAACTACTTTAAATTACTTTTTTCCACATCAATCTACACTCCATACACCAAAATGACAAAGCCAAAACAGAACTGTCACAACTTTGAATATTTATATTTAAAAAAAAAAAAAAAACACAGAAATAAGTACATTGCATAAGTATTTATACCCTTAATTCAGTAAATTTACAAAGTTGTGACAATTCTGTTTTTGCTTTGTCATTTTGATGTATGGAGTGCAGATTGATATTGAAAAGCAGTGATTTAAAGCAGTTTAACATAAGGCAGCAACATAAAACGTGAAAAAAATGAAGGGGTATGAATACTTTCGCAAGGCACTGTATATAATAAAAATGTCCATTTGAATTTGGCAGAAATCTGTAGGCTATATTAAACATGAATTAAATGTCATTAAAACAGGTTACTGGAAGTCAAATGTGAGTCTGCCATCTACTGGTTGTTACATTTCAGGATTAGTTTTTGGCCTGTCTAATGGAAATAAACAAATTAAAACACTCCTAATGTTTTCTTTGAGACTCTCATATGGTGTTTGTTTACAAGTTAACATTTTATGTAACATCTTATCTCTGCAAAACCTATTTAGCATCATAATTACAGTGCAGGAAATTCCAACTCATGTCACCTTTTTTTTTAAGGAAGGAAAGAAGAAATTTGACAAGGAGACAGAGAAGTATTACACAGTTTTGGAGAAGCACTTAAGCCTGTCTTCAAAAAAGAAAGAGTCACTTTTGCAGGAGGTAATTTGAATGTTAATTTATTGATATAAAATACACAAAACACAGAAAATAACTATTTCTGAACTACTTCTTTAGGCAGACACCCAGATAAATAAGGAAAGACAGATCTTCTATGACGCCTCCCTGGAATATGTTTTCAAAATCCAAGAAGTGCAAGAAAGGAAAAAGTTTGAGTTTGTTGAGCCGGTAAGACACACCTATTTCCATTTCTCCAGTGCTATGAATGCAACTTTTGTTTGAGGCGAAGAGAAATGCGAAGATGACTTTCTCTTACTGCGAGAAAATTTCTAGACTGCTTTTTAATCTATTACATCTTGTAACATCAGCAGTGTTGTTTCTCTAAAGCACATGCCTATCAGAAAGAAAATGCTGATAATACCCACATCCTGCCTGCGCTCAGAATGTACTGCATGATTATGAGTGTTATTGCTTTTATACAACTGATCAAACTTCCGCTGTCTTTCTCGCAGCTGCTGGCCTTCCTCCAGGGATTGTTCACCTTCTACCACGAAGGTTACGAATTGGCACATGAGTTTGAGCCATACAAGCAACAGCTACAGTTCAACCTCCAGAATGTAAGAGCCTTCAAATAACATGGCCTGATGTATCGCTCTGACAATAAGCCCATTGTGTAGTGCTAAGCATATCATAAAACTGTTGGTAGTGTTAATCCGTCATAGGCTGTATAATAGAATATCAAGTATTTATTGCTGCACGTGGACGAAACTGTGATTTGGAATCCAGTGATGTCCCTCTAGAACCAATAGACTGTTGTTTTGATGTTCCCTCTGAAGACAAGAAATAATTTCGAAAGCACAAGACAGGAAGTGGAGAATTTGATGAGAAGGATAAGGTCTGCAGAGCAGGACTTTAAAGCTCCAGGACAGTGGACCATGGAGGGCTTCCTCTACGTGCAGGAGAAGCGTGAGTATCCTCCTGGGCATGTCCAGGTCACAACTAATAAGAAAATCATGTTTATATTTTTTAAATAAAAAAAATAATGATTTTTTTTAAAAAGTGTGTTTTTAAAAAAAGTATTTCTAACATTATGCTCACCAAGGCTGCATTTATTTGATTAAAAATACCTTCAAAACAATAAAATTATGAAATATTATCAGAATTTAAAAAAACAGCTTGCTGTTCCACTATATTTTAAATGTATTTAATGCTGTAATGGCAAATGACTTCGTCACTGCCTGTGGATTTTTTTTTTCTGCGACTAAGTGACTAATAAAATTTTTGTCGACCAAGCCTCTTCTTGTCAACTAATTCGACTATTAGGGGGCAGCCCTAGTAATTTCTGACACCAAACGGCAGAGTACAATTTTTGAATATTGATTTTGAAATATTGAAATAAAATTCATATGCACTAATGTTTGCCTGTTTTCTTTTGAAGGACCCTTGGGGTGCACGTGGAGTCGACATTATTGCACGTATGAGAAAGGGACCAAAATGTTTACGATGAGCAACTCTGAATTCAAATCTGGAGGCAAACAGGTATTCAATTTTCAGCATTTAAATGTCATTAGCTTCATTTCTCATTACCATATTAAAGGATTTGTTCACTTCCAGAATAACAATTTCCTGATAATTTACTCACCCCCCATGTCTTCCAAGATATGCATACCTTCCTTTCTTAAATCACAAGGAAATTAAGTTCCAGGGAAAACATTCCAGGATTTTCCTCCATGTAGTGGATTTCAATAGGAGCCAGTGGGTTGAAGCTCCAGTTTTTAGTGCAGCTTCGAAGGGCTCTACACGATCCCATCGGAGGAATAAGGGTTTTAGGTAGTGAAATGATTGGTCATTTTATAAAAAAGAAATAAAAATATCACTTTGTAACCACATATGCTTGTCTTGCACTAGCTTGACTGGACTGTAATGTTGAAAAGTTCATTTGTGGTATATAAATTATATAAGTATTTAATTTTTTTTTTTTTTATGAAACTGCAATTTGGACCTTCAATCCGCTGATCCCCATTGAAGTCCACTATATGGAGTAAAATCCTGGATGAATTAATTTCTTTTCGACTGAAGAAAGAAAGACATGAACATCTTAGATGACATGGGGGTGAATAAATTATCAGGAAATTTGATCTGGAATTAAACTAATCTTATCTTTTGTGTTGTCTTTTGTCTTGTCTAGAATGGACTGATCATGAGTCCCCCTGAGATGTTTAAGCTGAAGTCCTGCATCAGACGGAGGACTGACTCTATTGACAAGCGATTCTGCTTTGACATTGAGGTGGTGGAAAGGTGTGTTCAACTAATGGCACCCATGACATTAAGAGAAATTTGAGAGCTGCAGAAGGCCAGGGTTTACTGTGTGTAATTCTTTCTTCAGTCTGTGATTTTCAACACTCTACTTCCTTCCATTTCTTCTTTTCTCTTCTCATAACTGAAGAGGTAACGCCTGTGAAGGGCTTCTGTTCACTTATCTGCAATGTTTCTATAAAGTCCATCGGTATGTTGCACTTTTATCCTAAACTGCTGGTGTGTTCTAATGATAATAAAATCACTTTTAATAAAAACAAGCTCCCTTCGCCTGAATGTGGAGTATTTAAATGACTTTTTGCAATGCTATATAATGCTATATAAACATACTAACTTTTTTGTGACCTTTTATTTTTTGTTTTTTTCTATCACTATTTACAAAAAAACTAACTTAATTTCAATTTTAGACGTGTTGTTCAAAAAAGCGAATATGTTAATTCAGTAACTGCACTCAAGCTTGAGTTATGTTTGACTGATTCATTAAAAATTGCTGAAAATTTACTGACCTATGGCTATCTAAGATGTCAAAAGTTTTCATACACCTTACAGAATCTGCTAAATGTTAATCATTTTACCAAAATAAGAGGGATCATGCAAAATACATGTTATTTTTATTTAGTACTGATCTGAATAAGATACTTCACAAAAAAACATTTACAAATAATCCACAAGAGAAAATGGTTGATTTTTCAGCATTTTTGTGTATTTGAACCCTTTCCAACAATGACTGTGATTTTGAGATTCATCTTTTCACACTGAGGGACTCATATGCAACTATTACAGAAGGTTCAAACACTCACTGATGCTCCAGAAGGAAACTCAATGCATTAAGGGGGGTTTAAACTTTTGAATGTGGTGATCAGGGTAAATTTAGCTTATTTTGTCTTCTGGGAAACATGTTAGTATCTTCTGTAGCTTCTGAAGGGCAGTACTAAATGAAACAAATATGATATTTAGGCAAAATAAGAAAAATGTATACATCCTTATTCTGGTCAAAAGTTTTCACCCCCTGGCTCTTAATGCATTGTGTTTCCTTCTTACGCATCAGTGAGTGTTTGAACCTTTTGTAAGTTCATACGAGCCACAGTTCAAAACTGCTACATAATAATGCCCGCATAAATCTGTTTCCTTTCTGCTGCACTGCAGCATATGGAGTTGGTTTGCAGGCTTTGGAAATATCTCATTATTCGTAGGCATGATACTTAGAGCTTGATTTAAAAAAAATCCTGGTTATAAACAGATGAAAGAAACAAAATGTAAAATTCTGACACCTTACACTAGTAGTTGAGCTAACATTTATCATTGTGTCCCACAGGCATGGTATCATCACCCTTCAGGCTCTCTCTGAATCCAACAGACGACTGTGGATGGAAGCCATGGATGGAAAAGAGCCGGTAAGAACAAACACCCTGTATAAATGAGACTCTACTCTCAGTTTGATTAACATATGTCGGTTCATAGTACAGGAACTTTATGACTTCTTGAAATCCTGATAAGAGATAGTAAAGGGTGGCAGTAAATTTTCTTGGCTCAATCAATGGTGCAAGTAGGGAGTATCTGTTTTTTGACCAATGACAGACAGGGAAACCCATTTGAACCAGTTTATTTTTTTTCTTTAGACCACTGACTCCGTTTTTGCATTTTAGGCACGTAATTGTTATTATACAGGCTCTTTGAACTCCAGGCAGTGGATAGTGTACACATGGACAGGAAAAAGATGACAGCCGAGAATTTACACTTCACTAATGACTCTTTGTTTTGACTCTCATGCTGTCAGCTGTAGTTGATTGTCTTCAACTCATTTGACCCTCATTACGCTGTTACTATTTAGTTGAGTTTGTGAGCCTTTTTATATACAAAGGATTATTAGTGCATGTATGTTTATATAGTGAAACTATAAATTGTATTTTGTATATTCGTCCTTGTAATTTATTGTCCGTTAAGAGATATGGATTATGCAATATAATGCATTAATGTATATGCTTTAAATGCCATTTATCTTCAGTGTGGTATAAACACATGATGATTTCTTCTAGATTTACACCCTTCCAGCACTACTGAGCAAGAAAGAGGAAAGTAAGTTCATTCCTCCCATTTATTTTATTGTCATTTAGGTGTATACAGTGAGATAAACGGTTTCATTTGGCCATGTGCATGTTAATTCATAAGACAAAAATAGTTCACCTGAATTGGCCTCATATTTATAAACTCTCCGTGCCCACAGCATTCCTAAATGAAGCAGGCTTTAATTTTGTAAGGAAGTGTATAGAGCTTGTGGAAACAAGAGGTGAGTCTCTGCTTTTATTAATTAGACTTTCTGGTATACTGACAGAATTTAGTGCTTGTATTAAAAGAATTGTCTTTTTTCTTTAGGCATTAACACAATGGGGCTGTACAGAATAGGTGGTGTAAACTCTAAAGTCCAGCGACTGATGACCTCAGTATTTGGTACAGCAATGTTAACTTTTTTTGCTTTAAGAAACCTGATAAATTTCTGTACATGAAGTCTTTAACATATTACAATTTGTTTAAAAATGAGTTTGCCTGTTAGAAATGTACACTATTTAGAGTAACATTTACCAGATGTGTGTTTGAAGCGAAATTGGATTTAAGTTCATTTGACCCTTCCAGCGGCCAAAGCTCCTGCAGATATGGACCTTGACCCAGACACCTGGGATAACAAGACCATCACCAGCGGCCTGAAGAATTACCTCAGGTTTGTAAATAATCCCCATAATCTTTCATTTTTAAAATGGCATGTTATCAAGGAGAAAAATTAAGTCTTTTTGTTCTCTACAGGTGTTTGGCAGAACCCCTCATGACCTACAGACTCCACAAAGACTTCATCATGGCAGTCAGTGAGTTCTAGCATGTTCTTTGCTTTTAACTCGTCTTGTCTGTATCTGATTTGCTTATTTAAAGGAGTAGTTCACTTCCAGAGCAAAAATTTACAGATAATGTACTCAGCCTGTTGTCATCCAAGATGTCTTTCTTTCTTCAGTCGTAAGGAAATAGTTTTTTGAAGAAATGTTTGAAAATGACTGATCGTTTCAGTAGATAAGACACTTATTCCTCGGCTGGGATCATTTAGAGTCCTTTGAAGCTGCATTTAAAATCCATTTTGGAAGTTCATACTCAGGGTCGCCATAGAAGTCCACTATATGGAAATAATTACTGAAATGTTTTCCGCAAAAAACATCATTTTATCTTGGATGACAATGGGGTGAGTACATTATCTGTAAATGTTTGTTCTGGAAGTTATCTACTCCTGTAATGATTGGATGCCTTTGGTTTCTTTTTTTTTCCTCTAGAGTCTGATGATCAGAACTACAGGGTCTGTGCTGTTCACGCCCTCGTCCACAAGCTCCCCCGACAAGAATAAAGAGATGCTGGGTATTCTGATAAAACATCTACATGTGTACGTCACACTCGTGAAACTGCACGTCTAGTACATTTGTTCATGACTGCACTTTAAATTCCACAAGGTGGTGTTAACCAGAGTGTTTATGAAATTGTTTTTCTGCTGTTTTTGACAGGGTTTCCACACATAGTCAGAAGAATCTGATGACTGTGTCTAACCTGGGTGTGATTTTTGGCCCAACACTTATGCGCTCTCAAGAAGAGACAGTTGCTGCCATGATGAACATCAAGTTTCAGAATATTGTGGTAGAGATCCTCATAGAAAACTATGACAAGGTGATTGTTTGAGCAAGCATGTCGATAGATGAACAAACCATTTAAAGGTTTAGTTCACTCCAGAATTAAAATCTCTTGATATACTCTCTGTGTCATCCAAGATGTTCATGTCTTTCTTTCTTCAGTCGAAAAGAAATTAAGGTTTTTAAGTAAAACATTCCAGGATTCTTCTCCATATAGTGGACTTCAATGGGAACCAACAGGTTGAAGGTCCAAACTGAGGAAAAGGAAGAACTAAACTCGCTTGACCTTTCCAACGTGATTACGTAATGCGTGAAGTCACGGACACGCATTGCATAGCTAGTGCGAGATGAGCATTTGTGGTTAAAAAGTATATACATTTGTATTTATTTTTTTTTTTTTAGAAAATGACTGATTGTTTTGCTAGATAAGACCCTTATTCCTCAGCTGGGATTGTGTAGAGCCCTTTGACACTGCAGTAAAACTGCAATTTGGACCTTTAACAAGCTGATCCCCATTAAAGTCCACAATATGGAGAAAAATCCTGGAATCCTGGAATGTGCTTAAAAATCTTAATTTCTTTTCGACTGAAGAAAGAAAGGCATGAACATCTTGGAAGTAAATTATAACCAAATTTTGTCTTTGGGACCATTTTACCATTTACCATTTTGTCTTTTTTCTTAGATATTTCATCAAGCTCCAGATCCTAACGTCCCTCTGCCGCAGCCTCAGTCTCACTCTCAGTCTCGTGCCAGTGCCCGCCGCAGCAAAGCCATCTGCCTGTCTTCAGGGTCCCGCAAATCCAGAGGCTTGTACCCTCCCACCCTGTGCCTGGCTGATGCTGACAGTGAGTGTCTCCAAAAACAGCCATTAATCCCTCTATTAGAGTATCAACCTAACCCTTTCTCTCCATCAGGTGACACATTCAGCAGCAGTCCGAGTAGCACTCCCATGGGCAGCATGGAGTCTCTCTCGTCTCACTCTTCGGAGCAGAACAGCTGCTCTAAGACGGGCTCCCCGTCACGTAACAAACACAAGGCATCAGGGAGTCTGTGCTGGACCACTTCATCTCCCTCCTCCAATGGGCCCAAAAGCCCTGCTTGCACCACCAGCCCCGATTCTAGCTCCAAAGAGGACGCCAACAAGACTGATGGAGAATGGGAAGAAGCGCTGAGCACAAGTCCAGGTGATCGAAGCTCTCCAGCATCAGAGCTCCTCCAGAGAACCATAGAAGAGACAGTGGAGGATCATGTGGAAGAACGGCGCAGTCTGTCCTCCTGCTCTTCTCTCACTTCACTCCACATTTCTGAGGGTAAGAACAAATATGTTTAGTATGTGTATGGGCATTCTGATATGCCAATATTTATATGGCCTTCAGCGTGGCCTTCTGAGTGATCAACTTGGTTTATCAACCTTTATTTTTAACCCAAAGATGGTTTGTGTGAATTATAGCAGAATCTGCGAAATGTTAATTATTTTACCAAAATAAGAGGGATCATACAAAACGTGTGTTGTTTTTTGGTAAGGACTGACCTGAATAAGATATTTCACATAAAAGATCTTTACATATAGTTCATGAGAAAATAGTTGAATTTATAAAAATGACCCTGTTCAAAAGTTTACATACACTTGATTCTTAATACTGTGTTGTTACCTGAATGATTCACAGCTGTGATTTTATTGTTTAGTGATGGTTGTTCATGAGTCCTAAACAGTTAAACTGCTCGCTGTTCTTCAGAAAAATACTTCAGGTCCCACAGATTCTTTGCTTCTTCAGCACTTTGTGTATTTGAATGCTTTCCAACAATGACTGTATGATTTTGAGATCCATCTTTTCACACTGAGGACAACTGAGACTCATATGTAAATATTACAGAAGGTTGAAACGCTCACTGATGCTTTAGAAGGAAACACAAAACAGCTGGGGGGGGTGAAAACTTTTGAATTTACCAGTAACTACAACAGACATGGCAGGAATTCAAAGGTTTATATCCACAATCCTAGTTTTCCTTTTTGAATGAGAGGAATAGACTACTGCCACCCTCTGGTATAGACAGTTATTTTCTCTCACATAGGTGCATAACATAAAAGCTAGGTTGGCTATTGGATGTAGTCATTGCAGTGAGTTCAAGCCCAACTTTTTAGACCAGATGAATGCAACACAATGCGATAACACAGTCGGCCCTTTGTTTTTTGATGTCAGTTTGGTGCATCATTGCCTGAAAACACAGCACAAAATCCTGCATTTTATCCACTAACCATCCACTGACTAAACATTTACATTTACAGCTGAACAGATGCTTTTATTCAAAAAGACCGGATACAATACCGGAACATGAGCACTACAGAGTAAAACCAAACAAACCACATATACAAATAATCACCGGCATCAGCGGAAGTTATTATTTCGGCGGTTTTGCACTTTATTTCTCCTGAAGTATGACTAAAGTGGTCTTTTTTTTGGTCTTTTTTTTTTTTGGTTACACTTAGGTTTCAGAAGCTGTCACGGCTCTATTCAGAGTCTGGTGTCACGCAGTCAGAGAGACAGTCTCAAGTCCCTCCAGCTGCCGGAGCTTCCTCCTAAAGAGACTGTGAGATACAGAGCTGACTCCTCAGCCAGCAATGGCTACCAGAGACCGGGATCTGTGTAAGCAAGAAACTTCTCACTCATCTTCTCGTAATGTAAAATCAGTTTGTTGCACTGGTCTCAGTTGGTGAATCACCTGTGCCATGTTTTTTCTTTCCCAAGTGTGGCCTGCCGTGCAGCAATCTTTGAGAGTCCTGTGATATCCCAACCCACAACGGGAAGGTAATGAGTCAGACTAAGAGTATTACTAAGTTTTATTTTTATTACTTGTTTCCAGGCCTAAATTAAATCTTCAGTGTCTAGCTGAGTAAGACGATACCTCACGTCGCTCCAAACCCGCAAGGGATTCGTTCATCTTCAGAATACAAATTAAGATATTTTTTATTAAATCTAAGAGCTTTCTGACCCTGCATAGACAGCGAAGCAAATGACACTTTCAAGGCCCAGAAAGATAGTAAGGACATCTATAAAATAGTCTGTGTGATGTCAGTTGTTCGCATTCATGATAGTACCACAAATTAATACAATTATTTTCTTTTAAAAAATTCACCTTAAAATATTGTTCTATGGGTCAGTATCACCACAGAGTGCTTTTCAACCCTCACAGTACTCAAATATTTTGGTCTTAATTTCCCATTCGCTTTATGTCATGTCATTAATAGTAGACACTTTTTAAATAATTATGGGCCATTATTCGAAGCATAAACCATAAGATATGTCCACCCTGTCATGGACATATAGATTACTGTGTATTTACCATTTTCATTGCAATATTAAGATAAAAGATATTTTCTGAAAGGTATAATGTTCCTTTCCTAAACAGGGTTATTTGTTTGCTTTCAAATTATAAATACATGAAAGATTTTATGTGAACTATGTGCATACAATTTGCACATGTATTTTTTCTTATTTGGAGAACTGATATTTGGATGTAGTTTTTTGTTTGCATCTTATGGCCCCCATACCTAGCTATGGAACACACTGGATATGATTAAATATATTATTGGAATATTATTTTTAAATATTATCAAGATGACAGGGTGGACCAGCACATGACGGGGTGGACACATAAAGCAGAACACACAAAGCGTGACAAAATATGACAATGAAACATTTATTCAACTTCGAAAAAAATAATATAATGATAATAAATAATATAATTAGATTCTCAGTCACACTGATATACCCCCTCGCCCCCCATTCATTTTAGTTTTTAGCAATATTAACTACAAATGAATGCTATGGTCCATCCTGTCATGTGTATGTCCACCCTATTAAATCTAAGTGGCCGACAGGGTGGACATTTTGAGCTTCAATTAGCATATTCACTTGCAACAAACTGTTACAAGCTAAATAGTTAGTCTGGTTGCTGAAGAGAATTTGGCATATTTAAAACTTGCATGTTTTGAAAATACTGTATTCTAATCACTTCCAGCATATTTTATGTCGACAGGGTGGACATGTAAAGCTTAGGAAAAGCAAGTAAGCAAACTCAAACGAAGAAAATTGGTCAATTAAAAAGTCATCAACTTACTCACCTCAGCTGTTGAAATTTCTGCCACTGAAGAGACAAAAAATCTGTTGTCCTCACTAAAGGGGACGGATTCCCCAATACGACAGGGGGGACAACCATGTCCAAGGGACATGGACAAACTCTTCTTTTTTTATTAAATAAACATACTGGTTTTATTACCAAATGGTCAACACACTCAAACTGATTAATCTCTTATTGAACAAAATATTATTAGGAGAACAAAATGTTAACATTTTATGACTTGACTATATCCTACTCTCATTCAGATTTAATGAGCAGTGCATGGGACATAGCAAAATAATACGCATCCTCTGACACAAAAATCTAGAAAATGTATCTAAAGAGCCATGTAATGCTTTTGTTATGAATATAAAAACGTACAGTCCCTTTCATAGTCATTTTTATTTTATCACGTCAAATGAGCTACTTAACGTACAGGACACCAAAAGGCACCCTACAGTGATATTGATCCCTATATAGTTCAGGTGCTGTTGGCTGTTGTTTTGTGTTTTTTCTACAATTCTTTGCAAATAGTAAAATATTAATCACAAATGTGGTCAAATGTGACATAAAACGGAGAGTTGGTCACTGAAAACATCAAGTATTACAGGAATTTAAATGTTGTGTAATGAATTTCTATTTCCTGTACTAAGAAAAGCCAACAGGGCTAAAAGATAAGTGAGTGTTGTTGATGTTGTCAGTGATATTAGCACGTTTTCGCAGTTGTCTTGTCTTTACATCTCTGGTGTTTTTACAGAGAGGCTAAAGCCTTGTATTCCTGTCAAGCGGAACACAGTCATGAGCTGAGCTTTCCTCAGGGGGCGCTCTTCTCTAACGGTATCCACCTCTTTTTTTTAAATGGGATGTTGTGTACTGTTTGAGGATACAGTTTGAGCCGTACTTTGCTTTTAACACAAACTCAGTTCTGCTTTTTAACAAAATCTCAGTTCTGCAGTATTTGACTCTACTTTTTGTCTTTATATCCATGCAGTGTATCCCTCAGTGGAACCAGGTTGGCTTCAAGCGACATATGATGGCAAAACAGGACTCATCCCAGAAAATTATGTGGTATTCTTTTGATGGGTCTGGAACAGGCAAAAAAAGTCCATGGTATCCATGGTATTCATTTCTGCAAAAAAGGGAACATTTATATGTACATTTCTTACAGTATTTAAATAAATTTTATGTTATAACATATAACGTTTAACATTATAACCAGATTATTAACTGTTGCATATGTTCAAGTTTATTCTGAATGTAAAAATCACCTTTGTCTTAAAGGTATTGTAGATTTTATTACCATCTAGGTACATGCAATTGACTGTATTAACACATTTCTCTATTTATATGTGTCAAAACTGTAGACATGAGCTCATAACACTCTGATCGGTGTTGCGGTACGGCTCTGAAGGAAACTATAGATTTGTATTATATTGAGGGAGAATTATACGTGTATCATATGCATTAATTAGCGACTATTTGTGACCTTGGACCACAAAACCAGTCGTAAGGGTCAATTTTTTGAAATTGAGATTTTACATCATCTGAAAGCTGAATAAATAAGCTTTCCATTGATGATAGGATAGGATAATATTTACAGCTGTTTGAAAATCTGGAATCTGAGGGTGCAAAAAAAGTAAATCCACCTTTAAAGTTATCCAAATGAAGATATTAGCAATGCATATTACTAATCAAAAATTAGGTTTTGATATATTTACGTTAGAAAATTTACAAAATATCTTCATGGAACATGATCTTTACTCAATATCCTAATGATTTTTGGCATAAAATAAAAAATCGATAATTTTGACCCACACTTATGGGTCTATTATGGGTCACTTATGTGTATTTTTGGCTATTTCTACAAATATACCTGTGCTACTTAAGACTGGTTTTGTGGTCCAGGGTCACATATTACGTAGCGGAAGATAACATTTGTGAAATTCTTTGCAGTATGTTTTATTGACTTTCTTTTCAGTGATGCCAAAAGGAGAATCAAGTTTGGTAGATGCAGGTCATCTTTCATTTCAGTAATTGTTGAATCTGTTTGGTGAAATAATTTTCAAAATGAGTTAGCACTCATTGTTATTCCTTACAATTTCAAAAGGTTAACTAGAATAGAAAGAACCTTTTCGTGTCCTTAACATTTTTATTCCAAATTTAAACAATGCATCTGACTTTTTGAGCCAAATATGTTTCTTATATACTGCAAACTTATTTTATTATGCTAATGTACTGTCGGTTTTGGGGCATTTGGTAAAATGATGAAACTAAGTGTTCTTTAGATATTTCAGCTTATACTGAATATGTTTGTTGAGTGTAATATAGTGTTTTTTCTTAATGAAGTACAATCAAAAAACAAGAAAATACTTCTGACAGTGTTAAATTTTGTAAAGTTTGTTTTAGCTGCAATTAGTTGTAGTTTGTGCTCACAAAAATGCAGTTGTTCAAGTAATGGTTCTGCTGTATTTTATTTTACACTGGTTTAACATTTCTATATGTTGAAATGGAAAATATATATGATATACAGATTGTAATACTTATTATTAACATCATTTACAAAGTAATTTAATGTTTGGTGATTTTCTGATAAAGCATTTTAACTATTAAAATGTTACTGAAATGGTTCTTTTGGTTGTGTTTTGACCTGTTTTCATCTATCTATCTATCTATCTATCTATCTACATTTGCCACCTCAGTTCAAATCTTAATTTTTTTGTTTTTAGAATTTTTTATAGAATGTTAACTGCTTTACATTCTACACTGCTGTTCAAAAGTTTCGGATCAGTAAGGCTTGTAATGTTTTTCAAAGAAGTTTGCTCATCAAGGCTGAATTTATTTAATCAAAAATACAGAAAAATACAGTTGTTAATGTTAATAATAATGTTAATAATGTTATTACAATATAATATAAAAATTTTCTGTTTTAATATATTTGAAAATATAATTTATTCCTTTAAATTATAATTTACATAATTTATTTTTAGCATCATTACTCCAGTCTTAGGTGTCACATGGTCCTTTAGAAATCATTCTAATACACTGATTTTTTTATTACAATTATCTGTATTGACAACAGCTGTGCTGCCAAAAAAAAACTTATATCAGGATTCTTTGAAATAATTAAATGTTATTTCAAAATATACATGTTTCTATCAATATAAGTAGTCACTTTTTATTAATTTAACACATCCTTGCTGAACAAAAGTATTAATTTCTTTCCAAAAAGAAAGAATAAACATTTACTGACCCCAGACTTTTGAACGGTAGTGTATATTGTTAGAAAAGATTTCTATTTTAAATAAATGCTGTTCTTTTTAACCCCTTAAGCTCTGCAGTGTTTTTTGGAATTTTTACATACTCAAATTCAAATGTTTACCCTACACACATACAATGGAGGAAATGTAAAAAATGGTGTCATTGGAAAGAAAACCCCTTGAACTACAAAATATGATTGTAATTTTTCATAAAGAACATTATATTGGTTTTAAATATTACACTAAACCCTAAAAAAAACATGGGCGCTTTTTGATTTTTTCCAGAAGTTTTTGTTTGAAAGTCTGTTATTCAGGTTTTATTTGCTCCAGATAATATAGGGTTTGTGGCTGTTTGAAGCAGTAGTATGTGTAGGAATATGATAAATAAAAAAATTGTAAGAGCTAACGGTTTTGACATCTCGATTCTATTGACAACCATTCGGTCTGTGATTGTCACACAATAAAATAATTTACATAGCCAAATACCTGAGAATGAGAGCTTGCATGTGATATATGACTTGTCTGTTTTGAGAAAAATATAAAAAATACACATTCTTGGGAAAAAATCATCCTAATCTTTAGGCGGAAATTTATGCGTGGGACAAACAAAGTTCTATGCTTAATTTTACTACTTTATGTATCATAAAACCAAAAGTGATGGTATTCTTGAGAGATGAGACTTTAAGCTTTCAAATGATACCATATAAGGGCTGATACCATATAAGGAAGGCTTTGAAAATGAAACGTTATTATTTTAAACGTGATTTTGGACCCGTATCCGGGTC
Organism: Labeo rohita; assembly: GCF_022985175.1. Taxonomy (NCBI): domain Eukaryota; kingdom Metazoa; phylum Chordata; class Actinopteri; order Cypriniformes; family Cyprinidae; genus Labeo; species Labeo rohita. The sequence goes on along the minus strand of NC_066889.1, from coordinate 16,216,412 downwards.
CGCAGAGTTTAGAGGTTAACTTTTTATTCACCAAAGAATCCTCAAAAAAATAAAATATTAAGCAGCATAACTGTTTCCAGCACTACTAATAAATCAGCACATTAGAATGATTTCTGAAGGACCATGTGACACTGAATTCAGCTTTGATCACAGGAATAAATGATATTTTGATGTAATAATATTTCACAATATTATTTTTTTCTGTAGTTTTGCTCAAATAAACACAGCCTGGATGACCATAAGAAACTCCTTTAAAAACATTACAAATTTTACTGATCCCAAACTTTTAAACGGAAGTGTATATATAGTGTATATGTCTTGAGAGAACATGAAATATGACAATATGACAAAAAATCCGCATTTAGAAATTTGAAAACATTACTTCACTTTGCCTTTTTTGTACTGTACAGTACATTGTGTACATTTCAGTGACGTTCTTATATCAGTAAATGCGTAAGCTGGCAGTCCCACAGCATGACACATACAGTGTTATTGACAAAGCAGTCAACTGCTCTGTAATTCCCCTAACTTCCTCTTTGGTGAAATTTTTCTTTGTTTCACTGGACAGCTATGAGGTCTTATCTTTGACATCATTATCTTAGTGACCTTTAACCTCAATATCCACATAATTGAAATTCCAGTAAAAAAAAAAAAATTCCCAAAAAAATTTTCCCAGGATTTAATGACAATATTTTTTATATTTGTTAGACCTGGACAGGCTTTATCAAAAGGCTTGTGCTGGTTATATGATCTTTGCCAGCTCAGCAGCATGTGTTATTGTGTCGGCAGAGTTAAACAAAGCGGCTCTGATTCTGGAAACACATTGTGTTCTTGTTTTTCCATTCTCTCTAGTGTGTTTCGTGATGGATTCCAAACACTGTGACTGTGATATTTTAAATCTGCAGTTCCTCTCAAGCTCAGTTCAGCTTCAACCTTTGGAACAGAAGTTCTCTTGTTACACATAAAAGGAGAAATAAAGCCTATTACATAAAGAGCCCCTGTGGAGAAAAAGAATTTGACATGTTGAAAAAGCGGGCTGTTGTAATATAGTTGATCTTGATACAAAGAAAAATGATTAACTTGACAAAAAAAAAAATCTTACCCGTAAATTGGGCATATTTGTTATTTAAAAAAACATTCAGTAATGTATCATCAAAACAAAAAGACAGAATATCATATCTTCACAGTCATGGAACGCACAACAGTTGTTCTGTTTACCCAACAGGCCAAGGCAGAGAAGCATGTGAAACCACATGTAGTCCTTGTGCAAATTGTCTTGCTTGATAAATAGTTGATCATATGCTTCTGTAAAGACGCTCGACTTATTTAATGAGACTTGAGTGTCAAGCTGTCCTGAGAGAAATTTTTTTCAAGTGTCCTCACTAGGTTTGCCAGCTCTTCCATGTTGTGTGACTTTTCCTCCAGCAGCTCATAGCGAAGGCTTGAAATGTCCTGCTTAATCTCTTTCAGTTCACCTGCAACACAGTAGCTTTCAGTTTGAATTATGAAATGTATGAATCACAAAACAGACATATTTCACCCATACACTCACTTTGTTCCAGACCTCTTTCGCCACTCTTACCATTAAGTAAATAGTGATCATGTGTAACAAGCAAATATGTATATTTGTGAATTATTCCTTTAATGAAAGCTTAAATACACTCACCTTCATTGACTTCATCACATTCTTTGTCAATTTGAGCTTTGATGATGTATCGCTTAACAAGACGCTTCATAATTTTCTGTACAGATTAAATGCAGTAAAATCAAAGTCAAACAAGCAAATATGAACCGTACAGATCTATGATGAACATTAAAGGGATAGTTCACCCAAAAATGTCAATTCTGTCATTAATTACTCACCCTCATGTCGTTCCAAACCCGTAAGACCTTTGTTCATCTTCCGAACACAAATATTATTTTTATATATTTTATATATTTTTGATTAAAAGCCGAGAGCTTGACCCTCCACAGACAGGGTCAACTACCACGTTCAAGGCCCAGAAAGGTACTAAGGACATCATTAAAATAGTCCATGTGACATCAGTGGTTCAACTGCAGTTTTATGAAGGTACCAGAATACTTTTGAGTGCAAAGAAAACAATGCGTCATGGTACTTTCGTGAACATGTCAAAGACTGACACGGAAGAGAATAAAGTTGTTGTTTTTGTTTTCTTTGCGTACAAAAAGTATTCCCATAGATTTATAACATTACAGTTGAACCACTGATGTCATATTGACTGTTTTAACAATGTTCTTACTACCTTTCTGGGCCTTAAACATGGTAATTGCGTTGCTGTCTATGTAGGGTTAAAAAGCTCTTGGATTTCATAAAAAAATCTTAATTTGTTTTTTGAAGACGAACGAAGGTCTTACGGGTTTGGAACGACATGAGGGTGAGTAATTAATGACAGAATTTTCTTTTTTGGCTGAATTATCTCTTTAAATGTAGCATAAAAATGGAAGGAAACATACCTGATATCGACTGAGGCTAGGAGGAGTTTTGTCCTGGCAAGTTTTGTTCTGTCCCAACTGAATCCAACAAATTGCAAGAGCAACATAAATGTATTAGTTTGTCACACTGTGAATTTGCTTACTCTAATGCAGAATTAGAGGAGATATCCCTCACCTCACTGAGCTCAGACCCCTTCATAATGGCTTTATGTCTGTTGGAAAGCTCCTTCAAAAGACCTTTAGCCCCCATAACCAGTCCCAGAACAGATTTGGGACTGGGAACCAAGTTAAAAGGCACAGGGAGAGTCCGGCCCTCCTCAAAGTAAGTAAACCAAAGCTTGGCCCGGGCAAACTTCCACTCCACATCTGCGTCATCCTGCAAGATACCAGGAAACACTAATGTTTTGTATAGGATTGTGGATACAAAATGGTTTAATTAAAACTAATTAAGCAGTCACACTAATTGTCCCATTCTGAGGAGATACGGTTGTTTTACATAATAAGCAAAAACTACACTGGGGTGCTTCATCAGCACTTAAACACAGATTTACAGATCCCATGTCAGCAGATTTATCAAGCCATCAGCTATTCAAAAGAAATATGAAGATGTTAACTGAAAAGTACCTCAATCTCCTGAAAGGAATTGTTGATCATAGCAATGAGCATGTTGAGAAGGACGATGACCACTGTGACATTGTAAACTCCATAGAGAACATATCCAATGTTTTCGATGAACTTGTGTCCATTGTTCACGACTACTGATCTGACCTCAGAAAGGCCAAATATTGCCCAAAACAATGTTTTGAAGCTTTCCTCTACACTACAGAGAAAGAGAGATGTATTTACTGATGGAGGTTTACTGAGGAACATTTCCTTTTCTCATCAGAACTGTATTTATTTCGCCAACTACGACATGTTCATGAATAAATTCACTAATAATTTTGTACAATTTACTGTATTTAGACTACTTTTTTTAAAGGATTAGTTCACTCCTGAATTAAAATTTCCTTATAATTTACTCACCCCATGCCATCCAAGATGTTTTAAGGTTAAGGTTTTTGAGTAAAATCTTTTTTTTCTACATATAGTGGACTTCAATGGTGGTCAACGGGTTGAAGGTCCAAACTGCAGTTTCAATGCAGCTTCAAAGGGCTTTACGCGAACCCAGCCGAGGAATAAGGGTGTTATCTAGAGAAACGATTGGTCATTTTCACGAATCACATAATCATGTTGGAAAGGTCACAAGTGGTTAGTTCTTCATCTGAGTACTTTGGTTCAAAAAGGTAGGGTAGGGTGAAAAACTCCATCTCATTTTCTCCTCCAACTTCAAAATCATCCAACATCATTGTTTTACCTTTTTAGTAAAGGGCATTTCAACTTGATTATGTAATGCGTGAAGTTATGGATGCAGAGCTAGTGCAAGATGAGCATTTGTGGTTAAAAAGTATATAAATTTGTATTTTATTTAGAAAATGATTAATCGTTTTGCTAGATAAGACCCTTATTCCTCGACTGGGATCATATAGAGCCGCACTGAAACTTTTTTGACCTTCAACCGTTGATCCCCATTGAAGTCCACTATATGAAGAAAAATCCTGGAATGTTTTCCTTAAAAACCTTAATTCTTTCTCTGAAGAGAGAAAGACATGACCGTCTTGGATGACACAGGGGTGAGTAAAGGAAGACGTCTTAATGGGCAAAATCACCATGAGTGTATTTCTACTCACGTTGTGAAAGCTTCGTTCTGTTTAGCACCCCGATAATATGAGTAGAGGTTGAACATTCCAATCATGAAGGCCAAAAAGACTAGGATGAAGATAACCATGAACTTGAAGATGTCCTTCACAGTTCGTCCCAAAGATATCTGCAGTGGTCCAAAGCTCTCATTCGCTGGCAGGATGTACGCAATTCGAGAAAAGCTCAGGACCACTGCAATGGCGTACAAGCCCTCAGAAACTAACTGAGGATCAGACGGGAGCCAGTCGATCCGAGCTGGATCAAAAAAGATAGGGCTGTATTAGGCTATATATTGTAATTTTGTGGGGAAACAAAATCTTGCCCGACTTGAGAGGACAATCACTCACCCAGCTGGAAGTATCCCACCTCGAAAGGCAGAGTTACATTGGTTAAATCAGTGTAGTGCTCATCAACATAGCGTTGGGCTGCACATGCGTGCCAGAAAGCCATTATCCTTGAGATGAAGGACGCCACAAAAATGGCCAACATTCCAAAGTCTAGCAAATTCCAAGGCTCAACCAGATAATCTCTTGGACCTTGAGACCAGATCTCCTTGCACTCTGCCCAAATCATCCCTACAGTGAAGGACATTAAAACAGAGAAATAGATGTTGCAACATGCAGTTTGTCCTGGGACATACACATGAACTGTACATTTTGTTCTCTAAATATAATAATAGACTAGTAATCTTAGTAATCAAGTTAAAAATCAGTCAAAAACACACCTATGACCCAGGAAATGATGAGCATTTCCATCCACGTAAAGGGAGTTGTTTTCATACGAAACAGCTGCGTTGGATAGTCATGAATGGTCATATTTGGGAGCAGCTTTGTCCCATCAAAGCGGTCTGCAGCGTTCATTACCAAAAGGCCAAGGAAAATAGTGAAGGAGGCTGCGTGTGCCACAAACTTAAGGAAAGGCCCACGCATGATCTTTCCCATCTGTTGGTAACAGCATTTTTTACTGATTGTGGTGTGATTAACAAAAGATTCATGCATTCTTCTATTGTATTTTTGTACATTACTGCTTATCAGCCTGATATGCTTATCAACATTACTGTGACTCATAGGATTTGGTGGATATTTTAAGCTCTGCTATAATTTACAACCATGGGAACAGTCAAACTGAGCATAGATTCCTGTGAGTGATTCATGTTAAAGCAATTTCTTGATTCTTTAATCATGTACTGTATGTTTGCAATGTAATACCTCTGGTATTTACCATTGTTAAAAAAAAGTAAACAGCATGCTTACCTTGCTGCAGGGTGCCACCCAATACACCATTGCTAGAAAGGGAAGTCCAATTGCAACACCTAAAACCACTAGCAACTTAATGGCGGTGGACTGCTGCCTGAGTCCAGGCAGGTTTTCGTACCATATTGATAAGAGCTGTTGTTGACAGTTAGGGTGGGCCACAAACTGTTAGGAGAAATGAGTTAAAAGAAACATTCTGAGATCAAATTTGAAGGCAGATTATAAGATTTCTTACCTTTTTCAGTTCATACGTTATTGCGAGTTTTAAACGAATGAGACTTGGTCGTCCGGGCACGTCTAAAGTCTCATCCTCTTCACCATTCAAAATGGCTTCAACTTCCTCTGTGCTCCGACACAGGTCCAGAAGCCCCACGACAAAGTCTTTGCATTGCATAGAAAGTTTCCTATATTCATTCTGAGGAAGATAATCATTACAAAGAACATGCAATCTTTTTACGTTTTTAAAAGGAATAGTTCAACCAAAATGAAAATTCTGTGAAAGTTCTTCTGTGGAACACATAAAGAGAAATACTGAAGAATGTACTGGTAGTTGAGCTCCAAAATGACAATAATTCATTAAACGAGTCGATACAATTTATTGTCTGTATTCCAAGTCTCATGACATTATATGATTGATTTGTTTAACCAATTTAATTTGTTATTCACTTAGAATCTTTCCCTCAACTTTTATATATTAAAAGAAGGAGAATGGCTATTGGTCACCTAAGACAATGGGTAAAGTTAAAGGAGAAGTTCACTTACAGAACAAAAATTTTCAGATAATTCACCCTACCCCTAGTCATCCAAGATATTCATGTATTTCTTTCTTCAGTCAATAAGAAATTATGTTTCTTGAGGAAAACATTTCAGGAATTATCTCAATATAGTGGACTTCAATGGTGCCCCCAAGTTTGAACTTCCAAAATGCAGTTTAAATGCAGCTTCAAATGACTCTAAACGGTCCCAGCCGAGGAAGAAGGGTCATATCTAGCGAAACAATTGGTCATTTTCGAAACAAACTGACAATTTATATACTTTTTAACCTCAAACACTCGTCTTGTCTATGTCTGCATGAACTTTTTTCCAGGAACATTTTTTTCCGGGACAATACAGCTAGGGCATGTCGAAAAACTCCCATCTCGTTTTGTTCCCCAACTTCAAAAACACCGTATATCGCTGCAAAAGTACTGACCCAGTGTTTACAAAGTGAACATGCAAAGAAGATCAAACGCCGTTTACAAGAAAAAGGTAAAACAGCGATGTAGGGCGATTTTGAAGTTGAAGAAGAAAACAAAATTTTGTCGACATACCCTAACTGTATTGACCCAGATTACACAGACTACGCATGCGCAAAGCAGAGCTAGACAAGACGAGCATTTGAGGTTAAAAAGTACATAAATTGTAAATTTTTTTAGAAAATAACCAATCATTTTGCTAGATAAGATCATTTTTCCTCGGGCTGGATCATTTAGAGCCCTTTGAAGCTGCATTTAAATGCCATTTTGGAAGTTCAAACTTGGGGGCACCATTGAAGTCCACTATATGGACAGAAATTCTGGAATGTTTTCCTCAAGAAACATAATTTCTTTACGACTGAGGAAAGAAAGATATGAACATCTTGGATAACAAAGGGGTGAGTAAATTATCTGTAAATTTTTGTTCTGGAAGTGGACTTCTCTTTTAACCTGGTCATGTCACTTTCATGTTAGACTTGCAACAAAATTTGTTTGTATTTTTTTTAGTGAAAAATGACTTGAAATTTCAGCCGGTGTAGTTATTGTTACAAAATGAAAATTCAGTCATTATTCACCCTCAAAATTTCTACGTTACCGGCCATTCATAACTTCTACTAGCCAAAAATAAATAAATACTGAAATGAACCAACAGCTTGTGGCTGTCCACACTGGATTTCTGAAACTGTGTTTCTGACGTAGACCCCAGATGTGCTGCACCTTGTTTACTAACAGTGGAAGACTCACGCTGTACATAAAGCAGTCTTTGTAAACATGTCTGAAGATTTGGATGAAGACTTGCAATTTTTTGCTCAGCCTTATTTATTTGAACGATGAACTAAGAGAAATGGATGTTCCACATCAGACGTATGCGTCGTGGTACAGGTGACACAGAAGGACTTGTTGAATAAAGTTGTTATTATTGTTTTCTTTGCGCACAAAAAGTATTCTCGTAGCTTCATAACATTACGGTTGAACCACTGATGTCACATGGACTATTTTAACAATGTCCTTACTACCTTTCTGGGCCTTGAACGTATCCGTTCCATTGCTGACTATGCAGGATCAGAAAGCTCTCGGATTTCATCAAAAATATCTTAATTTGTGCTCCAAAGATGAACGAAGGTCTTAAGGGTTAGAAACGACAAAAGGGTTAATAATTAATGACAGAGTTTTCATTTTTAGGTGAACTAAATGACAAAAGCGCATGACAAAATAACTAAAACGTAACTTGAAATTAAAGCTGAAAACAAAAATAAAAGCTAAATCAAAATATTAATAAAGACTATAGTATATAAATAATAGTAAAATAATGATTTCAGTATGCTTACACAAAACTGTGTATGACTAAATGTGAAACGCTAGTGCTCACTTTCACTCTATTTACATGGCCAGTACATTCTTCATATTTTCATATTTGAGTGAACTATCCTTTTAAATGACAAACAGGCCTGGTTGCTGTACCTTAAATTCTTTTTCAATATTGGCCAAAGACGCGAGTTCATTGCTGAGCTCCAGAGCCGCCAACACAGGATCCTCATTGGACAGAGAGAGGTACGCTGGACTGGCCAATCCCCTGTAAGCATTGATACGCGAGCGGGAGTGGCTGAAAGAATCGTATTTTTGATGGTAATTGCAGGTGTCGCAGGTACAAAAGTAGTCATGTGGCTGCTCAATTCGAGCACCCTTTCCTAGAAGAATGTGCACGATTTCGTATTCGTGACAATGAGATGCTAGAATGATCGGAGTGATGTCATGAGAAAACCGCGTGCCATCCTCGTCATACGCAAAAAAAGTCATCATGCATTGGAGCCTGACTAGGGCTCGCTGTGAGTCTCTTGGAGTCGGCGAAAGCTTTGTGACTCAAAATGGCCTCGACAATCCTGGTGTAGCCTTTGCTGATGGCCAGCAAAAGTGCATCACCAATACGCGACAGGTTGTCTTTATTTAACAGGAGCTCTGTTACTTCTAAGTGCTCGTTTGCCACCGCCAACTGCAATGCATTCTGGCCCATGTAGTCCACACAGTTAACATCCAGCTCAGGTATCTCCTCAAGCATTCGGCGCACCACAGGTATGTTTCCATACTCGGCGGCATCAAGGAAACGTTCCTCTACAGGGGTTAGGCTGTTGGGGTGGGCATTGAACATGTAGGCTGCCCCTCGAACCGCCTGCCTTCTGCTCTTGGGTAACGCCTGTCGGGCCAGGTTCTCACTACGGTTAAAAACAAATTAAGAATGTGTCCTGTGGCCGGCATTTCGTAAAATGTTTTTAAGTGTTACTATTCACACCACTTATGTTACTCTAAAGTAGCCTAACCAATCACCAATCCAAAGCTTGCATAGTAATTTTTCTTTAAAAAAATACCCCCATTTGCTATTACTGAACAGCATGTGTTTTCTTAATAATATCAGATTTTTTGTTCAGATTTAAAGTAAAGTATGTAAATATTCAATACCACATGAATATTATGTGTGTATCTCATTGTATATACATTGTACAACATTGTATTTGTAATATTAATTATTATATTAATGTTATGTTATTGCATTACTACTATACTATATTATCAAAACATATATTAGTGCTTGTAATTTGTAATGTTACTGAAACAAATTCTGTATTTAAAAATATAATGTTAATATTTTAATTGAAAAGTTAGTATTTACATATAGATTAATATTATAAGATTAATATTATATTATTATAATTATATAATAATATTGTATTATAGTATACATTAATGAAATGTATTGTGTGGTGTTATTTTAAAATATTGTTATTATATTAGATTTTAAAATATTAAGTAATTTTAAATTAAAATATAATATAAATATTCATTATTAATGTAATATTAATGTGTGTGACCCTGGACCACAAAACCAGTCATAAGCATACATTTTTTTTTTTTTTAAATTGAGCTATATACATAATCTAAACAATGAATAAATAAGATTTCCACTGATGTTTGTTAGGATAGGACAATATTTGGCCAAGATACAATTATTTGAATCTGGAATCTGAGGGTGCAAAAAATCAAAATATTGAGAAATATTTTGCCTTTGAAGTTGTCCAAATGAAGTTATTAGCAATGCATATTTCTAATCAAAAATTAAGTTTTGATATATTTATGGTATGAAATTTACAAAATATCTTCATGGAACTTGATCTTTACTTGATATCCTAATGATTTTTGGCATGAAAGAAAAATAAATCATTTTGACCCAGACAAAGTATATATATATATATTTTTTAATTTTGCTACAAATATACCTGTGCTACTTAAGACTGGTTTTGTGGTCCAGGGTCACATACATATTTGTAGTTGAATAATACAAATTAGGTCTAAATTTGCTATTGTTTCCAATAATATCATTCATTTATCCACACAAACAAATACAAACATTGTTTTATAGCCATCTAATTTTGCTGAACATGGTATTTACATAATGACTTATGACTAATGACTTATGCATGATACGTTTTTAAACTGGTGTTACTAGTTTCTAATGCCTGTTTATTGAAAACTGACATTTTAAATGAGCAGAACAGTTCACAGATATTTCACTGGATATTGAGTGACAGTTTCAGGTCAGGCCATTGAACTACATATTAATCCTTAAAGGCAATGGCAACTAATATTACAGTACATAGAGAACCTTGACTAACTCACCCATGGTAGTACCCATAACTGCCATAACAGTCGTCGCCAAAATCTTCATTCATCAGTAGATTGTCTTTACTTCTGTTTCTCTTTTCAATTGTGTGATACTTTGATTGATTTCTATCCTCCAGAACAGGTCTTCTTTGATTCATACTTTCATCTGAGGCAGTCCACGTCCGAATTGCGAGTACAGCAGAGCTAACACATCCTGTTATCCAAACATCCAGCTGTGAGTGATTGAGTGTGCGCTACACACTGGCAAGTCACCATCTTCTACAATCCGTTGTTATGTTCCCGTTTAAGTCTTGAGATAGTGCAGAGCACAGAGGAATTCTGACTGTTCTTTTCCACTCATTGGCTATAAATGAGGAATATATAATGTCTTCCTGCTAGTTTACGGCATATAAAAATAAATTGTTTTCTTTCTTGCTTGAGTTTTTTGATCAAACTGAATGAAGCTTAAAGCATTTAGTCCTAATTTTAACAGTAGATAGATAACAGAATCCATTGACATTCTTGATAACATTTTCAGTAAGAAGAAATGCCACATGTAGGTCCTTCACTTTTCATAATAACTCTTTCATTGTATATTCCTCTGTTTGTATTAGGAACGGTAATAAAATCTGCTCTCAGCTTCCCAAAATCAAAAGCCAGTGACGGAGTACAGATGTAGAATCCCTGTGGGTCTGTCTCAGCGTTCCCAATAAACCTCTACATCCTGTGTGTTCATTAGGAGCACCCAGCTCTCTGTAAACTGTGGGAAATGGCTTCAATGGAATTCCAGACTGACCAATCGTCAATGTACGTTCGGCAGCGACATCACACTTTTGCTTCTCTGTATTTTGCCTCTCTCTGTTATTCTTTCTCCCACAGTCCCACATCTGTCTGTGAGTGTGTGTGTGTGTGTGTGTGTGTACAGTATAACCACATGACTAAATGTGTACGTGCAGTAGTGGTCAGTATACTGCTCACAAAAATCTTAACTGACTATGTGAGCCAAACCGATGGGTCAAAAGGTAACACACACAGTGGGTCATGGGAAGCCACTGTCTTGTTTCTATTCTCATGTTGATAGGCCCTGATACTGATGACTATCAGACTGACTATTTTTAGACTATTTTTATTAGTTCCAGGGACTGCTAACTAACTCTCCTTGGCTCATGCTTGTTGCAGTGCAACTTTATATATAGTTTCTATGTGTAAAACATCTGAAAATAAACAATATTATACTTTTTTTGTAGCATCTTCCCCACTGAAGTCAAATTATAACACAAGGTTCTTGCGCCAAAATGGTTGTAATTTATTTTTACTTGACCATTTCCCACCCTCTCTCTGATCCTAAGAGTTATGCAAGCTGTTTATGCTACAGTAGCTTTTAGAATTCTATACGTGAATGATCTCTGTTATGATTGGCAAATCTCCATGTACCCGCATTGTTTACAATGTCGTCCATCAGAGTTTTCAACACTGATAATAATAAGAAATGTTTCTCAAGCACCAAATCAGCATTAAAATGATTAAAATGATTTCTAAAGGATCATGTAACACTGAAGAACGCAGAAATGGCTGCTGAAAATTCAGCAATTAATTTAAATTCTGAATTTGAATTACATACAAAAATATATTACGGTAGAAAACTGTCACAAGTGTTTGCAGGAATACAGGCAAAGACAATGAATAAAGTCCTAAAACCCAAAGTTTAATAATAAATCTCCACAAAGCAGGCGAACAGGCAGTAGCAAAATGCATATCAACATAACAGAGACTGGAAAATGAATGACTGAGCAGGTACAACTTAAATAAGAACTCAAAGTAATTAATTATGCACAGATGATACAAACAAACTAATAAAGACAAAAGCCATGACAACCAAGTAGAAGCGGGAAAATGAGACGCAGGGATACAGAAACTAGTGAATGCAAACTAAAGGCTCGTGCACACCGGGGCGATTATCGCATGCCTATTGCCAGCATTTTTCGATGGGTCTTTGTGTTCATACCCAAACAGTTTTCACTGGCGATGAGCCAAGTGAATGTGCAAATTCACTCCCTGACATTAGATGTTGCTTAATTAAAAACAGAAATACTCCGGTACATCCCCAACTGAATCACGCTCTGGCCCACCTCTTTCAAGCAAGCCAGGGATTGCACGGGCACGATACAGAGAAATCACACTAATCAAACAAACCGGGCTTTCGAAGTCAGACACGCTTGGGTATGGTTCACACTAGATCACCTGGTGTGAGTACACCCTTATGGTACTTTTCCACTGTATTCTGTATTGCTGTATTCTGACACCAGTGAGATCAGCAGCTCTACATTCATCTTGCCTTGATGCATCTTCTTCATCTACTTACTACTATGTCGTTAGGTATCAAATGTGTGCTCGGCAACACCGTTTTGTCCTTGAGCACCACCAAGTTGTGTTTTACTGTAACTTCAGTAGCTCCAGGCATGTGAACAAAAGGGCCAATCTCATTGGCTGGTCAGTTTTAAATGACGTTTTTACGCCTGACGTTTTGCGCGCCGGTGTGCACTGCCTAGTGTGTATACCGTAAAAGTCCATGATAACTAAAACTGAATGTTGGTGCCCACTGTTTAGCCATGAGGCATTAAACGTTGGCGAAAATCGTGCGCAGTATTTGTCCCGGTGTGCACAAGCCTTAAGGATACTTTTCAAATGAATGGCACAGTACGACTTAGCTCGCTTCGCTTTTCCAATGCGTGGTTTGGCTCGATTCGGCACGGCACAGCTCGGCTCGCTTGCTTTTCCACTGCAGTTAGTACTGCTTCAAAATTGGTGGGATTATAGACTAGTTGTGTTTTCTCTTCTGCCGTGATACCATTGTAAACATGCGCAAAACAGGAGCCTTTCTATTTTAATTTTTTTTCCAAACAAGTCATTTAATTTGTGCAAACGACACTGTGGTGGCTGTTGCTGCTAGTGAGTTTGGTGTCTCATGTCACAAATCCAATGACACAGGCAGTGATAATTCTCTCTTACCAATCAGCAATCTGCAGTGTTAACACATCACATTTTAGTGTCTGCACCATGCAATGGAAAAGCGCCAAAAAGTGAGCCATGCCATGCAGTAAAAAAGCACCAAAGTGAGCTGTACTATGCAGTGGAAAAGTGCCATAAGGGTGTACTCACACCAGGTGATCTAGTGTGAACCATACCCAAGCTGACTTTAAAAGCCCAGTTTGTTTGATTAGTGTTTCTCCGTATCGTGCAATCCCTGGCTTGCTTGAAAGAGGTGGGCCAGAGCGTGATTCAGTTGGGCACAGCACTTCTGATACGTCCAGCAATACTGCTTGAAATTTTCTGAGCAGCAGAAGCTGCATCATAATGATGTAAGTGGGTTCCGGCCCGAAACATAAAGTGCAATATATGTGCAGGCCATCGAGGGAGTGGGGACAATCGTGCTTCTTGACAGAGTGACAGTAAGTATCATAGAAGGGGGAGGTGGCATAAGCACCACTCCGAGAGTACCACGGATGCTGCCCTCTTGACCCAGGACTGCAGCATGAGAGTCAAACTTGACAGGAATCTCCAGTTCCCTACCGAGATAGCTAGCACAAGCCTGCGTCCAGACAGTGTGATGTGGTCCAGCAGCTCCAAAACTGAATTCCGTGGGAGGCAGTGATAGGGGCTGCGTGGGAGAGGAAGAGGCTGAAATAACATGAATTCACGGCTGAGTGCAGGGAGGCAGGATGGAAAGCCACTATTTACCCATTAGAGGTGGGATGCCGTGAGTTTGTGGGGAAATCAGCTGTTCGCCTCTGGGAGTCTCTGGAACAAACTTGCGGAAGGCCCTCAAAGACCTGGCTGAAGAAGCAGAGAAGGGTAACTTTTGACTCTGGATAAAGAGGAAGGACACTTGTTGGGGCACCACTTAGCACAGACACAGGCTACATGAGGTGACAGGGAGACGTCCTTGACACTGCCCGTCACCAGGAGGCATTCCGAGTTTAAAGGGGCGAAATGTCAATGAGCGATGGTACCCGGCTGTTGACCCTGCAGCCTGCCAATTCATAGGCACCAGAGGATGTGCATCAGGCAGCAATGCCTTAGCAGGTAAAAACCTACCTGTGTAATATTTGTCAGACACAACATCGTCTGCAGGTCAATGAAGTGAGTAAATCATAGTCCATAGTGCCATAGTGCCATAGAAACAGCAATGATGAAGGTACCAGGTGGGAGTCAATGCCTCCATTTCCCAGTCAGTCAGGCAGTCCTCATGGTCCACATTCACTACTCCCTTGTCCGCTGATGTCCGCTCCTCTTCCGGGCCGAGGGTCAGCACTGTCCTCTTCTCCTCTGGCTCTGGCCTGACACATTGCAACAGGTGGTACCTCTACATTTGTAAGGGGACGAGATCTCCATGGTCGATGGTGGTGATTCTGGCTGTGCTCTGGCCCAGGGCAAGACACTCTCCAGACACCTAATGATGGCATCCCTCCAGTTAAGTCCAGAGGTGTCTGGGAGATCAACATGCTGATGGTAATTGATCCCAATCCAGAACAGTTTCTCGTCATCAAAAGGGCTGAAACTCAAAAATCAGTGTTTGCAGGAAGTGTTTGCAGGAAGTCCCAAAACTCTGAGCTCCGCAGCAGACTTTTACCCGACAGTCAAAGCAACATTATGTCACAAAAGTGTGGACTCAGAAGAAGGCCGTAAGGGTTTAGGGTGCCATTTGGGACAGGGCCTGAATAGGAACTCAAACAAGGTAATTAATGATGCACAGCTAACACAAACTAACTAATAATGGCAGAAAAACCACAGCCACTAGAAGGCAAGCCTGCAACCATTAGCCGGAAAAGTGTAACAGCTAATGCTAATGCTTTCAGTCTGGCGGTAAGTGGAAAAGGAGACCAGTTAACATTGCCGGTCACAAACTTTTGAACAATAGCATACAGGTGCATCTCAATAAATTAGAATGTTGTGGAAAAGTTCATATATTTCAGTAATTCAACTCAAATTGTGAAACTCATGTATTAAATAAATTCAGTGCACACAGACTGAAGTAGTTTAAGTCTTTGTGATCATTTTGGCATTTAACACATTTAACACAAACCCACCGATTCACTATCTCAACAAATTAGAATATGGTGACATGCCAATCAGCTAATCAACTCAAAACACCTGCAAAGGTTTCCTGAGCCTTCAAAATGGTCTCAGTTTAGTTCACTAGGCTACACAATCATGGGGAAGACTGCTGATCTGACAGTTGTCCAGAAGACAATCATTAACACTCTTCACAAGGAGGGTAAGACACAAACATTCATTGCCAAAAAAGCTGGCTGTTCACAGAGTGCTGTATCCAAGCATGTTAAAGTTAAGTGGAAGGAAAAAGTGTGAAAGAAAAAGATGCACAACCAACTGAGAGAACCGCAGCCTTGAGAGACTTGAGAGAAGCAAAATCGATTAAAGAATTTGGGTGAACTTTACAAGGAATGGACTGGGGCTGGGGTCAAGGCATCAAAAGCCACCACACACAGACGTGTCAAGGAATTTGGCTACAGTTGTCGTATTCCTCTTGTTAAGCCACTGCTGAACCACAGACAACGTCAGAGGCGTCTTACTTGGGCTGAGGAGAAGAAGAAATGGACTGTTGCCCAGTGGTCCAAAGTCAGTCCAGTCCAAAGTTTTCAGATGAGAGCAAGTTTTGTATTTCATTTGAAAACCAAGGTCTTAAATTCTGGAGGAAGGGTGGAAAAGCTCATAGCCTCCAAGCTGCTTGAAGTCCAGTGTTAAGTTTCCACAGTCTGTGATGATTTGGGATGCATTGTCATCTGCTGGTGTTGGTCCACTGTGTTTTTTGAAAACCAAAGTCACCAAGAATTTTAGAGCACTTCATGCTTTCTTCTGCTGACCAGCTTTTTAAAGATGCTGATTTCATTTTCCAGCAGGATTTGACACCTGCCCACACTGACAAAAGCACCAAAAGTTGGTTAAATGACCATGGTGTTGGTGTGCTTGACTGGCCAGCAAACTCACCAGACCTGAACCCCATAGAGAATCTATGGGGTATTGTTAAGAGGAAAATGAGAAACAAGAGACCAAAAAATGCAGATGAGCTGAAGGCCACTGTCAAAGAAACCTGGGCTTCCATATCACCTCAGCAGTTCCTACAGACTGATCACCTTCATGCCACGCCGAATTGAGGCAGTAATTAAAGCAAAATGAGCCCCTACTAAGTATTGAGTACATATACAGTAAATGAACATACTTTCCAGAAGGCCAACAATTCACTAAAAATGTTTTTTTTATTTTTTTTTGTAATGTTAATTGTTTATATTAATATTATAAGAAGTATAAATTGTGACACTCCAATGAAGTCTGTAGGTCATCTGCTGTAAACTGAAAATTCTGCAATACTGTAAATGTGTCACATGTTCTTTGTGTTTTGGTTCTGTTTTCCTTGTTCTCCTGCCTTCTGTTTTCTGTTCTTCATGTGTTTCTATGGTTTTTGATTAATTACCCTGCACCTGTCATTGATTTGCTCTCGTTTGCCCATGTATTTAAACCCCATTCTGTTCAGTCTTTCTTTTTCCGGTCACAATTACCTACGTTGTGTTTATTCCCCATCATTCTGCCTGTGTTTATTAAATAAGAAGTTTAGATCCTACTTTCTGTCTCCGTCATCTTCCTTATTCCCTATACAGCCGTGGCAAAATGATATATGTAAATCTATATAATTTTAAAATATATGTACAATAAAATAATGTGCAATAAAAGTCTCAAATTTAAAAATAAATGTAAGCTTATTCAAAAATGTATTATGTTTAAGTGTAACATACCTTACACTTAAAAGTTGTTTTTTTTTTTGTTACATATTTTTTTTTCTTTGCTAATATCAAGGGAAACCATAATCATAAATGGGTGAGTGGGTCTGTGTAGACTCACTGAAAATAATTAATTTTAAAAAAATAGTGTACAAACAATTTTAGTTCAGAAATTGCTAGTAAATTTCACCATTACAGGGCAATGGCAAGTAGCAAAAAATAAATTCATTAATTTAAAAAATAATATAAAGTAGTATTTTCTTGTAAACATACTCCAATAATCTTCATCTGTTTTGTTTACAACTTTAAAAATTCTATTTTTTTTTAGTGTAGGGAGGACATTTTGCATTCTTAACACTGGAGTGAAGATGGTACTGTTGTCTATGTGTCCTTTAAAATAACCATCCCTTTTGTGCACTAAATCCCAAATTCTCATGTTGATATCATGGTGGTTAGTGTTATCTGGTTTTCCTGCACTCTCTCACGGTGACTCCCACATAGGCCCAGGGCAAGGTCCTACTCACGAAACGCTTCAGCAGAACTGGACTTTTTGTTTAGTCTTTGGCAGGACAAAATTTGGCTGGATTCTTTGCTCTAAATAGACATAGTACAGATGGTTTAACATATACACACATAGCAACTGACATATTTACCCAAGGATAGTGATGCTAATAGCGGCCCACACACTATGCAGCTTATTTTAAGTGTGTTAATTATCTCTGTCTTGCCAGTGAATCAGGACAAACAATAGACCACCCACGTAAATGGTGACACTGCTTTTCACCCTCATTTTTAAAGTGCCTGGTCACCTAAAATCTCATAAAATCTTTTTTATTAATCTCAATAAGGTTAAGACATTACCTGTTTCTACTGTGGTAAATAACTGGTAAATTACCGTTAAGAGTTCATGTGTGAACAGGACCTTTTCAAAAATACCGGTAAATTTGTGCCGGCAATTTACCAGGGAAGTTGTAACATTACCAGTGAAAATTACCGGTAATGTCCTCTATATGAGCGCAGAACTAGATTACAGATATGAGCATCAAAATGCATTGACATAATACGTCTACTCTGGGCCAATCATATCATTCTGACACAGATGACACATGTGTAGTTTGATTTAAAGTCATCAAATACAATGTATCTGTGCCAAAAGCAGCTGCATAAGTGTGAAAGTTTGAAACAAACATGAAAACATCAACAAACCCACTAACTGTGTTTACCCCCAGACACAAGAATGGGGGTGCAACCGTTTAGAGGTAATTTCTGGTTAAGGATGTCACAGAATTTACCGGTATTTTGAAACTGATGTGCGAATGGTGCTTTACCGGTAAAAAGACTGAATCTACACTCCATACACCATAATAACAAAGTAAAAAATGTTTGTAATGTTTGTAACAACTTTAGAAATAAAAATAAAAGAACTGAAATGATTCCATAAGTGCTCATACCCTTTTCTGGGACACTTCAAATTTAGCCTAGGAGCATTCATATCTCTTGTAGATGTTACTACACTTGAGTAGAGTTAACCTGTGGCAAATTCGATTGAATGAATATGATTTGGAAAGGCACCTCTCAGAAAAGGTCTAACAGCTGAAAATACATATCGGAGCAAATTCAAGCCCTGAAGTCCAAAAAACTGCATGTAGAGCTTAGAGACAGGATTGTGTCAGGCCACACATTTGGGGAAGAGTTCAAGGGTTCACAGAAGCATGTAGCTTCTATTTTCCATAATGGAAGAAGTTTGGAACAACTACGAGTCTTCTTTGAGCCGGCCTCCTGGCCAAACTGAGTAATTGATGGAGAAATGTCTTGGTTAGACTGGTAACCAAGCAGATGGTCAATCTAGTTGAGCTCTATGATAATATATGCAGATGGGAGAAACTTACAGAAGAACAAACATCACTGCAACACTCCACCAATCCGGTCTTTATATCGGTGTGGCCAAACTCAATCTTCTCCTCAGCAAAGACGCATGAAAACCCACTTGGAATTTGCAACAAAGCACCTAAAGAACTCTCAGACTGTGAGAAACAAGATTCTCTGGTCTGATGAACCTCAATTCCAAGCATCATGTTTGAACAAAACCAGGGACTGCTCATTTCCTGCACACTACTATCCCAAAAGTAAAGTATTGAGGTAGCAGCCTCATGCTATAGGGCTGTTTTAGCGGCAGGGACTAAGGGACTCGTCAGAGTAGAAGGAAACCTCAACAGAGCAAAATATTGAAATAGCCTTAATGAAAATCTAGTCCAGAGCATTCAGAACCTCAGACTGAGCAGAAGGTTCACCTTTCAACACGACAATAACCCTAAGCACTCAGCAAGAGTCACTTATAGACAACTCTGTGAATGTCCTTGAGTGGCCCAGCCAAAGCCTGGGCTTGAAACCAATCAAACATTTCTGGAAAAACCTGAAAATATGAAAATCCCACATGAAACCTGAAACTCCAAGCTGACAGGGCTTGAGAGGTGAAAAGGTGAGGAGAAGAATGGCAGATAATCACCAAATGCAAATGTGCTAAGCTTGTCTCATCATACCCTAAAAGACTTGAGGCTGTAAAGGTGCTTCACCTAAATATCACATTAAGGGTATTTTAACGTAATTGTGTGCATATTTGACCGTTGAAGCACAATAACTCGTAAAAGAGAGCAGAATTCGCTATCACATTCTGTCTGTGAGAAAGGCAACTTTCCATGCACACACTTTGGGTGTGTTAAAGAGTTCTTTTATGAGGTTTATTGTACTTAAT
The DNA here is from genome assembly GCF_022985175.1 of Labeo rohita. Lineage (NCBI taxonomy): Eukaryota > Metazoa > Chordata > Actinopteri > Cypriniformes > Cyprinidae > Labeo > Labeo rohita. The sequence goes on along the minus strand of NC_066889.1, from coordinate 16,196,533 downwards.
AACTCATTTTAACATCAAACACATCCTGCATTTTATTTTCTCAAGCATGCATGTTTCTTATCCACTATTAAATTGTCATTAAGTTTAACTAGTCCTGCCCATCACAGATATATAAAGTTTGGCATGACTAGTGTTTATGTAGTGTGGAATCAGGGGGCTGCACACACACTGTCCCACTGTCACACATCAACGCAACTCAGGAAATACGGCTCTTATTAAAACGAATTCTTAAAGTACTGATAATAGTAAACTGAGGAATCATAGCGTTTTTAAAATCAGGCTATCATGACACCTTTTTAGTATCGGTATATCGTGGAACGCTGCTTTAGACTTGTTAAGCTTCTATCATAATTTAATTCTGCCATACAAAGAATGCATCTAAATTGATATTCGTTAAAAGCTCCATGTAGAGTTTGTAAATAAGATGTTAAAATGGTATTTCTCTGTAAGTAACTAAATGCCCTTTCACCCTTTCTACTCTGACTCAGGAGGTTGGCTTTCATTGTCTAGAACAGTATGATGGCCCGCTACTTTTTAGGGATTGCTAGGGCCACTTTATTCAGCTGTAGTCCAAAGAGTCCAAAACGAAAACTGAAAGTAGTTTAGGATCATTTCAGTTTTATTTCTAAGCGTGAGATAGTTTCAGTTTAGAGTTTTTGGGAACATCTCTGGTTTTTAGTTCATTTTTCTAGGGTTTTTTTGTGGTATGTTGTTTTGGTTTTAGCTTCAGTAAACTTTTATAACTTTCATAACTCTCAGGACTTTATCATGATTGTGACTTCACATCTTGTGACTTTATTTCCTAAACTGTGACTTCATATATTGGAATTGTGTGACTTTATTTCTCTGTGACTTCATACCTCACAATGTTACTTTATTTTATTTTAAATTATAGATTTTTACACATTTTCATTGTATGTTACTTCTCAAAGATACCTTCTTTATTATAATTATAATAATAATAATAATAATTATTATTATTATTATTATTATATTCTGAAAATGGCAAAAACAGCCTATGAGTGTTTTGTGTAAAATCTCATGTAAACAGTCAGTTGAGAATTGTACTCCTGGGAATTTCCGGTGCTGATAGTTTGACAGTGTCTTTAACTGAATTATTTGGTTTAATGTGTGGTTCCATGTAAACAGTACATTTTAGTAATGACACAATTCCCTTTATTCATAACACTGAAAAGATTAGTATGAATATTTTGGCCTGTGACCCAGGATTAAAAAGCATGGTGGACTAAATCATAATGACAAATGGTTTATTCCTACAAATTGCTTTTTTTTTTTTTTTTTTTTTTAGAAAAGCTCACAGGGCAGAAGTGCAAGTTTTAAGTGACTCCAAATTATTAATTGTTCCATTTTAATACATTATTTTCAGAAGCGTGATTCATTTTAAATTCGGGATCTCAACTCTCCTGATCTTCATAGTCACTGATTTGATTTTGACAAGCGTGCCATTTTTGGTCCAGGTGTCCCAGTGGATATGTGACTGGCTGGAGAGATCTTGGTCCAGTGGTGAGCCATTCAGATTTGCCTTGCCACACTGGTTAAACCACCACCCTGTGTTGTTCTGGTTCACACTGCAGCTCTCAACAGCTTTATCAGCAAAATTGCAGAACGGAGAACAACCGTCATTGTCAACGTCAGAGGTACTGAAAGGAGCCGTGTCTTGATTCTGCTCTTGGTCGTACCCTCGAAAAGCATCTCCTGAAGAAATATAAAGATAGAGTACATATTTAATATGGATTGTCAGTATTGTGCAAATCATAAACGAATCATCAGCAGGCCCAGATGGAATATGTAGACATTATTTGCATTTTCCATTCTAATTTTGAAAAAAGCAGTGTTATGAGAATAATATTTGCTGCTGGCTGACCTGCACTACCAGCATATCTGCCAAGGTGTATTGCAAAGAATTTGGTTTCGTCTTCAAGCCAGAACTTATCATATGAGGCATAGGCCGTAGTGTCATCTTGCGCGACCAGGGACACGTGCAGCTGGAAACGTGTGTTTCTCTGATTCACAATGTTGAAGATTTTTCTTAAACCCAACCAGTGTTCACCTTCAGAGACAAACATAAAGTCAGTACCTTTTTTATAGTAATATTTAAGACATTATCCGATTTCGAAGTTAAATTCTGTCCTTAATTACTCACCCTCATGTCATTCCAAACGTATAAAACCTTCGCTCATCTTCGGAAAACAAATTAAGATATTTTTGATGCATAGACAGCAATGGAACTGACACGGTCAAGGCCCAGAAAGATAGTAAGAACATTGCTAATGTTATGAAGCTACGAGAATACTTGTTGTGCGCAAAGAAAACAAAAATATCAACTTTATTCAACAATTTGGACAATTTCAGTGATGCCCTTACTACCTTTCTGCGCCTTAAACGTGTCAGTTGCATTGCTGTCTAAGCAAGGTCAGAAAGCTCTCGGATTTAATCAAAAATATCTTAATTTGTGTTCTGAAGATGAACGAAGGTCTTACAGGTTTAAAACGACATGAGGGTGAGTAATTAATGACAGAATTTTCATTTTTGGTTGAAATATTCCAAACCTGTATGAGTTGCTTTCTTCTGTTGAGCACAGAAGAAGATACAATTGAGGTCAAAAGTTTACATACACCTTGCAGAATCTGCAAAATGTTATTTTACCTACATAAGAGGGATCATACAAATTGCATGGTATTTTTTTATTTAGTACTGACCTGAATAAGACCTGAATTGCACATAAAAGATGTTTACATATAGTCCACAAGAGAAAATAATAGCTGAATTTATAAAAATGACCCCATTCAAAAGTTTACATACACTTGATTTTTAATATGTGTTGTTACCTAAATGATCCACAGCTTTGTTTAGAGTCCCTTGTTTGTCCTGAACAGTTAAACTGCCAACTGTTCTTCAGAAAAATCCTTCAGATCCCACAAGTTCTTTGATTTTTCAGCATTTTTGTGTATTTGAACCCTTTCCAACAACTGTGTGATTTTGAGATTCATCTTTTCACACTGCAGACAACTGAAGCACTTATATACAGGTATTACTGAAGGTTCAAACACTCACTAATGCTTCCGAAGAAAACAATGCATTAAGAGCTGGGGGTAAAGACTTTTTGAATTTGAAGAGCAGGGTAAATTTAACTTATTTTGTCTTTTGGGAAACATGTAAGTATCTTCTGTAGCTTCTGAAGGGCAGTACTAAATTAAAAAATATGATATTTAGGCAAAATAAGAAAAATCTACACATCTTTATTTTGTTCAAAAGTTTACACCCCTGGCTCTTAATGTATCATTTTTCCTTCTGAAGCATCAGTGAGTGTTTAAACCGTTTGTAATGGTTTCATAAGAGTACCTCAGTTGTCCTCAGTGTGAAAAGATGGATCTCAAAATCATACAGTCATTGTTGGAAAGTGTTCAAATACACAAAAATGCTGAAAAATCAAAGAACTTGTGGGATCTGAAGGATTTTTCTGGAAAACACTAAACAAAAAAAACACAGCTGTGGATCATTCAGGTAACAACAGTATTAAGAATCAAGCATGTGTAAATTTTTGAATGTGGACATTTTTATAAATTCAACAATTATTTTCTCTTGTGGACTATATGTAAACGTCTTTTACTGTATGTAAAAAATCTTATTCGGGTCAGTACTTATTAAAAAATAACATGAATTTTGTATGATCCCTCTTATTTTGGTAAAATAATTAACACTTTGTAGATTCAGCAAGGTGTATGTAAACTTTTGACCTCAACTGTATTTCAAAGAATGTTGGTAACCAAACAGTAGTAGCCATTGACTTTTGGTTACCAACATTCTTCAAAATATCTTATTTTGCATTCAACAGAAGCAAAAAACTCATACAGGTTTGGAACAACATGAGGGTGGGTAAATGATGACAGAATTTTCATTTTTGGCTGAACTACCCTATTAACTGTCTCACTGTACCCGGTAAGTGTCCAAATCCATCCAAGTACTCTGACCACATTCGTTTAAAGTCAGTGAGGCCGTCTGTCCGTCTCTGTATTACCGTCCATCCGCCCTCCATGTAATCCATCTCACAGAACACCTGTTGATGGCCAGTTTTAAGATGGTTAATTCATCATGTGTAAGCCTAAAACCGTGTTTGAATTGCTTTTAGATAAAAATAACTGTGGTTGGAAATTTTTAAACAACTAAAAGACGGTACTTTCCTCAAAGGAAACATCTGTGTTTTCTGGCTGAATTATATAAATTCCACTTGGGATTTTTGGAGACACGGCACCTAGTGTCTCTTGGATGTCACTACAGTCTTTCCCTGTTGAACGAAAGGGAATTCACTGTGAGGTTGTGTAGATGATAAATATTTTGCATAAAGTTTGACAGTATGAATCAACTCACCATGGGACTCCATGGGCTTCACGGAAAAGATGTCACAGCTGCTTCTCTGCACATCTGAACTGAGTGTGTTTACTTTATCTGTAAGCTTGATTATCTAAAAAGAAAGCAATATGTTGAAGAATGCAAAGAGGATATGTGGTTTGGAAGTTTGGAAGTTTTAGAATACCTGACTTGAGAGAAATTCCAAAGCTTTTTGCTGTTCATCAATGAGATCTCTGATCAGCTTCCTAGTGTTTCTTGTATATGACACTATGGTATGCTGGAGGTTATCTAAGACACACAACCTGCATTAAACGTGTAAATTATTGAAATATATCACACTGTATGCACAAAAATTTAAACACTTACTACACAAGGAATGTTTCTCATCACGCATTAGCTTTGCAGTCATTTCACATGGCATAGTGCATTTGTCTTTGCCTGTGTCTCTGTCGTAATGCTCTTTTTGGCCTTGAAGAGAGACATCCTCAGACTTCTCAGTCAACATAGCAGGATCATTCCTGCTAGTATTCTATTAAGAAAAACAAAATATACCACACATTATTACATATTCAGTACCCTTGTTATATAAGCTCCATACATTGTTTTAACAAAGTATTTTAGTATAACAAGAATGAAATACTAATGCATTCTAGCAAATATTGCAAGAATAAACATTTTAACATTTATTAATTTATTAACATTAATTGCAGATGATAGAAAGGAAAAGTTGACAACACTCACCATAGCTGATGATGCAAGAAGATGCAGAAATAAAGTGATCCAGATCATTTTGGTCTATGTAGCAGTCCCACATGTGAAAATGTGAAGATGTGCACCTTCCAGTAAGATGGTAGTTTTCTCTACTCTTTTCTGGTGGGCTGGACTGCCCACTGCTTCAGGAAAAAAAGAAAGAAAGAAAGAAAGAGAAAACCTCACAAAAAAGACAAACAGCTGTTATCACCTCAACAAAAAGTGTCTAGACTAATTCTGCTTCATTCTAGAGTATTGTTGCTTTATTGCGCTTCAACAACATCCTGTATTGGCTATGAAAACCAGATGCTGAAATGTGACACGTCTTTCTGTTGAAGTGGGAATCAGCAGGACCCAGAGCAGCATACGTAAATGCATTCCTTCCAGAAACACAGTGAAATCCTGGACATGACAGAAGGTAAACACATTCAGTTAAATTACCTTCAAAATGCTTGGATTGGCAAATATATATTTTTCTTTATAATAGGTCATTTGTTGCATCTAATTGCAGATCATTTGTGCCGTGCTGTCGAAGATGGCACTAAGCCAAATAGGTTTAATTCCAATCAATTTATATACCATGCACTGATTCAAACTATATGCTGAATGCACTTTCTTTGGATAAAAACATAAGCCAAATGCACGAATGCGTATATAATATGTACTCTTGGCACCTATGCAGAAATTCTTGGTAATGGTCAAAAGGGTTTCATGCATTGTCCTTCAGTGCCCTTCAAGGACAGCTCTGTTGATTATGCAATATATATATATACATTGTAGAATCTGCAAAATGTTAATTATTTACCAAAATAAGAGTAATCATACAAAATGCATGTTATTTTTTATTTTGTACTGACCTGAGTAAGATCTTGCACATAAAAAGACGTTTACATATAGATGTTCACAAAACGTTGTCACTCCCTGGCTCTTAATGCATCGTGTTTCTTCCTGAAGCATCAGTCAGCATTTGAACTTTCTGTAAAAGTTGCAGTCCCTCAGTTGTCCTCAGTGTGAAAAGATGGATCTTAAAGTCATACAGCCATTGTTGGAAAGGGTTCAAATACACAAAAATGCTGTAAAACCAAGGAATTTGTGGGACCTGAAGGATATTTCTGAAAAACAGAAGAGAACAACAACAACAACAAAAAAACACAGCTGTGGATCATTCAGGTAACAACACAGTATTTACAATAAAGTGTATGTAAACTTTTGAAGAGGTTAATTTTTATAAATTCAACTATTATTTTGTATGATCCCTCTTATTTTGGTAAAACAATTAACATTTTGCAGATTTGCAGTATGTAAACTTTTGACTTAAACTGTGCATAGCCTTATAACGGATGACTGTTATCGGGCTAGTTGTCACACTTTTTACTCCAGTGAATATTTCTCAGAATAGGCCTGTTTATTTTTGATAGTCAATGTGATTGTCTACAGTCAAATTAAACTACTTTTTTAAATAAACCAATAAAATGCCATTTTTATAACAAACACTTTCATGGAAACCAGAGCAAACTGTTTCTTATTAGATCGTTAAAAATAATTAAATTAATAATAAAGCAGAAATTTTCTTTATCGAAATACCAATATATAATTGTTAAACTTGTACAATCCAACAATATTACTCTTAAACTTACTAAATCTAAACTTTTACTAAAGCTCATTTTCCTCATGCATCGTTTCGCACCATGAGCGCGTCTCTTTGTAGTTGTCATGGTAACCTGTGGACAACAAGCAGCATGGCGGACGAGAAACTTTCGTTTGAGCATGCGTTCACCTTCAATTTGCTTTCTACCAAAAAATTTACGTTTCAGCAAGATCCTAAGATATCAAGACTCCTGATGAAATGGTAAGAATATTCTCGACAGGTGCAATTTTACTAAATTCAGTGACAGCCAGTAACCGAACAAGCGACACGTCATTAATTATGTGCACACCTACATATTTCTGCTGAAAATGACATACGTAGTTAACAGTGTGGTGATTCGCGAGAATATAATATACATTTAAATGTAAAGACATTGGAAGTGCTATAACTGATGAATTTGGAAAAGAAACCGATTAATATTTTCTGTGTTCATATTGCTGCATTGTATTAAATTTAATTTTATTGCCTATTTTTATTATTGAGTTTAATTGTATTGCTTTATTGCCTGTGTGTGTCTGTATTATGCACCTTTTCTGCATTGGAAGCTGTCAGAAATAACGTTACTAATTCCATATTTGGCAGTAAAGCTCATTCTGATTATGAAATGAAAAGATGATGCATAAGTGTCTGCATCTATAAAACACATTAACTAGAAATGTACTTCAATTTAAAATTGACTTGTGAAGCTGTATAGAATGTTTTCATGATGTGTCGTCAGTTGGCCATATTGGCAGCACTGAATGTAAACAATGCCACTGAACCAAACAGAATTAGCAAATTTTGCTAATTATTGCTGCTAAAAATGGGCAATTATTGTCATGTTTTGGGCTCTACTAATTAGTTGGAGCAGGAAAAACATTTGGAGTACTATAGACTGCCAGAAGTTAGAACAATTCAAGGAGAAGTGTGGAAAAAACTGTCTGAGGAACAAAAGGCATTTGTTGTTGGCCAAACTGAACCAGGATTTCCAAGGCAAAAATCTTGACAACATTCGTGTTTGTTCTTATAATTCCCATTCAGGTAGGTGAAATATTAAGCTAATATCTTAATTAATGCTGCTCATACTTATCTTTACCTTTAGTAACTTTAGTTTGTCAAGTTATTGCGCTCTTTTCTGCTTACTAAGTCCTCTATGCGATTTAGCAGCTTCCACCTGTTTTTAGGTGGTTTAGATAATTCTGCATAAATTAGCAGAACAACATTCAGTAGTACATTAACCGTGCAATCCATGCTGTTGTTTACATCTGAGTATCTCCAATATGGCTGCACATCCGGGTAACTGACCAAATTGTGACATAAGTGCAATATATGTATATATATATATATAGGGGAGAGCGGGGAGCATTTTCACCTCATGCTATATCAAAGGAAGAGAAATTGTGATTGACGAACCACCTATCCAGGGAGTTTCTCCACCTATTGATCAAGACACTGTATTAGACACTATACCATGTAAGCAGTGTGGATAATGGAACGGGTGGATGTCTTCTTAAAATACAGTTAAAATTGAGCAATTAAAAAAAAAAGGATGGACTGCAACTGACCCTACACAGCTGGTCTAATAGTACTCAACATCCTGCTTATAAATGCTGCAGGGAAATACAATTTCATAAAAACTTCAAAGGCCAGTTTTCATCAACCTGTTTCAGAACAACATCAGAAATGTTAGGTGTAAAATTAATTAAATATAATGTAGAATTACAGTAAAATCATACTTTATAATCACAAGAAGAGGTGAACCACTGGCTCAACTTACCCCACTCCTACCATATTAACAAATTTGTATCATCCAGCAGTTTAGAACTAATATCATGCTGTCTTCATATATTTGTAGTAACATCACTCATTTTGTTTAAGGTTGCCTAGAAACAAGGGGTGGTTCAACTTCCCCACAGACTTTATTTTATTTTATTTTTTTCACTGCATCTCTATAAGACCTTCATTTTAGATATATAAAAAATAATGTGTAAATTTTATTCACTCCTAATTAGTCATTGTATTGTGTTTAAAAGACTGATAAGACATTCCAAAAGCAACCCCCATAAAATCTAGGGGCAATCCCAAACGAACAGATTCTTGTAAAGGTATTTAAATGTCACTGTAAATTCTTTAGGTAGTTTCCAGTGGAGAGTGGGTAAAATGTTGTTGATTACTTAATTTACATGGTATTGGTAAGCTTAATAAGTTTAAAGTATTTTATCAGCTTTTAAAGGTATCTTTTGGGAAATGCAGTCATGCATAAGTGTCTGCATCTATAAAACACATTAACTAGAAATGTACTTCAATTTAAAATTGACTTGTGAAGCTGTATAGAATGTTTTCATGATGTGTCGTCAGTTGGCCATATTGGCAGCACTGAATGTAAACAATGCCACTGAACCAAACAGAATTAGCAAATTTTGCTAATTATTGCTGCTAAAAATGGGCAATTATTGTCATGTTTTGGGCTCTACTAATTAGTTGGAGCAGGAAAAACATTTGGAGTACTATAGACTGCCAGAAGTTAGAACAATTCAAGGAGAAGTGTGGAAAAAACTGTCTGAGGAACAAAAGGCATTTGTTGTTGGCCAAACTGAACCAGGATTTCCAAGGCAAAAATCTTGACAACATTCGTGTTTGTTCTTATAATTCCCATTCAGGTAGGTGAAATATTAAGCTAATATCTTAATTAATGCTGCTCATACTTATCTTTACCTTTAGTAACTTTAGTTTGTCAAGTTATTGCGCTCTTTTCTGCTTACTAAGTCCTCTATGCGATTTAGCAGCTTCCACATGTTTTTAGGTGGTTTAGATAATTCTGCATAAATTAGCAGAACAACATTCAGTAGTACATTAACCGTGCAATCCATGCTGTTGTTTACATCTGAGTATCTCCAATATGGCTGCACATCCGGGTAACTGACCAAATTGTGACATAAGTGCAATATATGTATATATATATATATAGGGGAGAGCGGGGAGCATTTTCACCTCATGCTATATCAAAGGAAGAGAAATTGTGATTGACGAACCACCTATCCAGGGAGTTTCTCCACCTATTGATCAAGACACTGTATTAGACACTATACCATGTAAGCAGTGTGGATAATGGAACGGGTGGATGTCTTCTTAAAATACAGTTAAAATTGAGCAATTAAAAAAAAAAGGATGGACTGCAACTGACCCTACACAGCTGGTCTAATAGTACTCAACATCCTGCTTATAAATGCTGCAGGGAAATACAATTTCATAAAAACTTCAAAGGCCAGTTTTCATCAACCTGTTTCAGAACAACATCAGAAATGTTAGGTGTAAAATTAATTAAATATAATGTAGAATTACAGTAAAATCATACTTTATAATCACAAGAAGAGGTGAACCACTGGCTCAACTTACCCCACTCCTACCATATTAACAAATTTGTATCATCCAGCAGTTTAGAACTAATATCATGCTGTCTTCATATATTTGTAGTAACATCACTCATTTTGTTTAAGGTTGCCTAGAAACAAGGGGTGGTTCAACTTCCCCACAGACTTTATTTTATTTTATTTTTTTCACTGCATCTCTATAAGACCTTCATTTTAGATATATAAAAAATAATGTGTAAATTTTATTCACTCCTAATTAGTCATTGTATTGTGTTTAAAAGACTGATAAGACATTCCAAAAGCAACCCCCATAAAATCTAGGGGCAATCCCAAACGAACAGATTCTTGTAAAGGTATTTAAATGTCACTGTAAATTCTTTAGGTAGTTTCCAGTGGAGAGTGGGTAAAATGTTGTTGATTACTTAATTTACATGGTATTGGTAAGCTTAATAAGTTTAAAGTATTTTATCAGCTTTTAAAGGTATCTTTTGGGAAATGCAGTCATACAAAAAAAAAAAAAAAATTACATGATTACTTTTTCTTGCATTTTCTATCAATAATTGGTCAATTACCCATTCTAAAATTCATCATGGCTTTTTAGGTCCATGTTGGGTCGAATTACCATCCAGGCCTTCAACTTTGACCAATCTTTCCAGTCTTATATGAGCAACGACTTTGCCTGGGTAAATATTTATAGATGAATCTTAACTTTCTTTGTCACAGCAACATAGTATGTCAACATTATTTCTTTTTATTTTTTTCAGAATTTCTTTCAAGATCCAATTGTGAAGAACAATTTAAAAGTACTTGATACTGCTGGATCATGGACACTGTTGGGTATGTTACTACAGCTGAAGATACTGGGTTCACAACGTTTTATGTCATCTTATGTTTATATCTCCTTTCATAAAGGCTAATAATGGCTTTTTACCCATTCACAGGTAGTGACGTCACACATGTAAACGTTGAAGTTGTTCCTTGCACAAAGGTGTCAGTAGATATATTCAATCCAATTTACTCAAATGGAATTGTGCGTCCCTCTGGCCACATTGTCAGATGTTACCATGAAATATACCCAGACTTTGATGAGTTAAGGATGGTATGAATTATTACATCATTCACTGTTATCACTGATGCTCTCAAACATAGCTGATCATAGCTGTATCAAAATGTTAATTTAACCTAAATTGTTTGATGTGCTTTCTGACAGCTTTTGCTTGAAGAAGATTCTGACAATTATCATATAATCAGTCCAAGTGATCGCCAAGAGTTTTTGTTCAGACTGTTCAAGCATGTGGTCTTGGGTGGTGAGCTTTGCCAATATGAGGATGTCATTGATCCCTACATTGAAACAGCAAAAATGATGTACAAAGACTTGGTCAGGTGAGACATTTAAAGACATTATGTTCCATTTTAACATTTCACATGAATGTGGGACCAAAATAAGTGAGTACACATTAATGTGGAAAACTGACACATGACCTCTTTAACATTTCACCATGAGACCTGATCAAATGTATAGTTGTCATATAATAAACTTCTCAGTTATATGTCTTTCAGTGTTCAGAAGGATCGAGATACAAAAGAGATCAGTGTGGTCACAACAATCTTAAAGGTTTCTGCTCATGTATGTAACTTGTTTCTTGTGCACCATTATCTTTAGATGCAGTCAGTATTCATTCCTTATTAATTATGTTAACATTGCTGTTTTTGTTTATTAGGATCACAGTGGATTGTGCTACCCATCCGCAACAGAAAATGAGCAGATGTTTGCTTACCTTTGTATTGATCCATTCAAAAGGCATGTGTATGTTCTATACCATTCATTTGGTATTGGAGACTTTTCAGGAAATGAAAAGCCCTAGATCTAGCCCTATATCTAAACTTCCAAGAATGCTGCATTTCTGTAAACACTTTTTGAATATAGTTTCATGCTTTGAAGAATTTTTTCATCTCTCTGTTTCATACATGTGAATAAACCTTTACTCAATTACTATTTAAGAAACTGATTACTCATATCTAATATACATAGTTGATGTCTGTAAAACACCAACGTGGAAGTAAGCCTGTGGGTGAGACTTCTAGTTAATTATAGGAAATTAATATATATTTTCCGCTATAGGAAAATAACGAGAATACATTAAAATAATATGGCAAAACACACCAATTTGCAAACTTGTTTTGAACAGCTAAAAATAGCTGGACATGGTTGAGACTGTTTGTAACACTGAGAGTAATGGTGGTGTCCCCACAAAACATAATACATTTACATTGGACTTTTCTTGTAATTCAAGCTTTGGTTATGAGCAGGGAAAAAAAGGTTTGCAACACTGTGACGCCCCCACAAAATACATTATGAGCAGAAAAATAATGTCATTCTCTTCCTCACTATATATGTTTAAGTTGGTCCATTTTAGTCATCAGTCAGATTTACGTCAGTAGCAAATTGTTATTGATCATAAAACGTTATAACTGCAAATTCTGACGTTTTGTTTGAATGCGTTTTGTGTACGCATGATGGAAAACAGATTGTGCTCATCCAGAGTTTCACTGGATCGCAACTTGTTTAATGGATTAGTACAAAAAAGTAACAAAATTGGGATGTAAAGCCTAAACATTCTTAAAACAATAAATGTTTTGTATAATATAATAAATCATCTGAGCTGTTTTTCCTGACTGATTACATCCATTCAGATACATAGGTAGGCTAACATTATACAGCAGAGCAAATATTAGTGAATACTGTAAACTGTAGTGATAGTCTAGTAGAGTCTACTTTTACCTTGTGTTGTGCGTATTTATTTATTCATTTTTAACATTACGCTTTAAAATTCGATCAGTAATCAGTTACACATTGCAATGTTTGTTTTAAAAACTACAACAAGAAAAAAAGAGGTAAATACAGAAAAAAAAAAGTTGCTACTATAGAGGGTTTCCACCTACATCACGTTTTAATCAGTTATCCGGATGTGTGGCCATTATGGTGATACTCAGATGTAAACAGCAGCGTGGATTTTATAGTTAATGTACTTTTGAAAACATTATTCTACTAATTTATAAACCATGGAAAAAAATGTGTGGAAGCTGCTAAATCATATGGAGAATGACTTAAGCAGGAAGGGTTGTTATATTTTGACAAACTAAAGTTAATACAGGGCTCAGCCCTAAGCAGCGATAGTGTTTCCTTGATTACTGCTCTACACAAAGCTGCACTACGCTTATTAACACTGCTTTATAATGCATTATTTCCTGGTCTGTCATAAGACTGGATTCTGATTGGCTGGCAGGTATGCAGTAAAACCGTTTAATACACAGGTAGTTCCTTTTCCCTGTTTTTGAATTAATTAGTTGTTTCTAGAGAGAGATGCACAGGGCAGCATGCAGGTATGCACACACAACTGTCATCGAAAGAGTAACTGTACATATGCATTTCTAAGAAAATGTGAAGATATGTTTATAAATATGTAGATGTGAATTTTAAAGGGGTCATCGGATGCTAAGTTCACTTTTACATGTTGTTTGAACATTAATGTGTGTTGGCAGTGTATGTACAAATCTACCCTATAATCATAAAAATCTATGCAGTGGTTTTTAATTAATCTGTACAAATAATATTCCCTTTTTCAGATCGAGCCGTTCTCAGACGCCTGTTGGTGTGGCATCACACCCACAGAGGCCGCTCCCACGATAGTTGATTGACATGAGCGTCTTACCTCAGATCAGTTGTAACACTCCAGCCCTCTTTGTTTCGATGCCGGAGCAGGGATGTAACACAAGTTATATTCGTATTAATGCCACTGTTTACGTTCAGTGCTGCCACAATGGCCGACTTCCAGATTGATGACATAACCTTAAAACTAGGGACTAATCGCGTTTAATCACATAGAAAATAAAAGTTTGAGTGCCTAAAATAAGTGTGTGTATTGCATGTAATTATTTTGTATATACAAATACACACAAATTAATGAATATATTTAAGAAAAATATGTTATGTACAAAATATTTTGATTCATATATAATATAAATGGTTAAATACTTTCCAGAGTCTCTGTAGGTGCTTCTCAAATGGAAGGCTGCATCCTGTGATGACTTCTCAGATATTTTGGCTAGTACATTATCAAATGTCGGAAGGATTGGAATGATTCTGCGGTAGACTTTCATTTCGTGTCCTTCATTCAGCTGGATTTGAATGCATGGGATTCATCCTCTGCGAACTTCATTTACCCACAATCCTTCGTACACATTCCAGTTCACAAAAATAAACAGAGCTTGTCTGAATTTATGGTGAAATCTAACACAAAAATAAAGTTTTCAGACATGAAAGCATAGATGTTTTTTTTCTGTGTAAATTACTCACTACACTAAACTGTTGGTAATGTAAGTTAAGCCACTGGGAGAGTGTAGGCAGTTGTGATTCATAGAAAGTCAAATAATATAAAGATCTGTAATTGTAGAGGATGACTCTAGCCTACGGGTGTGCTAGGGTGTGCCGATGCCACCCACAGTGGCAGCTGGCACACCTAAAACTAGATGCAGAAATATTTTTTTTTATTATCGTTGGCCAGCGCAATCTCATCTATGGCTTTAATATTAAAAAAAAAAAAAAGAAATAATTTATAGAATTATGCAATAAGAAATGAAACACTTTTATGACAGTGTGATGTTTTATTAACGTGTTTGACAAAACATTCGAGCAAACGAATAAGGGACACAAGGCAAATATTAAACACATGAAGAAGCCTTTGTTGTAATACAAATGAACTCCGCCATGTAATTAATATGCTGGACAGAAACCGAAACTGTCATCAATTAAATACCTTAAGTGCGTGTGTTTCAGTCTACGTTTTACTCTGGCTGACAGCGGCAGTGTCACTCGAGGTGCCACAGCAGTGACATGTTCTGCGAGATTGACAGTGACATTGACACAATCCATCTACACAATCCATCACTGGCACGTGCCACTCTGCGGTGACACATGTCACTGAAAACTGGAAGTGTCACTCGATGTGTCATTCTTGTTGTGCAGTTTCTACTAACAAGCTGATGAGTTGAATCAGGTGTGTCAGATGAGGGATACAAACAAAATGTGCAGGGCGGTGCTTCCAGGACCGGTCTGAAAATCTAAACGAAGCAGCTGTGGGGATGCCTGAAACAGGAATATAGAAAAATGGTGAATTATCTCTCTTTATTCTTTTTCTTTCTTTCTTGATAGTTTACAAAATAGCCTTTTTACTTCGTACATGAACAAGTAGGCCTACTTACAGACAAAACTTATTTTACACACAACCACGTTTACAGAATAATTGCATTTATTTTCGCTAAATACAGTTCTTAGTACAACATATCTGACCACTTAAACATCAATCCTATGTGAACTTATAATCTGTTTTGTGTCTAAACTCATTATGTGAAAAAGCTTGTTCTGGCCAGTATAAATGCAACATGCCAGTTTTTTTTTTGTTTTTTGTTTTGTTTTTTTTTTTTGTCGGCTATTAATAATATCTTGCAGATTGTGCAAATTATATGTAAATTTACGACTTAAAAATTTGCGGAGTGTGTGTCGCGAATAAAGTGAAAATTAAATGAAAAGTCAAGTGTCTATTGCCGCATTACATTTTTTTGATTGTCGGTGGCTGTCTAGAGGAGCGAGAAAATTGCTTCGGAAATTGGCTCATTAAAAGAGGAGGACTTGAATATGGCAAGCCGTTTTAGCTTAAAATATTCTAAGTGTCGTCCTAATTACATTTTTACTAGTAATAATTGAATTAGCTCTATAATTACATTTTTACTAGTAACAGTGGCAATTAGAGAGCTCTCTAATTCAATTCTTGCTAGTAACAATTATAATTAGAGAGCTCTCTAATTAAGTTAGAGAGCTCTGCAATTGTATTTTTACTAGTAAGTTCTGAATTATAGAGCTCTCTGATTTAGTTCTTACTAGTAACAATTAGAATTAGAGAGCTCTGCAATTACATTCTTACTAGTAAGAATTGAATTAGAGAGCTCTCTAACTGGCATTGTTACTAGTAATAATTGAATTAGAGAGCTCTCTAATTATAATTGTTACTAGTAAGAATTGAATTAGAGAGCTCTCTAACTGGCATTGTTACTAGTAAAAATGTAATTATAGAGCTCTCTAATTCAATTATTAATAGTAAAAATGCAATTACGACGAGTAACACTTAGAATATTTTAAGATAAAACGGCTTGCCATACTTTAATGCGTTTTGAAAGTTGGAGTCTAAAAAAAAAAGGTAGGCGTAAACGTTTCACATTAAATGCTGTCAGTGAGGGAGGAGTTGTAGGGTTGCGTGCCTAGCAAGAAAAATAGGCTACAAACGCATCTCTGGTTATTTTAATATGTAATTTGTAATGTTAGTAATACCAGTCGGACTTTTTTGCACATCAATCATTTATTGAAATGTGGCACACCAAGTTTTTCTCATGCACACCCAGAGTCTCTTTTCTGGCTGAAGTAGCAATTGGTCCAGCCTTTCACTGAATGTGTGTATGCATGCGGGATGGGGGTGGGGTGAGGCCAGAAGTCGGAAAGTCCCTACGTTTCCAAATTCACTAAACCGACTGTCTACTGAATAGAGTGAAACTTTGCGTTGAATCTTCTCAGCTGGTGAGTAAAAAGCTATGCATATAAGATGTCCACTCAAGGGTGGGTTAGGTGCATTTTCTTTTCAGACTTTTTGTAACTTTTGTAACTGATTATGATGTGAGTGGGACAGAAGATTGTATGCCATCAAATCAAATATTACAGTTAATAAAAATTATTTTGTTTTAATCCTAATTTATTGTAAACCTTACTGAAGTAAATGTTCTTTATGAGGTGATCCTCTTTGAAACTTTATTATTATTATTATTATTATTATTATTATTTAAAAACACTGACAATGAAGCTGTTACACAGGGATACAAATATCTCATCTAGTCTAACTCATGTGATTTTATACACAAAACTTACTATAGAATAGATTTACTGTAGAATAGTAGCCTAATTTTGTTTACATGTCTCTGGTGTTTTTAATATGCTTAAAGACAAAGCATTTCAAAAAATGCTGTTTGAACCACGCCCCTTTGCTACCTCACAAAAATGTAATTAATCCATTAGTATCTTGTGAAGGTGCAGGGCGTGATGTTCTTTACTGGTCAAAGATTTTTACATACAATGTTTTTTCCCCCTTTTTTTCTTTGAGCGTTGAGTAATACAATTCATTGGTGTTTTGTTTGGTGCTAAGTTATGCGTGCTCGAGATTCCAAGGTGTAGACACCATGTAAATAAGAGATTCATTGTGTAGTTGGTGCCGAAAGCCTTGTGGGCAACGTCGTCCCGTGTTCGAATCCTGACTCAAGGACCTTTCCTGATCCCGCCCCCATCTCTCTCTCCCACTTCGTTTCCTGTCACTGCTGATTTGTTCTGTTGTAATAAAGGCAAAAATGGCAAATATAATGTATAATGTTCTCTATTTTAGTTCAGCAAGCACAGAGTAGAGCTTCGCAGATTATAAACGAACGAGAATGCGACAAACTAAGATGAGTGGCAACTTTTCAGCGATAAGGGGAGCTTTCTAGACTAAAATCCTTTCGGAATTTGAATACATTCTCTCACGGATTCATTCTCGAAACCGCAATGTATGACATCGCGGTAACCATTAATCCAAGATCCATGTTGAAGCGTATACTACTATATCGTATAGCCTACACTGTAAAGAATAAAAAAAACACAATTTGTTGAGTCAGCTTAAAATAATTTGTTACCCTGCTGCCTTAAAATGTTAAGTTCAGTCAACTAAAATAAGCTTATTCAACTTGAAATGTTAAGTTGTACTAAGTAACAACTTGGATATTTGTGTTTGCTAAACTTAACAGATGGGTAAGTAACCCAGCTGCCTTAAAATTTTAAGTTGATTCAACTCAAATATCTAAGTTATCACTTAGTATAATTTAACATTTCAAGTTAAATAAACTTTTTTTTTTTTTTTTGAGCTGACTGAACTTAAAATTTTAAGGCAGCCAGGTTATAAATTATTTTAAGTTGACTCAACAAATTGTTTTTTACAGTGTACTTCCGCTAAGCAAGTACAGCATGTCAGGGCCAGTGACAGTGAATGGAGGCAGGTACTAATTTGCATAGATCAGCATATATGACGTACAATGACGAGGCTGTAGTTAGTTTTTCTTTTTCAAGTACGCTAGGCGACACATTCGCTCTAGAAAGTGTCAACTTTGTCCAGCGTCTGCTCTGTTTATCTCCACAAGTTATGATCGATAAATATGTCTTTATACTCCTTTTAATTTTTTATGTTGTTGCTATCTTATAACCCTCTCGCACAAGCGCATGTCAATGCGGCCGACAATTGTTGCAGTCACCACAATTTTGTTGTCGTTGTTCGGTCTCTCTGCCCTTGAGTCAATGTGCATGCGCGATCTGTGAATACAAAAATAAATGATGCCTGTACAGTACGTGCGTACTATTCTAGTGACGAATCTTACACTGTAAGCCAGTGGTTCCCAATTCCCGTCCTGGGGGTCCCCTGCTCTACACATTTTGAATGTCTCTCTGATTTAACACACCTGATTGAGATTATCAGATTGTTAGTTCAGTTCATGGATCTCTTTCCTAATGAGCTGATGATCAGGTGTGTTAAATAAGGGAGACATGCAAACTGTGCAGAGCAGGGGGCCCACAGGACCAGAATTGAAAACCACTGCTGTAAGTAGACCCTCAAACCATTTTAAAATGGAGATATTATTTTCATGGGAATACATCATTTTTATTATGAAAGATGGGTTTTAGGAGATAAAAATATTGACAGTAGGGGGAATTTAAGATCCAATTTACAAGGTGAATTTTGTGTTCTAAACCTAAATTTAAATTTTGTTCCTTATGACGTGTAATTACTATAATTTCGTTCTATCTTTGGAATGCAGTGCTCGATTATTTACCATCACGGCGGGGCTTTACAGTTTGTTCCTGTTGCGGTTGTTTAGGAGGGAGTGTAAAATATTTTCTTGAAAATGGTTACGTTTTCGCCAACGCGGTGACATGTGTCATAGATCATAGATATGTATCTATGCCATACTGTGGTGGATTGCCATAGTGGATTGTTACGAAGAACATAACGTTAGGTCTGCTTGGTACCGACCTGGGACTTCCGAAGTATTATTTAAAATTAAACAAAACACCTCTCTCTCCTTCTCTCTCTCTCTCTCTCACTCACTCACTCTCACTCTCACTCACACACACTAAATATAGAAAAATATGATTGCTGCTGCCAAAAAAAAAGAAAAAGAAGAAAATTATAATTATATATCCATGATATTTGCAACACTGTGACGTCACTTCCGCTTTTCGCCTGAAGAAGAAGGGACATTTTGTGCGGTCTGAAAAATCCATTTTTGTTTTTAGCGTCGGTAAGTCGGTCTTTTATAACTCTCTATTGGCCAAGATGAAGATTTGATTACCTTTGTAGTGTTGTATGAATTGTATTTGGCCCAGAAAACAGGTTTTCTGGTATTATATCCATAGTCTCCGTGAAATGGCAGCGTCACGTTAAAAGACTACCTGTCTGCTGCTGTCGTGGCAGAGACGTTACTCACAGGATTTCACATATGGTTTACCCATTTAGTCATTAACGCGCGTTCTGTATTTAATGTGGAAATTAACGTTACTCATCAAGTTATTTCCGTTTAGATTGAGGAAGCGGCGGCAAAGGGCAAACATTATGACTCATGACTATTGTGCGAAGTCATCATCCAGTATAAGTACATCACTTTTTTTCGAAACAGATTCGACTTACAAGGCTGTTTTGTTTTTCGATGAATCAAACAAAACCTAAATATCTGATAAAAGCTCAGTGTGTTAAGTTATTTGAGTTGACAAAATGAAACGCTATAGGGGCCTCCTATTTACTAGTTGTAATATTTCATTTGTTTGGAAAGGCTCCTCACACCAGTGGGTGAACCTTGACTTCCAGCTTCCCTTCCCTGTCTGTAATGGGTGGAACTAGACCGTTTAACCACGCACATCTAAATGCAGCTCCACCTATTAAGTCCACAGAGGTGAAGTTGGACTAGGTCAGATCCGACTATAACATTCAGAGGAGGGGAGCTGTATGTCATTTGAATGGTTGATTTACCATTGCATAGTTCTATTGTTTATAATACATTGTTTTTCCACATGTTTGTTCAATAAAACGGAAAATTTGGTGTTGATATTGCCTTAGGTTCATATTGCCTCGTGGCTGTTGTAGATGTATTTGAAGTCATTTTAAAGGTTATTTTTTTGCATAGGTGTATTTGTATAATTACTTTGTGTATATATATATATATATATGTGTGTATATATATATGTGTATATATATATATATATATATATATATATGTATGTATGTGTGTATGTACATGTTCTTGCCTTTCTTTCTTCAGTTGTAAAGAAATTGTTTTTTGAGGAAAACATTTCAGCATTTTTCCCCATATAATGGACCGCTGTGCTGGGAAAAAATATGACATTAATAGAGATCTGTAAATTAATCATGTGGTTTTTCTGTGTTATTTTCAGGTTCATGCATTATAGGGGACAGAAGCCCGTACCTCCTACGTCGACCTTTTATCTGTTCAAGAGTTCATTTCATTTTTTTAATAAGATTATGTGTTCTGTCATGGACGACTAGACACCAGTCATGGGGTATCCAGCAGAGAGAAAGACTTGAATGGACACACCCTGTGGTCACATTTTTAACATTTTTATGTTGGATTCTATGTTAATTACATGTTAAGGTCTAAAGAAACTACCTTTTGGCATTTAAAAATGTGTTTTGGCCAGGTTGGTGTATTTCTTAGTGATCCAGGATGAGCTTATGGAGGAATCCCATAAACTTAAACTAGTTCATCTAACCAATCTTGTTTGATGTGGCTTGTGTTATACATCACATTATGTATATGCAGTTTTAGCCTTTCCGTGCACGTCACCAGTTCTTTGAAGAAACACTGTTGTGTTCTGTTGTGTAACCGGCGTGATTGATCAGGAGGAATTTTTCTTTTTTGCAAGGAGTTAGATGTTTGTGTAATCTTGTTTGCCTTGTTCACACAGTTCATTCTCTGCACGCACACAGGGTATTCAAGTCTTTCTCTCTGCTGGACATCCCTTTCCCCAATATTTCTATAATGGAAATTATACAAAACAGTGCTTTCCTGAGAGGCTTGTGTCGTAATAGTGCCCCTGCAGATTTACAATACGATAACTCGTCTGAACTCTTTCGTATATCCACATATGCTAAGTTCCCTGCCACTGCACCAGTGACTGAAAGAAGTCTCGCTCGAGCTGGCTTTTATTACACTGGAGTGGGCGACCGTGTCCAGTGTTTCCGCTGCAGTGTGACAGCAGACAACTGGAAGTCTGGTGATTGCCCTGCAGAGCGCCACAAACAGCTGTCTCCCACCTGCAGCTTCATCCAGAGCTTACCCGCCACAGCAAACCTCCTGTCGTCCTCCCACTCAGCCTTTTCCCCGCTTCGCAATGTAGCTATCCTGCAGCTGTCCGCCCCTGCAACCGCAGTTGCATCAACCACTTCAGCATCATCTTCAGGCCAAACAGAGGACCAGGTGGGTTACCTAAATATGGGATTTAGCAACCTGGCACCCTCCAGTCCCATTTCTTCCCGTGGAGTGGAGGACATGTCTCACCAGCGACCGCCAGCTTGTCACAATCCCAGTATGCGTCGGGAACAGGAGCGACTTGACACGTTTCAAAATTGGACTCTTGCTACAGTGACACCAACTGAGCTCGCCAAAGCTGGTTTTTACTACCTTGGCCAGGGCGACAGGGTGGCTTGCTTCAGCTGTGGTGGCCAGCTCAGCAACTGGAAACCAGGAGATCGGGCAGTTTCTGAGCACCAGAGACATTACCCCAACTGCCGGTTTGTTCGAGGCGACCGTGCAGATAATGTCCCATTATCTGGTGGCGGCCTTTCCAACGTATCCAACTCAGCAATGCAACAGTGTGAAGAACGGCTGCTCACGTTTGTCAACTGGCCCTCAAGAATACCTGTTCGACCAGACCAATTGGCTAAAGCTGGTTTTTACTATGTTGGTAAGAGTCTTGATGACATTACAAGTCATACGGTAAAACTTTTATGCTTTTTTTGATTCTTGTGCTTACAATTATTTCTTTCGCTTTGTTTCGATAGGTCGTAACGATGATGTCAAGTGCTTTTGTTGTGATGGTGGACTCAGATGTTGGGAGTCTGGTGATGATCCATGGGTTGAACATGCTAAGTGGTTTCCAAGGTAAATAAAAGTGCCATCATTTTCTGTCCTGTGATGGCATTATGTGAATATTAATCGTGCATACATGTTCTTCTAGATGTGAATACCTGTTGCAAGAAAAAGGCCAAGAATTTGTTCATCAGATTCAAGCAAGATTTCCAAGACTTTTTGAACAGGTATGTTAAAAATACTGGTGTTATCGGTTCTTCCACTACACTGATGGATATTTTACCTAGTTTGTGTGTTTTACAGCTCTTGACTAATGGAGAAAACAACTCGAGAGAATTTGTTGATCCACCTGGTAAGTTTTCTATTGAGTTGACCTATAGTTGAGGTCAAAAGTTTACACACACTTTGCAGAATCTGCAAAATGTTAATTATTTTACCAAAATAAAAAAGATCATGCAAAATGCATGATATATATATATATATATAATATATAATTTTTTATTTTTATTTTATTTTATTTTTTTATGTAGTACTGACCTGAATAAGATATTTCACATAAAAGATGTTTACCTGTAGTCTACAGAAGAAAATAATTTATAACAGCGTGCTGTTCTTCAGAAATTCCTTCAGGTCCCACAAATACTTTTAGTTTTTCAGCATTTTGGTGTATTTAAACCCTTTCCAACAATGACTGTGATTTTTGAGATTCGTCTTTTCACACTGAGGACAACTGAGGGACTCATATGCACCTATTACAGAAGGTTCAAACGCTTACTGATGCTTCAGAAGGAAACACCATGCATTAAGGGGGTGAAAACTTTTGGAATTTGAAGATCAGGATACATTTAACTTGTTTTGTCTTCTGGGGAACATGCAGGTATTTTCTGTAGCTTCTGAAGGGCAGTACTAAAACAAAAAATATAGATATTTTGGCAAAATAAGAAATGTACACATCTTCATTCTGTTCAAAAGTTTTCACCCCCAGCTGTTAATGCAGTGTGTTTCCTTCTGGTGCATCAGTGAACATTTGAACCTTCTGTAATAGTTGCATATGAGTCCCTCAGTGTGAAATGATGCATTTCAAAATCATACAGTCATTGTTGGAAAGTGTTCATTTGTGGGTATCAACAACACAGTATTAAGAATGAAGTGTATGTAAACTTTTGAATGGGGTCATTTTTATAAATTCAACTATTATTTTCTCTTGTGGACAGTATGCAAACATCTTTTATGTGAATCATCTTTTTCAGGTCAGTACTAAATAAAAAAAAAAAAAAAATAACATGCATTTTGCATGATCCCTATTATTTTGGTAAAATAATTCACATTTTGCAGATTCTGCAAGGTATATGTAAACTTTTGACCTCAACTGTACATGTGATGCCAATTTCCATATGTTTTACAATGATATCCTTTACATGTAGTCAGTATTTCAAATCATGATTTTAGTTGTACACCTGGGTCCTGGAGAAGACCGTTCAGAAGATGCAGTAATGATGAACAACCCTGTTGTAAAGTCAGCATTAGAAATGGGATTTGAGCGTAACCTGGTGAAGCAAACAGTTCAAAGCAAAATTCTTACAAGTGGAGAGAATTATAAAACCGTTCAAGAACTGGTGTCTGACTTACTAAGTGCAGAAGATGAAAAGAGAGAGGAGGAACGAGAACTTCTTGCTGAGGAGATGGCCTCAGGTATGTATTTTTTACCATCTGTCTAATGATTCAAGAGTCCATCTTGACTGAATCTAATACTCATTGTGTTTCTTCACAGATGGTTTTACTTTCCTTAAGAAACATCATGCTGCCTTGACACAGCGTTTAAAAAGCGTGCAGAGCTTAATGGATCATCTTCTGGAGGAGAATGTCATCTCACAGAAAGAGTATGACATTATTCGTAACTGCACTACGGTCAAGCAGCAGACAGGGCAGCTGATTGATTTAGTCCTATCAAAAGGAAACGCAGCAGCAGAAGTTTTCCGCAACTGGATCAAGAAGAATGACGTGTACCTGCTGAGAGAACTGATGGGTATGTCACCTATGAATCAGATATGAAGCACATTTTGAGTGTTACATGTTGTTAGTCTGTGTCAGTGTGAAACTGCACAGCCAGTAGATAGGAACACTTCTTGAATCAGTTAAAAAAAAAAAAGGTGATGCCTTTTAAGATCCTAAAGTGAGCAGGGACAAATCCACAGCAAACAATCACATAATATTGACAACCAATTTTTATTTTTTTTTTCTTACTGCAATTTCAGCCCAGACAAATGAAGCTGCATCACCGAGTCAAGATCTTTCAGGTATATTCAAACATGAGAAAAGGTTTTCTTTTGATTTTGCCCCTTTTTGTCTCTAGCCATCACACTAAGGGAATCAGTTAGATCCCACTCTGAAACAGAGTTTGTATAAAGTGATTGACTGTGTCCATCATGTTCACAGACTTACCTATGGAGGAACAGTTGAGAAGACTTCAAGAGGAACGCACATGCAAAGTGTGCATGGATAAGGAGGTCAACATCGTCTTTATCCCATGTGGTCACCTAGTGGTATGCAAAGAGTGTGCGCCTTCTTTACGGAAGTGCCCAATTTGTAGAGGATTGGTCAAAGGCACTGTCCGTACCTTCCTATCATAAAATAAAACTTAGCCTTCAAAAAACAGTGATAACTTAATCAATTAAAAAAAATGAAAAGTTCTTAACATGTTTCAAATAAAGGATTAAAAAAAGGAAAATGAACAAATGTCTGATGTTTGATCTTTTTAATATCTTGTCTACAAAAATTTTTTTAAATAGAATGTACAAAATATTTCCATTTCTTCACACTTATTAGCATCTGTTGAATTTTATTTCAGATTAAAAACATTTACTGCTTATATATTAAACATTTAGTGTTTTAACAGTCCATTCAAGTAATTCATAATCATCGATCAGCTATTTACACATAAACCGCAGAAGAGTCAAGGATATGGTTGTTTTATATGTCCAGGTCTTGAAGGTTACCCCAGCTTGGACCCACTTTGACTTTTACTCTGAGTTTTACATACAATTTCACAACACACTCCATTTCTCGCTTCACAATCTGAGCCACCTATAAAAACAATACATTTAGACTTGTCAGTGCTGAACTTTTTTTGTTGTCCAAGTTAAATAATAAGACTAGTCTTCCTTACCTGAATGACGTCTTCCTCTGCAACTTCGTAGATGAGTTCATCATGCAGCTGAAGTATAAAAAAGCCTCCTCGAGAGGGTCTAAACTGATTTCTGTGCCGACCACCTGATCACAAACCTTGTATATTAAATTCAGATCTCATTTAAAAGTGAAAACGGTAATATGAAGTCAGTCTTACCTGATCTGATTGGAGGGTGTTGATGTGATGTGGGAACTCCAGGAAACGCTGCCTCCAATCTACGCTGAATGTTGATGGTGGCTAATTTGACAATGTCAGCGGCAGAGCCCTGCACTGTTGTGTTCACTGCCTGTCGCTCTGCCTGAAAGATGAAGGCGAAATTAAATGCTTATTCCACTCCAGACATATTGTAAAAGAATCATCATGAAGACTTACATGAGACTTTATGTACACATTTGTATCTTTTATTCCAGGCAAAAAACGCTTCCTGCCGAGCAAGGTCTGCACATACCCGTTTTTCCCACATTTCTGCACAGTTTCACGCAGAAAGTTCTGTATGCCTTAAAGAAAAATAAGAAATGATACGGTTATCATTTCAGACTTTTTTTTGGATTAGACAAATTAAAATGTAATTTACCAGTGTATCTGGATTTAAATGTCTCAATGTAGCAGGCAGCATCATTCTCCTCAATGCCCATTTGTTCTCCAAGAGACTTTGCTCCCATTCCATAGATTATTCCATAACAAATCTACTGACAAAAATATTAAGATGTTAGACAAGTAAAATTTCAATGAATCATGCTAATGACTACATTTACCCAAAAACAGCTGCTTTTAGAAAGACCTACTGGCTCTAGAATGCACATACAGTGCCTTGCAAAAGTATTCAAACCCCTTTAATTTTTCACATTTAATGTTACTGCCTTATGTTAAATTACTTTTTTCCCCACATCAGTCTACACTCCATACACCATAATGACAAAGCAAAAACAGAACTGTCACAACATCAATTTATTAAAAATAAAAACACTGAAATTAGTACATTGCATAAGTATTCATACCCTTAACTCAGTACTTAGCTGAAGCACCTGTACAGCCTCAAAACTTTTAGGTATTATGTGACAAGCTTTGCACATAAGCATTTGGCAATTATCTGCCATTCTTCTTCTCACTTCTTCATCTCTCAAGCTCTGTCAGGTTGGATAGGGGCTGACAGACACTTTTGGGTTTCTCCAGAAATGTTTGATTGGGTTCAAACCCAGATTCTGGGTTTTCAAGGACATTCACAGAGTTGTCTATAAGCCACTCCTGCTGTGTGCTTAGGGTCATTGTCCTTTTGAAAGGTGAACCTTCTGAATGCTCTGGAATGGATTTTCATTAAGGCTATCTTCATATTTTGGTGCATTGAGCTTTTCTTCTACTCTGATGAGTTCTTCAGTCCCTGCTGCTGAAAAACAGCCCCACAGCATGAGGCTGCTAACACCACACTTTATTTTTGGGATGCTACTGTGCAGGCGATGAGCAGTGTCTGGTTTCCTTCAAACATGATTTTTGGAATTGAGGTTCATCAGACCAGAGAATCTTGTTTCTCTCAGTCTGAGGGTCCTTTAGGCGCTTTTTTGCAAATACCAAGTCTTTCTTCATGTGTCTTCACAGATGGAAAGAATTAAGTCTTTCCACACTGCCATAAAGCCCAGATCAGTGGAGTGTTGCAGTGATGTTTGTCCTTCTGTAGGTTTCTCCTATCTCCACATATGATCAGAGCTCAACTAGAGTGACCATCAACTTCTTGGTCACCAGTCTAAGGCCCTTCTCCATCAATTGCTCAGTTTGGCCAAGAGGTCAGCTCTAACTCTCAACTTCTTCCATTAAGGTTAACGGAGACTACATGCTTTTGTGAAACTTCAATGCAGCAGATTTTTTTCTGAACTCTTCCCCAAATGTGTGGCTTAATGCATCCCGTTTCTGAGCTCTACAGCTTTTCTTTTTTTTTTTTTAAATCTCAGGGCTTCGTTTTTGCACTGATAATCCTTTTTAACTGTTAGACCTTTTACTAAGAGGTGTGTGCCTTTCCAAATCATACCCATTCAACTGAATTTGCCACAGGTTAACTCCACCCAAAGTGTAGTAACATTTACAAGCAATATGAAAGCTCCCGAGCTAAATTTCAACTGTCCCAGATAAGGGTAGGAATACTTATGCAATGGAATCATTTATGTTTTTTATTTGTAATGAATTTTCAAAGATGTTAAAAAATGTTTTTTGCTTTGGCATTATGGTGTATGGAGTGTAGATGGGTGTGGAAAAATAAGTAATTTTAAGCAGTTTAACAAAATGTGGAAAAAAATGAAGGAGGTTAATATTTTCACAAGGCACTTTATATGTAAATGTATAGAAATATATTCTAATATAGCAAACCTGTTTGGCCTGTTGTCTCATATTATCATCAACCGAAGCAGGGTCTATCATTTTCCACTCAGCTGCAATGCTTTTAAATACATCTGCACCACTGTTGAGCACATGGAGGAGACGTTTGTCCCGGGACAGATGAGCTAAAATGCGGAGCTCCAACTGTGAATAGTCAGCAGCCAGAATCAGACCTCCTGAAGACATGTACAAGATTAAAACAAAGCATGTTAATGTGGCACAAACAGATGTTCCTTTAAATAATCACCTCTAGACCCAGTTCCCTAAATAATAAAGTTTCATACCTGAAAAAGGAACAAAAGCATGTCTCATACTGACAGAAAATGCCATCCCTTTGTCTGGTGATTTGTCTGATACTTTTAAAAGGGGTGCCAACTGCTGGTTTATCTTTGATCGTTTAACCCTGAAATAAATAATCAACATTTTAAACATACATTACATATGTATTTTGTTATATAGAATAAAAGGAATGAATACAAGACTGTACCACGTCTTGCTTGCACCATTCTGCGATGGTTGACTTTCTTCTATTAGTGTTGGCATTTGAATTTCAAAATCTTTTGGGACATTTTGAATGTTTGGTTCAGTGAAGCTCACCCGCCCTATGTGAGATTAAAGATTAAAACATTCAAATACTATCACAAGACACATATATAAAGTTCAAAGGGTATTTCCTAATGCTCCACACCTGTGGCTGTGTGAGACTGTGAGATTGGATGTATTCTGTCCATTTTCAGATGTGAGTGCCACTTCTTCTCTCGTTGCAAGGGGAAAACCACTTTTGTCAAAGCATTTGTGATTCTTCTCCACTCAAGAATAACACCTGGTAACTGATGCAGTGGCTTAAGCTTTTCTAAAACATCCTGATGAAATAAGAAAAGAGTGTATTTAGGAAGTATATATCACAAGTTTAAAAGACAAAAAAGATCTGAAATTATGGAACGTACCTTGGTTGTGCTGAACTGTTTAGAAAGTTTTATACGGGCTCCTGCTCTCCTAGCGTAGCCCAGTGTCTTCTTATTCTTTGGAGCATTTAAATCTCCATTGGGTGGCAGCTTTAACTCAAGAAACAACACCTGTAAAAGTTGAGATGGAAGATTATAAAGAGGTTTCCATACAGGACAATAAATTTCTATGAGGGTAAACAAATGGTGATGATAACCTCTGCTACATCCTCAGGACTGGTCAGTGAGAAGCTGTGCCCTGCTAGCTGATAAGCTTGGGATTCCAGAGCACTAAGCTTGGCTTGCATCACATGTTTCTGAGCCTCACATTCGGCAACACTAAACCCAATTCCATTTAGCTCCAACAACGCCAGGCAATATTGGGTAGGCATCTCTACTTTCTTGAATACGTCTAGCAAAGAAGACAACATCAAATAATTAGTAGCTATATCACCAACTTAAATATAGACAAGGTTTGTCCAATCCTGCACCTGTAGTGCCACTATCTTGCAGAGTTTATCTCCAAACCTAATTAAACACATCTCAACCAGCTAATCAATGTCTTCAAGATCACTAGAAAGCTACAGACAGGTATGTTTGATTAGGGTTGGAGCTAAACTCTGTAGGACAGTGGCCCTCCAGGACCAAAGTTACCCAGCCCTGGTGTAGGGGCTGGTTGGAGTTCATTCTCTAGCGGTGTCCAAACTCAGTCCTTAAGGGCCACTGTCCTGCAAAGTTTAGCTCCAACCCTAATCAAACACACCTGAACAAGCTAATCAATGTCTTCAAGACCATTAGAAAGCTACAGCAGGTATGTTTGAATAGGGCTGGAGCTAAACTCTGCAGGAGAGTTGCCCTACAGGACCAAAATTGCCAAGCCATAGTGTAGGGGCTGGCTGGAGCTCATACTCCAGGGTTGTCCAAACTCTGTCCTTAAGGACCACTATCCTGTTTAGCTCCAACTCCAATTAAACACACCTGAACAAGCTAATCAATGTCTTCAAGATCACTAGAAAGCTACAGGCAGGTGTGTTTGAATAGGGTTGGAGCTAAACTCTGCAGGACGTTTTCCAGCCATGGTGTAGGGGCTGGTTGGAGCTCATACTACAGCGATGTCCAAACTCGGTCCTTACAGGCCACTGTCCTGCAGAGTTTAGCTCCAACTCCAATTAAACACACCTGATCCAGCTAAGTAGGGTCTTACTAGACCAACTGGAAACTTCCAGGCAGGTGTGTTGAGGCAAGTTGGAGGTAAACTCTGCAGGACACCCACACTCCAGGAATGAGTTTGGACACCCCTGTCCTACTCTTTAGGATGCTGGCTTTCCAGAAGCAGATTGGACACCGCTGATACAGACAAATCGAGAAGCTCAAATTTTGTTTCTACCAGAGAAGCCATCCTTTTCAAGAAGACAGTTGAGTTGCGTCATGACCCTGAAGACCAGAACAGACTCAACAGCAGCTCTGTAGCGTCCAGGTTGACTGGCATCTCCATAGATCCCTAAACTCTGCACACCCTGACCGGGACTAATTCCTTCCAGCATTGGGAGATCCTCTGTAGCAAAGCTGGAAACCATGTTGTGGAGGGTGCGCTCTTTGGAGCTTGAATCCAGAAGCCAACATGCAATCTATTGAAGGAAAAATAATTGAATGTAGTTAGATATCCTATTCCAGTCAAACTGTTTTATTCCAATTTGACAGATCCTACCTTTGGGTCTTCAAATCTGCCACGCATAGCAAGCTCACATGCCAGGAGTAGTGTTTTGTAAATGTGAATGAAGTCATAAGTGACCATCACACTTGATTCTTTTTCCAAGCAGCACTGAATTTGCCTCAGTCGCTCCTCAACTGTAAGTGTCTCATCAAGAGGTGGTGGTGCCAAGCTGGCACTTATATCTGTCATAAGACAAGAATAGCAGTAGGTTTAGAGCAAGGGTGCCCAAACTCGGTCCTGAAGGGTCAGTGTCCTGCAGAGTTTAGATCCAACTTGTCTCAACACACCTGCTGGAAAGTTTCTATGTTATGGAAAGTTATGCCTAGTAAGAGCTTGATTTGCCGGTTCAGATTTGTCTAATTGGTGTTGGAACTCTGCAGGACACGGGCCCTCC
Organism: Labeo rohita; assembly: GCF_022985175.1. NCBI lineage: Eukaryota > Metazoa > Chordata > Actinopteri > Cypriniformes > Cyprinidae > Labeo > Labeo rohita. Next base: position 16,165,586 of record NC_066889.1, on the reverse strand, counting down.
AGGACCGAGTTTGGGCACCCCTGGTATAGAGGGAGTTAATGAAACAAGCTCATTAAATTTGGTCAACAAGTTTACATTGACATGTTTCCTGCCTGATTCTGACAGCTCCTGTTGTAGAGATACAAAATAAGCATCTTTTGCTCCCCAGCATATAGATATGCCAATGACCGCAAGGTCCTCGTATCCCTTGAGAAGGAAGCCATCTTTTCTTTTCCTCATTGGGGTAGTATCTTTAAACAGAGGATTACAAAAGATTACAATCTGGATATTACATTTTACATTACAGCGGCGTTTTCTCTGAGGAGGCAAGGGAGGCAGTGCTTCCTCAAAAAACTGGGTGAGAAAAAAATTTAAAATGCAAATACATCATTAAAAAGTATAGAAATTACTTGTTTTTCTAAAGAAACACTGTCCAAAAGCAACACCAGCAGGTAAAGTTACAGCGGGAGACCGCGTCTCTCTCGCCTCCCCTGAGCCTATTGAGTTTTAACAGACCCCCTACAGCATGCTGTGAGTTTGGTGTGGTGTAATTGAGAAAGAATGGGGGAAAGTCCATTGCGATATGATTGTAATTATGATCGGCTGTGATTGGTTAATGCAATAAATCACGCCTCTTATGTTTGTGCGCGTTACACATTTGCGAATCAGTCTGAATGAAGTATAATGGCGTTAATAGGAGGAGTAATTTAAATAAGTAAACAACACACACTCTAATATCACCACTTTGTTACATCAAAATAAGACTTATAATGGCATGGAAACATGATCTGTGGGAGTTTTTGGTAAGTAATCAGTTTGGTGAAATTTAGGTAAATCTCTATGTCCGTGACCTATATTTACAGAGCGTTGATGACTGATGACCCGAGGAATTTAAAAATAGATAAAGGTTTCACTATTAAAAAGAAAAGCACACCACTGGTATATTATATACAGGATAATAATACATAAAAGAAGCAACATTTCTCTGAAGTCTTACGTTTTTTGAATTTTCCACCTATAACCATCTCAGGTTGCACTGAGGTGTTGTCTATCTTCTCACATGCTAGAGCAAGACAAAATCTGTCCTTTGTTTTCCACTCCTTTATAAATGTATGAAAAAGCCTTTTATCGCTTGCCACATCGATTATGGAGAATGTTTCTGGACTGCAGAAATTTGAAGCAGGAAGTGATTGACACTGAGAAAGCCTTGCAAAGCCATCCTCAGCCAGAGACATGTCTAACTCTGACGCAGAGTTAGTCCTCAAACAAGAGTGATAATCTTTCTGGGTACTTGATTTAGAATTTTTAGGATCCAGTTCAGACCTGTGCTTGGTGACATTAAGAGGTGACTGTATAGCTGAGGTGGTCATTTTAACTCGTGGCGTGACTGGTTCAGAAACTTGTGTGGGAGGAACAAGGTCATTGTGAGACAGTGGTTTGGTCTGGGCTACCACGAAATCTGAGCTTCTTGGACCTCCTTGATCAATTCCATGCTTTGTTTTTGGGGAAACTGCTTTTTCAACAGCAGCATTTGGTTCCACCACAGTTGAATCTGACTGCCCTGGAACCTCAGATAGGGTTGAAAACTGATCAGACCATTTATCAAAAATGTCCTGCATTCCTGGGCTGATGTGAAACGATGAACTGTTTAATTGACACCTTTCATGTGAAGTGCTTGAATGAGGTTTGTTGCTTTGCAATACATGAAGTTCATACACAATATCATCTGTATAACTCTGCTTCTCTGCACCCAATTTTTGGCCATCACAAGCCTTGACAACACTGCTCATTTTATCAAGGTACTGCTCTCCAATAAGTAGTGAATCTCCCCATTCTGAAAGGTTGAAAGATGATTCACCCCATTGGATTGCTTCCTGATCCTCTGTTGACGCTGCATCTCTTCTCTCTGGAATGAGTTCTGGAGAAGAGCCGTTCGAATTAGCATGAGCTTCAACCACCTGCTCTTTGTTGTCTCGATCAATAGCTGCTTCCTCCATGGCATCCAAGATGGAGTTGTCATAGAGACTGTCAAACAGAAAACTGCTGCTCCGGTTGAAGCTATTCTCAGCAACATGATCAGATGACTCTTGATTTTCCCTTTGTTCAGCAGGTTTGTTTGCACTTGATTCTTCTTCAGTAACCTGGTTACTGTAATTTAAAATATTCTCCAACTGGCTGTCAGTAAGCGAGATGTTATATTTTGGTTTGAATTCAGTGGCTGGGGCATTCTTCTGAGGTGATAAACCTTTGTCTTTGTTGTGGTCTCTAGATATCTGTTTTTCATTTTCCAGGAAAGATGACTGCTCGACAGGTTTCATCTCACTTTCTGAATCAACATGATTGTTATGTTTATTTTCTTTGAGAATGTTTAAATGACCAATGCCATGTGAAAAATCATCTCCTTGAAGCATTTTCTCAGTCTGTGTATCAAGTTGAAAACTATCACCAAACTCTTCCAGTCCATTTGTGTACAAGTCAGGAGAGCTAAGCTTCTCAGAACCACATACTAAATCGTGTTTAAGGCTTGTGTTTACCCTTAAGCCAGTTTTATTCTCATCACTGCAGCTGAATTTCTTGAAACTGTGAGTTTCACTTTGAGTTTTGACATGTGGGGTTTCCCTACCCCTTTGTAGATCACACAAGTGAGAAAACGTTTTTGACTCAATGACTTGGTTTAGTCCAGCAATGGATGACTGGAGATTCATCTTGTCTTTATCTGTTCTACAGTCAGTTTCAGATTTATTAAAGCAAAACTCTTTAACTTTTGATTTTCTTTCGGGGTCTTCTGTGGTTACAGTTGGTGTTTTCGCTTTACTCACTATGGGTTTTGCATCAGAATCCACTACATCCATCCTTCTGCGTTTCGAAACTGGACTTGAACGATGGTCACTGCCAGAGTTACAAGTACTTTTTATACAGGAACTGTGTCCTAATTTCCTTTGAAGTGATTTCAAAGAACATTCTGATGCCTCAGCTGTTTGACTATTTTGAAATCCCTTGTCTTTCGCATTTAATGATTTGAGAACTTTATCCAATGTACTTGACTGCTGTTCACATTTCTTAGCAGGCTGACAGTCACTAGATAATGCATCAATATCCATTGGCTTGTCTGAATTGGTAGTGATCTCTAATGGCCTCAAAGGAGGATGGGAACAACTGTCAGCATTTTTATCCACCAATAACTTCTGTTCATCCACGTTTGTGGTTACATTTTGCCTCTCTTTGTGTTCTGGGTCTCTTGATGTAGACTGTAGAGGTTTTGTATTGGACGATTCTTCGTGTGAATGGGAATCTGGCTGGGTCTTTGTTGAGAGGGATGTTGGGTTCCATTCTACCCCAAGAAGAGCCAAATCCTGCTGGAGGAGCACCTGGGCCTCGGCCACGATTTGCTGAGCAGCCTCCCTTTCAGTCAAGGCCTTTTTCCCGCTGACCCAGATGCAGCGCATGCTCTTACGCTCTTGAGCCTCAACCTCGTTTTCATCCAACGCCTGCCTGGAGCTGCAAAGAATCAAATTATCACTGTATGACTTAAAATAATCTATGGATAAACCAACATTCAAATTCTGTCCATTACAATAAACCATTACGAACAAACTAATGCCCAACTAAAGTAAAAATGAAACACTAAATATCAGTCATTTTAAATGCTACAAGTGGATTCATGCATCACAACATTGTAATGTACAGTACAAAACATGGGACATTCATTCTGCGAGTTAATGAAGACTGCTGACTGACTGTTTTTAAATATTAACTTGAAGGGATAGTTCAGTCATTGTTACTCATCTTCATGTCGTTCCAAACCCATAAGACCTTCGTTCATCTTCAGAACCCAAATTAAGATATTTTTGATGAAATTAGAGTTTTCTGACCCTGCACAGACAGCAACGGTACTACGAGAACGGTACTACTTTCCGTGCACAAAAAAACCCAGACAATTACAACTTTATTCCACCATTTCTTCTGTGTTGTGGTACTCTCATGAGGGTGCGTTGAAGACTGACATGGAACAGAAGAAATTGCTTTTCTCAAAAAGTATTCCCGTAGCTTCATAAAGTTACGGAACCACTGACATCACATGGACTATTTTAACAATGTCCTTACTACCTTTCTGGGCCTTGAATGTGTTAGTTGCATTGCTGTCTATGCAAAGTCAGAAAGCTCTTGGATTTCATCAAAAATATCTTAATTTGTAATCATTTTAAAACTCAAACAATAATAGACAGATCTCACGTCTCTAAAATGACCATTCTTCAATAACTAAAAAGCTTATCAAACACAAGAATGACATCAAATAAACCTTTTAAGCTGATAATCTCCCTGTTTCATTACCTTTTGAAAGGGATGGCTTTCCTGAGGGCCTTCTCCACCTCTGTAACATCAGCTCTGGCCACCTCTGCCACTGTGACAAACCCAGAGCTGTAGAGTGTACGTGCTCTCTGGGCGTTTAGTAAAGAAATACGAACCAGATCGCACAACTCCCTTTGGACTCCAAAACTCAGACGACTCTGGAACTGGGACAGAAGCAGCTCTAGGTTGTGCCATCCAAGTCGATTACAGAAGACTGTGACCATTCCTGAAAAAAATTGTTGCCAGGTTTTTAACTTTGGCATTGTTTATCTCCTATTGATAAGTAAGTAAGCCCATGCCTACAGTATGAAGAGATGTACCTGCATATGTTGAGGCAGACTGCTGAAGTGACTGAAGCTGTCCTCGGCTACAGCCATACTTCTTTGCGACAGCTCCAAGTGGTACTTCGCTTACAAGGTCATGGAGAACTAACGTTGTGAAAAAACTGCACAACAACAAAAAATACACATCAATATACTGATACTTAACATTAATTGAGGCACTCTACAGTTGAGATCAAAAGATTACATCCCCTTTTCAAAATTCTGCATAATGTTAATTGTTTTACCAAAATAAGAGGGATCATACAAAATGCATGTTATTGTTTATTTAGTACCGACCTGAATAAGATTTCACATAAAAGACGTTTACATATAGTCCACAAGAGAAATTAATAGTTGAATTTCCAATTTACAAAAAAATGATAGTGATAGTTGTTCATGAATCTCTTTTTTGTTTAAACTGCCCACTGTTCTTCAAAAAATCCTTCAGGTCCCACAAATTCTTTGATTTTTCTGTATTTTTGTGTATTTGAACCCTTTCCAGCAATGACTGTGTGATTTTGAGATCCATCTTTTCACACTGAGGACAACTGAGGGACTCAGTGCAACTATTACAGAAGGGTTAAATGCTCACTGACACTCCAGAAGGAATAGCTATGCATTAAGAGCCAAGGGTGAAAACTTCTGAACATAATGAAGATCACATTACAGAAGAGTACATTTTTTTTATTTTGCCTAAATATCATATTTTTTTCATTTAGTACCACCCTTCAGAGGCTACAGAAAGTTACATTATTCCCAAAAGACAAAACAGTTGAATTTACCCTGATCTTCAAATTCCTAAAGTTTTCACCCCCTGGCTCGGCTTGGAAAGGGTTGAAATACACAAAAATGCTGGAAAACCAAAGAATTTGTGGGACCTGTAGGATTTTTCTGAAGAAGAGCGGGCAGTTTAACTGTTCAGGACAAACAAGGGACTCATGAACAACGATCACTAAACAAAAAAAAAAAACATCTGTGGATCATTCAGGTAACAACACAGTATTAAGATTGGTCAGTACTAAATAAATAATCCACATTAATTTTGTATGATCCCTCTTATTTTGGTAAAATAATTAACATTTTGCAGATTCTGAAAGGGGGATGTAAACTTTTGACCTCAATTGTATATTCAGAAAATACATAGTACCGTTTGTGAATGGCCATCTGTCTGCGTTGCTTATCTGTTTTAGCGACTAATTTCCCACTAACAGAGCGGGCCAAGAAACCTTCTTGGATGCCCACCATCTCAGCCACCCGTTTCATTGCAGATGGTAATTGTTCCCACAGACAAAAGAACTGGTACCAGTCAATTGTAGTCCAGTCCACATACACAGGTGTTATCTTAAAAAACACATAACACGATTTTGTAAATAACCCATATTTTTCTGAACTACTGATGATAAACTGAAGTCATCTGTCTACCTGATAGAGGATATGAAGATCATTTTCCAATACAAATCCTTTCATTGCTCTCTGGAGATCTGCAAAAATCCCCAGGGCTTCCGGAGGTGATAAAGACGAAGACAGAGTCGCAGAACCCAGATGCGTGGGGCAGTACCTTTCCACTGTGAGGCAGATAATTATTAAATTATCAAAATGTCAACATCTATCAAAAACCACAAAAAAAAAAATCCCAGATAAATTACCATCTCCTTCTTTCTGTATATGAATAAACTCATTGTCCATTAGCCACTCTATGCAGGCTTCGATAGCTCCTTTGTTTCGAGCTTCTGATGCAGCTTCTTCTCCACGTGGCTGTTCGGCGGCAATACTGGCTGTCAGAAGAGTGCAAGCCGCATACATCCGCACATCCTGTGGTGAGCTGGCGACACCTCCAACGATGATCTTCAGTCAAAATAATGAAATTAAATCCTGTACATATTCAGTATCATACAACACACTGTAAAAAGAAAGACATTCACACCTCCAAGATGGCCCTGAGCATGCTGGTAGTGACGCCCTCACCCTCCCGCTTCACCAGGCAGCTGCTGATAGGCTTAAGTGAGCCCTGGATGAGGCTCATCCCCTTCGCACGTTCAGCCTCTTTACAGACCAACACACTTTCCCCTAAGTCAACACAGATAGCAAAATAAATAATAATTAACATTTTAAAATCCTCTAACAAAAAACTAGCTATGCCTTCAAAACCTGTTGCACTCACCCATGGTGTCCACTCCTTTACGGCCTGCTCGTCCCACCATCTGCTTATAGGTCAGGATGTCCAACAAATGACCATTAAAAACAGGGGTTCTGATAATCACACGTCGGGCGGGCAGATTTACACCAGATGACAAGGTGGAGGTAGCAGCCAGCACCCTAATGTAGCCTTGACGAAAAGCACCTTCTAGAATATCCCTCTCATCAAACGTTAAACCTGAAACAAGAGTTACAAGGATTTAACACAATGGATTTGGGATGTTGGGATGTCCAACATGTCCAACAGAAATTATAGAAATTAATACTTTCATTTAGCAAGGATGCTTTAAACTGATCAAAAGTGATGATAAAGACATTTATAATGTTACAAAAGATTTCTATTTCAGATGAATGCTGTTCTTCTGAACTTTCTATTCATGAAAGAAACCTGAAAAATTCTACTCTGCTGTTTCAACATAATAATAATAATAATAATAATAATAATAATTAACAAAACAGAATATTAGAACGATTTCTGAAGGATCATGTGACTGCTGTTTCAACACAATAATAATAATAATAATAATAACAAAACAGAATATTAGAATGATTTCTGAAGGATCATGTGACTGGAGCAATGATGCTAAAAATCACCTTTGAAATCACAGGAATAAATTACGTTTTAAAATACGTTCAAACAGAAAACAGTTATTTAACATAGTAAAAATATTTCAAAGTTTTACTGTTTTTGCTGTACTTTGCATCAAATAAATGCAGGCTTGGTGAGCAGAAGAGACGTCATTAAAAATCTTACTGTTCAAAATCTTTTGACTGGTAGTGTACACGGTGATGAAAGCCAAAATATTAGATGTCACAGATGTGTATTTACTGGGTAATCCACTATTTTGTAGAGAAGTGTCAAATTTTCACCTATTTGGAGTTAATTTACATGGGTCTAAAATGACTATGTCTTTTATTTTTACACAGAGATTGTGAATCCATTGACTTTAGCAATGTTTGTTTTGTTAAATGCCAACAGTGACAGTTCAAAAATGGCAAAAAGCACTTATTGTGGTTTTGTGGTCTCAAGTTTACATGCCTGTAACTCTTAATATCATTTTAGATTCTGGATCTTAACAAACTTTCTTTTAGGTATCTTCACTTTAAAAGCCCTTGATGATTCAGTCATGGAGATCTTAATGTGGTTTCATGAATAAGCTGGACAATTGTACACATTTTCAGTGAAAAAACAAATTTGGGTCACTTTGCATACAGCTGAAAATTAATGAATGAATGAATATTTGAAGAACAAATAATACTGAAACTAGAAATGTACGTCATGATTTTCTATCCACATATCATAAATAGTGCCATAAATATTCTTTTCCCAAAGTTTGCAAGTAAAAATATAATATAATGAAACAAAGAGGGCTAAATTCAACAGATTTTACTAACAGACCTACCAATCTCTGTGTAAAACTAAAATAATGATGCTGCCAGCTTGCTAAAGTTGTTTTTACACTATGTAATTTGGCTCAAAATCTCAGGTTGAGTTGACACGGAATAACACTTGTGTAATCTCATGCACCTGCATGGTGGAAGGCAACTCCCCAAGGAACCGTTCGCTGAAGCACTTGGTCCAAGCCTGCAGGAGTACGCTTGAGTTGGGCTAGTACATCCTGGAGACCTTCCTGATTCAGAGATATACTTTGCACTCCAGAGCCTGACTGCATTTCTGCAAAAGCAAACAATGTTAAAGAATGTTCAATACATACCTGCATAATAAATATCATAAAACTTGATATATCTGTGTCGGTAAACCTTTGTGATAAAGATTGTAAAACTCTCTTCCAATGCTGTCTGCTAGTTTCTCACACCAGTTCTTTGAAGGGCAGAACAGCAGTGCAGAGTGTCCGTCCTGCACTGTCTCAAAGCAGAGGCTGACAATATGATCATCATCTCCCTACAAACAGAAGAACATCTTATTTTGTAATAGGTACACTCTGTGCAAAAACTTGATTCAGTTTTCAAAGGCCAGCAAACATGTCAAGCTCTGACCTTTACGGGAAGAGCTGGGGTGAACGGTCTGACCAGGTTCATAGATCCATCATAGACATTCGTGCCTATCTTGACCCACTCCACCAGTGGTACAGGACGATAGTTAGTACTATACAGCTCAGCATTCAACCAGCGAGCAAGAAGGTCCAAGTTTGGCAGTGTGGCACTCATACCAACAATCTGCACACCAGCTGAGGCACTTTGAGCAGAACCCCTTAAAAAGACACAATGTTAAGCTTCACCATACATACTGATTATCAGGAGGATTTCTGAAGGATTACTGGTTTAAACATTGGATTATGACATACCTTGCTGCGTTTTTTTGGGCAATGTATTGGATTTTAGTTAGCAAAAGTTCCAAGAGATATCCACGACCAGAGTCCCCAAGCATGTGCAGCTCATCAACCACAACAATTCCTGCAAATTAGGTAAAAATTTAGTTTTACAATAGTACCTGTAAGAGTAGATAAAATAAGTGGTAAGAAAAGTGACCATTATTTTACCAAGTAGATCCAATTTGTCTTCTTCAATGAGTCTGTTGATAAGTCCATTAGCTTTCTCAATTGTGCAAATAGCGACATCTAAAGCTGAAAACCCACCAGCTGCTGAAGTGTTACCCATATACCCCTCCACTCTGACCCCTGCCTCCTGAAACACATTCTGGGTGAAAACAGCAAGTCATATTAGCAAAATCTTGTCAACAGAATTCCAAGATTGACAGATGTACTAAATTCAGAAGTCAATAATTATATGTACAGTGGAGATCAAAATTAGAGAACAACGTGCAATTTCAAGGTCACTGCTTTGAAGTTGAATTTGAAGTTATCCTAACAGGAGTGAAAGGAAAGTTTTTGAAGCACATTTCATAAATTAATTGTATTCTAAAACACATTTTAAAAACATAAGATGTTTGAAAAGAACTCTTACAGATACATCCAAGTTATTGGTGTTAATCTGACACCTGATCCAAAATTTAGCTCAAATATTCATTTGTGCTACAGTGGTTACTTTTCTCTAATTTTGATCACTGTGTTTTCCAACAAAATAATGTTTTTGTTGAAATTCTCTGGTTATTTTGTCAAACATGTTAGTAGAACAGTGGTATATCTACAGCTAATATTCCTTCAAATTTTGAGTCATGAAGATCAAGAAAAAGATCAAGAAAAAAACAAGTATTTATAGATTGTTCTCTAATTTTGATCTCCACTGCCGATAATGTACTGTGCACTCCCAGCTGAAGAAGAAAAATACATTAAATGATCAACTGAGATAGTTGACAATTACATACGCACTTAGGAAATGGGAACCAACCTGTAGATAAAACATTTTCTCACGAGCCACAGACACGAAAGGAAGAATGAACATGGCCTTTTGTCTTGTTTCCAAAACTCTCTTCAAGATTAACAGCTCAGAAACCAAAGTTTTTCCTGCACTGGTTGGAGCTTAAAAAAGAAAATATAACATTTTAACCTGGGAAAAATGAGATGACTACATATATTTTAGAAAACTATCAAGTAATCAGAAGCAGCATTTGATCTGGTGCTGTTTCTCAGAAAAACAGGACTAAATAAAAATTAAAACATCTGCTGTCAACAAGACAAAAACAGGCATTTACCAGAATACACCAGGTTCTGGCCCTCCAACACTTTGCCCAAAGTCAGACACTCAGCCTGCCACTCAAACATCCTCTGAACACCAAGACTCTGGTATTTCTCCAGAACAGGCTTAGGGAGACCCCAACTGGAGAGCAAAAGCTTGTCTAACTGATCTGCGGGACGTCCCATATGGATGCTTTGTGCTGTTCAGAGCAACGAACAGAAAAAACTGAATTAATATTTCACAAGAGCAAAATGTCAAACAATTTTCAAAAGTTTTGGGTCAGAAAGTTATTTTAAAAAAAATAATAAATTGACCAAAATTTGTGTTACAAAACTTTCTATTCTAAAAGAATTCTGAAAAAAGTATCAGTTTCCACTAAATTATCACCCAACAGAACAGTTTTTAACATTGATAATAATAAGAAATGTTTCTTGAGCAGCAAATCAGCATATTAAAATGACGTATGAAGGATCATATTACATTAAAGATGGAAGTACTAGCTGAATAAAAACAACATTAATGATGAAATTAGGCAATTTTTAGAAAATCACCTGCATCTGGTAGTGTAGCATCACCGAGGACACTGAGATCCAGTCCAGGAGGAGGGGTGAGCACAGAGACCGAAAGGTTTTTCATTGATCTCTTCAACAGGGATCGCTCTTTAGCGGCAGCCATATGTGTTGGACTAAACAGAATGTAATCCTTGGAGTTACTGAGAGAGTCATTTGGGCTGGTATCTCTTCTGAACTTCAACTTTTGCTTGCCGTTTGCTACTTTAGCTGTTTTTTTCATGGAGTTGAGGATCTTTTGAGGTGAAGAATATTCCTTGTCACATTTCATCTCACGGCCACGGGCCCGTCCTCCTGCGTCAGTCTTTTTAGTTTCACTGAACAAAAGCTTTTGGGCCAAATCCCTCCAGTCGTTCTCTTTTTTGGCTTGTGTTCTGGTTCTTTTGCGCTCTGATGGTGACCACGCTGAACCTGGACTTGAAGGGTTGATGTTTTCTGCATTTTGCACTTGTTGCTCACAAATATTTTGTGGAAAGTCAGAGGTTTTCTTAAGTGACGCCAATTCAGTTGGTTGAATGTTTTCATCTTTTTTGAATTTTAAGACTTCTGGACCTAATTCATCAATAGCTTGTAAAATTTCCACATCCATAGCCAGAGTAGAGTCTCCTGGCATCCATTGCTTATTCTGGTTTTGCTTTAAATAGAAAATGTGAATTCATGCACTTAGTGTAACACAGCTTATCAGTGGCATAATATTATATAAACTGAATTAAAAAAACAACAACATACTTTTGGCTCACTACATCTTTTGTTCTCAGATATATCTGTGGCAGAAGAGCATGCTCGATGCGGGCGACTGGATTGTCTATGTGGTTCCTCATCTCTTAAACTACAAAAATGAAAAACTCCATGTTAGTTACAACAACAATATTTACATTTCACTAAACAAAAAACTCATATACAGTCACGCCTACTTATTTGTGTACTATAAACAAAGTTGTGCTAGGCGTTAAGATGAAACAGAGAACCATTAAAAGCTCCATGTCAACCAAGTTTGCAAACAAAACCATGGAAACACACAATCAATACAAGCTCAACACAGTTTCAGGTGTCCGACAAATCTTACCCCTTTGTCTTTACAATCCGATGTTGTCCCAAATAAATCTTTCTTGTTGAAGTAGTCATCACATTTAGAAATTAAATGACTACTAACGTTAGTGACGTCCTTACATAAAACGCTTTGGTTGAGTAAAAATATAAACAGTAAAATAACATATTTTGTTGAGGTAGCTGTTGTGTTTCTACCTCCCGTCGCTCCACATAAACAAACACGTATTAGTGGATTAAAAGAAATGCATTTCTCATATCATTCCAGCCAACTGAGCTGACATTTTCAAAATAAAGCTATTTACGTAAAACCATCGCAAAGTCTTTGAATAACTAATATTTCATTAGTCCTGTCAGCTAAACAAAAATTGTTTGTGTAAATTCATACTGAACGACAACTGTAAGAAATCAAAACAAGGTTATCAAAACAAAAAACAACCAAATCAAACAGCCCGCGGTGTTCACACACAAAACTGTCCCGTGGAAACACGACTACAGTGTCGAGGTTCCTCCTGGCTGTATAAAAATATTACACCTTATTTTATCCTTTAGCTTTAAAAAATATAAATCATAAAAAAAACACACCGAGCTGATATTTCTTTTACTTAAACAGTGGGTGTAATGTTTAAATTACGTTCTTGTAGTTTTAGTGAATCAGATTTTTGAACGAATCTTTCGTTAACAATACATTTTTATCACTCCCATGATTCATATTTTTGGTAACGTTACACTGAACTTCTCTCACTGTTTTTCTGCCTTAACGGGTTGACAATAGCACGAGTAAAAAGCATCCGAGGTATCGAGTATATTTTGGGTGATTCAAAAGATTCGATTCATTTGAATGAATTGAAATCCTCACCACTGCTATCACTTAGTGATGGGAAGTTCGGATCATTTTACCGACTCGGACCTTTGAGTCTCGTTCAGCAAAATGAACGAATCTTTTTTCGAGTCATTTCGTTCATTTTAGCAAAATATAATTAAAATGTTACCTGTTACCTCCCTAACACATCTACTGCTTACACAAACGTTGATCACACTTCAAACAAAACAAAACCATAATGCTATAAGAAACAGAAAATATTAATTCATTGTTTACCTGGGTCTTTAGTCTAGAATTCGCTCACCTCGCCTCTTATCTGACAAGTTTTCGGGTTTGAGTCGTTCGTTCATCACCTGACAGCCCAATTAGCTAACCAACGTCTGAGCCGGAAAAATAATTGATTAGTTCATCTCTCGAGTCTTCGGGTTCGAGTCGTTCGTTCATCACGTGACAGCCCCATAAGGTGAACGAACGACTCTAAAAACCCGAAGACTCGAAACAGGTGAACTAATTCCAGTACAGAACCAAATAGGATATTTGAACGAATCACTCCCCGAGACGACTCATTCGTCCCGAGTCACATTAAAGATTCGTTCAAAATGACCGAATCGTTCAAGAACGAGCCATCACTGCTATCACTCGCAACACTGACATCTGCAGTATGAACAAAGCGCAGGGTAAAGACACATTACATCAACGTGATCACAAAGGACTTTAAATACATTTCAACTCATTCAAACCTAAATTAGAATACAATTAAAAGGAAATACCTTACCGTAATTTATCTTTAGTTTAAAACTACACACAGCCGTATATAACATTGTACGATAGATGGAGCTGTGATCCTTGAGAATTCAGGGAGAAAACCAACGAGGAAGAAAAGCGTTCTTGTTTTGAAATGCACTTTCTAGCTTACTTGTTTTTGGTTTCTGGTCTATTTTTTTCTTCATTAGATCATTTAGTTGTTGTGTGACTTTAATGACATAGATTTAGATTTTTAAACCTTTTTGACGAAAAGAGGTTTAAAATCTGAGTCCTCTGTAAAGTTAGTATTTCCTTGTAGAGAATAATGGTATTATGGTCATTGTTTGTAAACCTTACCAGTATTTTAAGCACTCATGAGCAACACACGGGCTCTGGTGAGTTGTACAATACTTTCTCTACAAGATTCTTGTTTTGTATATCCATGCTGCAAAGACTGCCTATCCAGACTAAATAAGGAAAGCAAAAGGTACGTGGTAAATTTAAGTTAATTTCATTAATCTATTACATATTGTGGTGAATGTACTTTAGTGAATGTATCATTATGTGCTATTACGGATGCTATTATGAGTGTGTGTTAAATGAAAAAGTGCCTGAATATTACGAATAACTTTTGAATCATTATCTTAGAGCTATTTGTGGAAGATGTGGATTCACTTGTGACTTGCAAAACGTGGACTACAGATACAGGCTGTCATTTAAAGTGTCCAGAAACCAAGATATATTTGGTGTGACAGTATTCGGGGGCTGTTTGAATCCCTTCTTCGGCATAACTGCTGGTGGCCTTCAAAGGTATGTTTTAAAGCATTTGGAAATGTTAAACGTCTTAAACATTTCCGTGAATTTATTGTTGATATAAAGTGTGATGTTTCCAGATGTATTGATTTGGAGAAAACTGAAGGCACACATACTGTTCAACAACTCCTTGTCAAAGCTGTGGAAGACTGCTTTATAGGAAAATGTGTCATATTTGGATTGAAGGTATGACGCATTTCATTTAATTTGGGCTGAGGCATCAAGATTAACCCCCTTTTAATTAATTTTACTCACTTCTTGTTCGTTCCTAACAGGTTCCTCATAATGTTGCCAAAACTTCTTCGCTGTCTGGACAGTTAGTGGCCTGCCAGATCATTTCTCCATGCGAGTCTTTGATTGGATGCACCGTAATCGGTTATTTTAAAAACCTCCTGCGAGCAAATTCTGAGTCTGCAAACAGTATTTGTTCATCGCAACAGAAAGACTCACAAAGTTCACAAAGAAATGAACTCAACAGTTTTGATTATACTCCTCCATCATGTGGAAAGTTGGATTCTCAACCCAACAGTGAAGGATTCACACTCTCAAGTGCATGGCAGTCACCTGGGTTATGCTTCCCCTTAGAAGAATTAAATAATGACTTGATACAGCAGTCCAGAGACTGTGATCATCATGATCTTTCACCAAAGAATGAAGAGACAAGAACATGCCAAAGCAACACCAGTCAGCTGAAGCATGTTAACTGTGTACAGGATGAACTGAAGAATGAAACACAGAACAGTCACAGGAAATCTTTTTCCTCAAGCTGTGACATGTTTGAATCATCAGAATCACATTTTAACACTTCCACTGCATGTGATGCTATAAATCCACTTAGCACTTTGTCCTGTGAAAATAATTCTGAAAAAACTACATCCAAATGCCTTGCCAGAGCCAAAACAGAGGAAGAATATGATGCACCTTTACACGAGAAGTCACTTTACAGTCATTACAGTCAAAACATGGGTTTTGATTTAGAGGATGCACCTTTATCAGAAAGCTTACAAGAATTTGTCAATGTTGAGCCTCAGATATCAGAGACAATTGATACAAAGAACCACAGTTCAGGTAAAAGTAATCAAATGACTGAAGTGGAAAATAAATTCTCACTGACTGAAAATTCAGTGGTTGCAACCATCTCAAAAAGTGAAAAATTGCCCTCACCAGTGCACAATGTGAACAACATTAGCTGGAAAGAGAACAATGAAAATGACTGTCCAGAAAATCCTGGAACTAAGATGAACAATGCTGAGATCCGTAAGACCAATTCTTCAAAAAAGATGATTCCTTTTAGTCCTGACATTATGTGTGCATTTAATCGCTCTACAAACAACAGGTTGTCTTTTCCAGACAAAAAAGAACTCGCTTTAAAAAGGAAAAAATTAACTAGGAGCAGACCCTCTGTGGCTTTTTGTTCAGTAAACCATGAAAAGGGCAAATATTTCAGGCACTGTGCACAAAGTGATGTCCATTCTGTAAACTGCAAAGTCAAGCAGGAACGTATTGTGTTTGATGACCGTGAGGAGAGGTACAATTGCTCTGTAGACTTGTTTGCTTCTGGTCAGAGCAGTATGGACATGAACCTTTCGGATGTGACAGAGACATCTAAAGTCAATGAACTGAGAAATGTCAACACATCAGAACCTGGAGGTTCAGATTCTCTGCCTTTTTCACCATGTTTGCAATCCACCCCAGTTTCTTATTATAACAACTCATGTGGACAGAAAACCAGGCGAAGCCAAAAACGTGTAGCCTCACTGTGCTCCGGACAAATCAAGTGTGAGTTTAAAAGCAAGATCGTAGATCTGAGGTTAAGTGATAAAAGACAAAAGATGGATCAGTCGCAGGTTGTTGGGTCTACTGAGAGTTTCTCCGGCGAGTCTGACATGCAGGATGCAAGTTGTAATTTATCTGTAAATGAGTGGTCCAAAGATCTTTTTGAAAATTCATTTTAAATTAAAATTGAGTGAGATAAATTTCAATATTTGTTCTGTTTATTGTAAGTGTAAATTAAAAAAAAGTTATATATGTAAAATGTAATTGTAAATAAGCCACTGTCTAAATAATTTATAAATATGTTTATGAATATTATAAAAACATGCCCAGAATTGTTTATTCTTACGCATTTTATTACACTATCAGTCTTTTGAAAAATACGATTTTTAATGTTTTGTTAAAGACGTCTCTTCTGCTCACCAAGCTTGCATTTATTTGATCCAAAGTACAGCATTTTGAAATATTTGTACTAAAATCTATTTGAATATATTTTAAAATGTAATTTATTCCTGTGATTTAAAAGCTGAATTTTAGCATCATTACTCCAGTCACATGATCCTTCAGAAATCATTCTAATATACTGATTTGCTGCTCAAAAGACATTTATAATTATTATTTTGTAAACAGCTAAGTAGAAATTTTTATAGGTTTCTTTGATGAATAGAAATTCAGAAGAACAGCATTGAAATCTAATAGTGAAATCATTTGTAACATTATAAATGTCTTTATCACTTTTGATTAAACTACAAGCTTTTAAATGGTATAGTGTGTAATGTCACAAATGTGTTTTAATTCAGTGTTTTATTCATCAAAGAATAGAAAATGTCAAAATGTTTTAAAAATTTATATTTTCTGATAAAACTGATATTAATAATAAAAAGTTTCTTGAATAGCAAATCAGCACATTACAATGATTTCTAAGGGGTCATACCACACTGAAGACTGAAGTAGTGTGCAGAAAATGTAGCTTTGATCAACGGAATAAATTACATTTTAAAATATATTCAAATATAAAACAGTTATTTTAAATAGTAAAACTATTTCAGATTTTTTCTGTTTTTCCTGTACTTTGGATCACATAAATACAGGCTTGGTGAGCAGAGGAAATGTTAAAAAAACACTAAAATCTTACTGTTCAAAAACTTTTGACTGGTAGTGTAATAGTAATAAAACAGGCCCTACATGTTTAATAATCAAAAACACGTTTTTCAATTAAAATTGTGTTAATTTTGCGTCACGTCCACCAATACTTCAGCAACGTTAATGTACTCAAAACAGATGATTAAAATGCAAAAAAAATTAACCTATTTCCATATATCTGTGCTTATAGCTTATTGGAAAAATACTCTGTATTCTTTTGAACCTGCTGAACCTCTCTTCCATGCAAATTATCCTATAGTGTGTATTTTATTTTCAAGGTGATGACGACATTGTACTATCTGTTGTGATTTTTGTTGATTCATTGAATTGTTTAATTCTGATAGGCTCTTCTTGAATATAATAGTCCTGTTTTGACCAATAACATCGAGCTCGAAGTCTTCATCGCCCAATCAGATTCGAGTTTTTAAGCGCAGCCAATCGGATAGCGGTGACGCGCGTTCAACTATAAAACAGTTGGGATGACGCGCAGTCTCCGTAGAAGTACGACGGACATTTTGCAACGCGTTATCCAAACAGAAAATATCGTTACTCAAAAGCAAGACGCTAGGGGTTACAACACGACATTCGACGCGCAGAGGAAACCAAGAGGAAATACAGATGTTTAAGAGGACTGTGTTGCAACTAATGTTTGTATAATAGTTTAAATTGTGTGGCGACAGCCCTTCGACTCAACGGCTTAAAGATGTCGGACGTAGGCGCGAGGGAGGACGCCTGCCGCGAGTATCAGTCCTCGCTGGAAGATCTGACTTTCAACAGCAAACCGCACATCAACATGCTCACCATTCTAGCCGAGGAAAACCTCCAGTTCACCAAGGATATCGTCGCAATAATTGAAGCACAAATTGCCAAGGTTTTTATGAAAATAGATTTATTTTTGTTTCGTTTCAGTCATCGTCTTTTAGCTCGAGTGTGGCTAGTTAGTCAAATGACGACATGACATGAGGCCTGTAACATGGCGGCAGCTCGACTAGTTCGCTAAGCACTTGTGTAAATCGACCGAAAACATGTTTTTGATGATATAAAGTATCGTTAACTAGTATTGAGTTTATTATTTAATGCCGGTCAGTTAGAATTCACTGTTTTTGTAGCTCAGAAAAGTCACACCACTCCACATTCCCAAATTAGGCCAGTTGCGGCAGCATGTTTATCTGGTTGTTGGGTCACAGCTGCTAATAAAGTCGGACTTATTGTTGACGCACATTTGCCTTGAAGTTAATAATCCATGTTTTATCTTCTCAACAAGCTTATAGGATAATGATAACAGGCCGAAGGGCCAATTCTATTTATTATCTTAAACCAGTGTTGCAGTAACGTTACATTACATTGTTTTATGTCAATATACATATAACTGCTAAAATGTAATTTAATGGCATGTGGTTTTATGAATCATAATTTATCCACAAAAACCCTAACTTGGATAGAAAAGATACGACATTTCCGTGTTATGTAATCAGCCCAGCGAATCGAGTCATTGTTCTTACATAGTTAATTGTGCACTTTGTATAATAGCAGTTTGTAAACGTTCACTAATTAGAAATATAAGGTGCAAGACAAACCCTTTTCATACCAACCATTAATCAGAAATAAGTATTTGCATACTCATGGCTGTAGTTATGTCATATCACCAGCTGGTACACGTGGTTTGCCGCTTGTGTGCATAGATGGGTATTTGGAAAACTCGTGGATTTTTTTATATATATTCTTGTTTATGTTTGCAACCTATTTGAAATTGCATTAGTTCGGATAGCCGTGTTGGGCTGCTTTGTGAAAACGAGCACGCCTGCATTTAGTCCTTAATACAAATGTGCGCCATTCAAATTTGTGTGTACTTGAATTAATAAAGGGTTTGGGGTGTTAGATTGCTGAGTAATTTTCCATTCTTTATTGCAATGTTAATAAATGGTATACAACTGTGACAATAAACTATGTGAAATGTCCTTTTGTCTTTATTTCCCAGTGTATTTTTTTGTGGTAATGTTTGCTCCATTGATTTTCATTTTAATCTAAATGCTCTTTAATACAAAGACATTTGCGTTGATGCAGTGTCCTTTCCAGTGACATTTCCAAACAATGTTTAAAAATTACTTTTGAAAAAATAACTACAGTTTTACCAAAAAACTGTCTTTATCAAAAACTCTGCACTGGGGCATGTTGGTGACAACTTGTCAATCTTTTTATGGACTTGTGTAAAATGTAAAGAACAAGTGTTTATTTTTTTTCCCCTAATAAGAAGAACAAATCTAAACTTGAATCTAAATGGATCACTGAGTTGAGTTCATGGTCAAGTACCAAAAAAAAAAGCAAGTGAAAAAATGTTTGGTTTTTTTAACCAATTTAAAGGACTTGGGCTTCTTGCTTAAAAAAATACTACCAGTAACTGAAACTGAATTGTACTGACAACCTAACAGAACTCTTCTTGATGGACTGAGCCTGAAGAGTGAACACTGAAGACATTTTTAAAAATTTTCCCACCTTTTTTTTTTTTTAAACCTGGAACATGGATATTTTTAATTCCTGCAACCAAGAAACCTCCCTGATTTTTGATGGATCTGGTTTTGAAGAGTCTTTTTTTTTTTAACAGCAAACAATGGACTTCCCCTTAAGTGCTTGATTTTTGTCATCTGTGCCAGTATTTTTGACTTCAAACATTTAATAACCTCAACAATCAAATTTAATGTAGTTGTGCATTTCTCCCATGTTGTTCTCTAAACTTGTCAGTTTTCTATCACTTTAGGCACCTGCTGGTGAGAAGCTCCCAGTTTTGTACTTAGTGGATTCCATAGTGAAGAATGTTGGAGGGGAATACCTTGAAGTGTTTGCTAAGAACCTAGTCAATTCCTTTATTTGTGTGTTTGAGAAGGTACATAATTTTTGAAACCATGTCCATGGTGTTACTTCTGATTGAACGTCATGTGTTCTGTGTCCTCATTTAAAATGTATTGTGCTAATTCCTTTATCATGATTGTTTTTTGCATACCTTGATAGTAATAACATTCAGCTTTTGTACAAATGGTAATCTGTGTAGTTTTGTCAGTGTTCTTTGAGAATAAACAGAGAAGTCAGATATTCTTTCCCCCTTTCTTTTGCTTCACTTTAGGTGGATGAGGCCACTAGAAAAAGTCTCTTCAAATTGCGTTCCACATGGGATGAAATTTTCCCCTTGAAGAAACTTTATGCACTAGATGTGCGTGTGAACTCTTTAGATCCTGCTTGGCCTATAAAGCCATTGCCACCAAATGTGAATGCCAGCATACATGTCAACCCAAAATTTTTAAAACCGGTAAGAATTTAAGGAGTTCTAACTATGATTTTTTATTTTTTTTTTATTATTTCCAAGAAGTAGGAAGAAGTGTACTGCTATGGTTTATCTGAAATGTGTGCTTTTTCTTTGCATAGACTGAAGAAGCTTCTCCGAAGCCTCCTGCACCACAACCTCCACCTCCGAGCCTGACACAAGAACAATTGATAAGGCAGCAGTTGCTTGCAAAGCAAAAACAGTTGTTAGAACTTCAGCAAAAGAAGATAGAGCTAGAACTTGAACAAACCAAAGCTCAGTTGGTGAGTTAAATAGTCATGTGCTTTATAATGAGATGAACTAGAAAGCACAGCATGTTAATACTTGCAGTTTTAGAAGTAGAAAACTTGTTTTCTGTGATGTCAAGTGCATGTGATATGTAATGAGCTTGTAGTTAGTCTAAAGCAGCTGAATCGACTTTTGAAAGAGAATTGCTGCTTTTTTCTTTCTCAAAGGCTGCTAGTCCTGCTGTTGCTTCAAACCATGCACGTTTCGATATCTCACCACAAGTCACTCATACAGTTCCTGCACCACAGACCAAAACTTGGCTTCCAGCACCATCAGAAAAAGTGGCAACCAGAGATCCTAGATTAAACAGACTTGGTACAACAGCTGTAACTGCAAAGGAGCAAGTCATGAATAAGAAGGAGAGTCAAGTCACACCAAGCTTTCCGAATGCATCAGAAAAAAGAGGACAAGTCTCGGCTGAAAGACCGAGTAAGTTGGAGAAGATGAGAATTCCAAAAAAGGATAACTCTGCAGTAGAGGAAAAGCCCAAATCCAAGTCAATGTCACCATCTGGAAAAGGTGTCCTTATCAGACCCAGAGGAATGGAGGCTGAACATTCAAAGACTGCTGAATTGAATAAGAAGGACCCAAGGTTACATAAGCAGGTGCATGACAAGACCGATTCAAAAGCTGAAGATGTCCGAGAGAAGAAGAAAAGTTCAGAGAAGAAAGAGAGGGATGAAGATAGGGATCAGAAGTCCAGCAGCACTAGGAACAAGCTTATAAACGGCTCTCTAAACAAGCATGAAAGACTTGAAACGTTTCTGAAACAAGAAATTAAAGTGAACAAAGCAAATGTTAGAAAAAGGTCTAGGTCAAGATCACGTTCACCACCGTTACATTCTCCCAAAAGAAAAGAGAGGCGATCGTCTCCAAAGAGAAAAACCAGGAGTATTACTCCACCCCCCAAGTCTGGAAAGGCTAGGATAAGTAAACATCCACATAATGATGATGCTTTTCCACAGTCGAGTCTAAGAGATGAACGAAGTACCAAGAAAAGCGCCCCAGAACCAAGACGATCAAAAAGGCCGCTTGACGATAGACCTGCTGATCAGAAAGATGGACCGCAGCAGAGAATTTCTCCTGCAGAGCATAAAGACATAAAAGATGGCAAGAGATGGAGGAGTGGATGGGAAGAAAATAAACAGTAAGTGGTTTCTTTTTAATATAAATTCTTAAACATCTTTTGTCTTTCTATCATTGAACTTAAAACTGCCTTAACAGCCTCAAACAGTCAGAGTCAGATCTTTCACACGGACGAGTGAGCACCCAGAGACACAAGACTTGGAACACTAATCAAAGACCGTCCACACCTCGTACTCCTAAACAGCATCGCTTGAGTGTTGACAGCAACATACAAATACCAGAAGCACTTAATTCTGCAAGTAAACGGGATCTTTTAAGAAAGGTGTGTCAGTTGTTATCAATTTAGACCTTGTCTAATACATTATTGATTTACAACATTGCTAAACTGGACATTTTTCATTTCAGGCTAGCAAAAGGCATGCTGATGGCGAAATATCCAGTGATGAATTCCTCAATGTAGCCCATCAAATAAACCAACTGTTTCAGTATCAAGAGGAAAGACAGCGGTCTGACTCTTGGGATGAATCGTGTGATGAGGGAGTGTATCAGTCAAAAAAGAAACAACCAGGAACCATGTCTGATGCAGAGCTTTCTTATCTTGAACATAAATCGAAGTTGAGAAGAACACAGCTTCACCGTCCTGGTAAGATTGTGGCAATTTTTAAGTATTAAAAGTTTAAAGTTTTAAATAATTTAATTTATTCATTTTTTTGACAATTTCACCAAAGGAGGTAATATTCAAACATGCCTTAGGTTGTTGATGTTGTTGGTGTTTTATAGAGAGTCTAAACTTTAATTATTTTCCTACATTCATTTGTCCATCTCTACAGTCCAAAAAGAGGGCCAGTCGCCTTTGGATGAAATGTTCTATCACCCTCAACATGAAATGACCGAACAATACATTGAAATCTCAGAAGTGCATAAAATTGGTGATGCCATAAAGCCTGAACGTGAAGATCCTAGAAGAACTGACAGGCCTCCATCGTGTACAGGTCCCACATTTAGAAATTCACCAAGCCCGGTCAACTTAGACGGGACCTGTGGAAAATCCACAGCACCACCATTTGAACAGCCCTCATCTCCAGTTGAAATGGATCAACAACCAGGAGACATCAGCCCACGTTTTGAAAGTCCCAACAGCGTTCACTCTGGCACAGGTCCAGATGATGGTCCAATAAGTGTAGAGGCTCTTCCAAGGCCTGATCAATTCTTGGAACTGGGAAGAAGTGGACGAAACCATGGAGAATCTCCAGGGAATACGCCAACTCACTCCTCAGAAGGTTCCATGCCACAGGTGAACGCACCACGGCATGATGGACCAAATGTTCCTCAACGATTTGATAGATATAAAAGTTCTCAAGCTCCCTTTGATGGGCCACCTAGCCATGTGAGAGAGCCAAGGTTAGATGGTCCTCCAAGACCTTATGCTCCTCCTCCTCCACGGTACGAAGGCAGTGCAGGGGGATTTGAAGGTTCTGGTGGACCCGTAAGATATCCTGGACATCGCTTTGATACCCCTCACCGATTTGAAAGATTTCCCAAAGCCCATGAAAGACCTGTGAGATTTAACAACCCACCAGTACACAGGCCAATGAGGTACACAGAGCCTCACAACATTGTGAGATTTGACTCACAAGCCCCAATTCACTATGACCACCCGATGCACCAAAACAGATTCGTTAATCCACCAAGGTTTGATAATCCTCACATGCAACATGGTCCACCAGGATACGAGGAACCACGGTTCCCAGCTAGACTAATGAATTATGATGAACAGCAGGGTCCAGTTAGATTTGATAGTCCATCAGGTGGGATGCGCTTTGAAAATCCTGTGCAGCCTGAACCCTTAAGATTTGATGCACCACCTGTCATGCCAAGATATGACCCTCAAGGTCCTCCAAGATACTGCGCTCCAAATATTCCAAACCAGCTTAGACCGCAGGAGCCAACAATGTACGATCAAACTCAAGGTCAAGCTCCTGTGATAAACCCCGCTGTACCACCACCTAATTTCAACATGCCGCCCATGAACACGTTTGGTGGCCCGGCCCAACAGTTCCCCATTCAGCAAAATGTATCTCAGCCTACATCTAACTTCAGTGTGACGGGACCTACGTCATCAGATTTTCAGGGTTCATTTAGACCTGCTCCATTCCCTGGTCCAGGTGTTGCGAATGTTCCTCAACCTGTAAGTATCAGAGTCCCTCCGTGTGTATTCTTTTCGTTAAACTTGGAAAATTAAAGCTTAGTTTTTGTCTTGTGAATTTATAGATGATTGGAGCTCAACCCTTCATGCCACCAAACCAGATAGCTTTCCAGCCTGGTAAGAATGTCTATATTTTATGCATGCATATCCTGAAACACTGTACTGTTACTGTTAACTTATCAGCCTACATTTGTTTGTTCTAATTGTGACCTATTGATTATTGATTCAGGTTCCCAGTTTCAGCAGCCTGAGCCAGAGTCATTGAGGCAAATAGATGTGAACGATCTGTTATCAAAACTTATATCCACTGGAATAATAAAACCTGCACAAACCGACTCAATGACTGGTATGCCTACCATATTATATTTAATTTCTTACTGTTGGACGATTAAATTGCATCATTGAAGTCTTATTTCAAATGAACCTAATTAAAGATTGTTAAATCTATTTTAGACTCTACTTCAGCAAGTCAGACTTTATCTGTGCCTGAAGAGGAAGAGGAGGAGGAACAAGAGGAGGATGAAAGCGTCCCAGATTTGACTGGCTTTGTTTTGGATGACATGAAACAGTATGTACATCTACACACTCTCTGGAGTCTAGACACAAGTGAATCTGACAGAAATATCTTTATTATTGTGTTACAGTGTAAAAAAGACTTAATGACACCAGATGTTTTTGAAAATTTGTGTGATTTAGGAGACACGACAGCATTATCACCAAACTATATACTGGAATCCAGTGCTATTCCTGCGGAATGCGTTTTACCGCATCTCAGACAGATGTGTACGCAGATCATTTAGACTGGCACTACAGACAGAATCGTTCAGAGAAGGACATCAGTAAGAAAGTTACACACCGCCGATGGTACTACAGTCTGACGGTAAGCAATTCTACTTCATTACTTTTCCTAATTAAATTATGTACAGTTGAGGTCAAAAGTTTGCATCCCCCTTTCAGAATCTTTAATTAATTATTTTACCAAAATAAGAGGGATCATACAAAATGCATGGTATTGTTATCAAGAGAAATAATACTTGAAAGAATAAAAATGACCCGGTTCAAAAGTTTACATGCCCTTGATTCCTCAATACTGTGTTGTTAGCTAAATAATCCACAGCTGTGTTTTTAGTAATAGTTGTTCATGAGTCCTTGTTTGTCCTGAAAGATGTTCTTCAGGAAAAAACCTTCAAGTTCCACAAACTCTTTGGTTTTCCAGCATTTTTGTGTATTTAAACCCTTTCCAACAATGACTGTATGATTTTGAGATCCATCTTTTCAAGGAAAACTGAGGGACTCATATGCAACTATTACAGAAGGTTCAAACACTCACTGATGCTCCAGAAGGAAAAGCCATGCATTGAGCCGAGGGGTGAAAACTTTTTAACAGAATTAATTAATATTAATTATATTTTTCTTATTTTGCCTAAACATCACATTTTTTCACTTAGCACTGCCCTTCAGAGGCTACAAAAGATAGTTATACGTTTCCAAAATAAGACAAAATAAGTTAAATTTACCATGATCTTCAAATTCCAAAAGTTTTCACTCCCTCAACTGTATATTGTCAGAAAATTGTGAAATGGAGCACAGGGCTTTTTTAGAAACCTAACACAAAGAAGTGCTGTTTTTTAGGACTGGATTGAATTTGAGGAAATCGCTGATCTTGAAGAGAGGGCAAAGAGTCAATTCTTCGAAAAAGTTCATGAAGAGGTTGTGCAGAAAACTCAGGAAGCAGCCAAAGAGAGAGAGTTCCAGAGCGTAAAGGCTGCCGCAGACGTCGTTCACGAGGTTAGATGATGCATGTAGTCTGTGATAATTCATAGTATTAAAATATTTTTAATATTTCAAAATTACAAATGTTCTAAATTTCTTTATTTCTCTGTCCTCAGCTGTGTGAGATTTGCCAGGAGCAGTTTGAGATGTACTGGGAGGAGGAAGAGGAAGAGTGGCACCTGAAGAACGCCATCAGAGTCGATGAAAAGGTAAGAAATCCACTAATTAAAAGAGCAAATCAAACGCTGTGGCTTTGATGTTTGACAATTAATAAACTGTTTTCCCCTCTCTTTTAGACATATCATCCCTCATGTTACGAAGACTACAAAAATGTAAGTGTTGATTTGGAGAATGGCATTGTTCCAATCCCGTAAGACCTTTGTTCATCTTCAGGACACAAATTAAGATATTTTTGGTGAAGTCCAAGAGCTTTTTGACCCATGCATCATGGTAGTCGAAGACTTTGTGCACAAAAAGTATTCTACTAGCTTCATAACATTGAAGTTGAACCACTCTTGTCCCATGGATCTATGTCCTTATTACCTTTCTGGGCCTTGAATGTGTCAGATGTGTTGCTGTATATGCAGGGTCAGAAAGCTCTCAGGTTTCATCAAGAAAATTTTAATTTGTGTTCCAAAGACGAACGATGGTCTTACAGGTTTGAAACTACATGAACATTTAACATGCATCACATCTACATATTGAAGTCCCATGGCAGAAAGCATGCTGTATTTATGATTCTGCTTTTGTGTGAAGACTTTGGCGTTTTAGTCAATTAAAATACTACTACTTTTTTTTTTTTTTCCTAGACATCCTCATTTGTGGACTGCACACCATCTCCTAATAAAATGCTTACAGAAAATCCTTTAACAGCTTTCATGAAACAAGAGCAGGGTGATGAGGCGTCATGCTCCAGTATTAAAGAAGAGCCCTCCGAGGACGATACGGATGCACCAACGGTAAAAGAGGAGGTTCAGGTTAAGTTAGAAGGAGAATCACAAACCAGTGCAATTATTTTCTAACTATGCTGCTCCTTAGCCACTTTTTGTGGTTACTTTAGCTGGTCTTTTGTGTTTTTGTAAAGAAGGATATTTTTATATTGCAGAGCTTTGGGGCCGGGACCTCAGCTAGTCACTTTAAATACATTTTTGTATTTGTATTTGCCTGCATGTTTCAGGTATTTTTTGCCATGTGAATGCCCAATGAAATGTACTGTGAAAGATGTACATTTGGGGTAAATGTATATGTATAATTTAATTTATAAATAAAGATATTTTTGGTATTCTCTGTGTAGTATTGATAAAAAAAAATGGAATTTTTGTTTGAGACAATGAGACATTTGTTTCTGTCTTTTTGGAGAATGGTGAACGGTGGTTGAATACTAATTTATGAATGACTTTTTGTTTTTCCTCCAAAAAACAAGGGAAAATGCTTCTCAGTCATTGATAATTCCCTAAATCCAGGTTTGGGGCTGATTGTAAATTATTAGTTGATGGAACATAATTTACTATGAGAATTTCCCTGACCTCAATATGTAAATAGTTATTTGAGTTTACTACTGTATTTGGTTCAGAGTAATGTGTTGAAGAAAATGAAAAAGAAAAAAAAAAAGGGTGGTGTTTTTTTTCTCTCTTTTTGCAGAGGTTCAAAGGGCAATTTTGCTTTATTCGGAATATTCAATAAAAAAATATTTGAGGAATAAATAGTGTCTTGTGTGTAAAGTGATTATTGTGCGCTTTTTGACTGCTTTAAACTTGTCAGTTTTATGCATAATTCTAAATAAAGTTTCAGTGCTAATGAAACCTTCTCTGTTCATTTATTTGGTTCTTGTCTTTTTAAATGTGTACCACAAATTTAGTTACAACCATATTTTTAGTTCATCTGTATTTTAATATTTGTAAATTAAAAAAAAACATGTAATACTTTAAATTATATGATAAAATGAAGCATTTCAATAGTCTAAAACTGTTAACAAACTTAAATATCTCAATTTCCGTTTTCAGAAGAAAACAAAACCTTGGTCACCCAACATGATAAACAGCCATTCATACTTCCACATGACTTCTCTTCAGAGATATGCTACAGTGATATGATGGAGCTCCAAAATCTAAAACCAGTGTGATATGATTAATCTGGTGGTCATGGACCCTCAAGATCGACATGGTTGATTCATATGTATGTATTAACAAAAAATAAGCCATGTTAAGGTTAAAACCTGATTACAACAATAATTGAAGCATTTATGTTTGTGCTTCCTTGTAAATGTATAGTTTAACCCATGGAGAAAATTTGAGAATATAATACTTACCACATGCTAAGCTCTGTGGTTCAAGATATTAAGTGAAATGACTGTATCAGAAACAGCTTCTGAAACGGTACGATAATATTTGTTGTCATGCATATGAAAGTGCTTACAAAAGAATGATTTTTATGTACTTGCATGAAAGAGAATGTTGGCGAATACCTTTTAAAAACTGAAAATGTGCAAAAACTATGACCAAACTCTCACACATTGACAATATCAAAAACAATCGCTGGAATTTATATGTCATACTAAAGATATTGGTCTAAAGCAGAGATGCCGAAACTAAGGCCTTTGATATCTTATACCTAAGGCCCATATCTATATCCATATCTAAAAACAGAAAAGAAATTTTTATTTATATTTCAGTTTCAAGTTTTTTATTATTATTACATTTGAAATTTAAAGAATACAGGTGGTTTTATATTTTAATATAATATATTTGGACACAATGCAACATTTACAAACAAGTTTGTTTTTTGGCTTTTCGTAGTTAAAAGTTTAGGCACCTCTGATCTAAAGAAACTTAAAAAAAAACATTCATGTTGCTCACATAAAAATACGCAATATTGAAATGTAAAATATAATATAATAAAACATACATGCGTCAGCATGAATAAAACAAAAGACAGAAGTTTTAAGATAAAAACTCAACATTCATTCTCTCCTGTTTTGTAAGATTCATTTCCAAAAGCGATAGAGTCCCAAGGAGATTGCCAAGCAGGCGAAGACGCATGCTGTGAAACAAAATAAACATAAAAAACAGATTGTTCAATTTAAAAATATATATATTTTTAAATTGCATCAACAAACTAAAGAGCCACTAACAAAACACTTGATTCATTCATTTAGTCCGTCACGAAATTCAGTGTCTTATCTGAAGGACTTGCAAACAAGTCACTGCCAAATCAAATATACGCAGAGATAAATATCATCTGTTTGAAAAGCATCTTGGGTACATACCTGCAAGATATCTAATCGTCTCTAGCTTGAGTGATTCCAGAAGGGTTTTCAAAGAGGCAACTTGTATGTCTATTTTCTTTGAAGTATCCACAGCTTCACTTTCTATATCTGCATTCTGGAAAAAAAAAACTTGACTGTAATATGTCATATATGTTTTTATATAAACTATGGCAATAAAAGCATTATTTCATTTGGTTAATAGAAATGCTTTTTTATAATCATAGTTCAAATTACTGTTAAAACATGCTGTGATCATAGCCTTACCATTTTTTGGAACTCTGTTTTAACTTCCATAAGCTTCTTCTCTTGTTCTGTAAACTGTAATAAAAATGTTTTAATTGAAATCTTATACAATGCAAACTTACACAAAATATTAGCAAGTAACGTACACATACCATGTCTGTAACTCTGCTTCGCTCCAGATTAATATCTAACTTTGCATCTGCTCTGATTTTTTGACTTTCTTCCTTCAATGTAAACATGAAAAGATAAATGAAGCATGTGTTAAACAGAAACAATGGTACTGTGCAGAATGATTATTGAAATTCACACAAAACTTCTATCTACTTCTACTCACCAGTAGTCTGTTCTTTATTTGCTCCAGCTCTGTTTTCATTTTCTACATGTGAAATAATTGAG
This sequence comes from Labeo rohita, assembly GCF_022985175.1. Lineage (NCBI taxonomy): Eukaryota > Metazoa > Chordata > Actinopteri > Cypriniformes > Cyprinidae > Labeo > Labeo rohita. The sequence continues at coordinate 16,135,656 of NC_066889.1, read as the reverse complement.
AAGGTAAAGAACTGAACACCTGACATTTGTTTATGACACATTTCAATGTGTTAAATGACAAAAACACTGTGGATAAACAGGTTTTTTTACTTTTATTTTGTGTGTTGCCAAAAACAAAGAATGAAATACAGGTTTAAACTTTATTCTTACAGCATTTTCAGAGCGTAAATTGGCAAATTCACTCTTCTCCAGAATAACCATGTCTTTCCTAATAGCGTCTAGATGAGCCATGATTTGTTGTAGAGCTATTTCCTAAAAGAGCAGATGAAGAAACAATATCATTCACTGGGGTTCTTTACAGTCTTTCTGTTAACAGTCATTTAGTTGGCAGTTTACCTGATGGGCTCCAGTGACCATGTCTCTGTATACAATGTCCATATTGGCTGTAGTAAGAGTCACCAGTGCTGTGACAATCACTTCTGCCTGCCTCTTCTCAAAGCCTAGATACATATGCAAGACACATAAAATAAACTTAAAACTGCTTAATATGACAAGATTTAAACAAGCATATTTAATACATTTAGTAAATATAAATGATTTTAAATATCTATATTAAACTTACATTTATACTTAAGATGTATAAAAAAGTAATTTGTTTTAACCAATAAATATTAAAATGGCTTGCTAAACTATGGAAGCCCATTTCCGCCAGGTAAGAAAAAAAATTAACGCCTTAAAAAGTCGAAATCATGACTTACTTAAGTCATGATTAAGAGATAAAAAGTCAAAATTATGACTTATACAATTCTGAGATAGTCACAATTATGAAATAAGAAGTTGAAATTGATAAGAAATCGAAATCAACTTGAAAAGTCTAAATTATGATTTACGAAGTCTAAATTATGACTTAAATCATAATTACAAGATTAGGAATTTTAAAAAATCAAAATTATGCGATAAAAAGTCAAAATTATGACTTAAAATGTCGCAATTATGAGATAGAAAGTCAAAATTATTACTTATAAAGTTGAAATTATGACTTACTCGAGGCATAATTATGAGAAAAAGACAAAATTATGACTAACTCAAGCATAATTATGAGAAAAATTCTAAATTCTGACTTTAAAAAAATAAAAATTGTGATCAAATTATGACTTAAAAAAATCAAAATCATGAGATAAATTTAAATGATGACTTAAAAAGTCATAATTGCGAGATAAAATTTTTTAATTATGACTTATTTACAATTACAAGATTAGGAATTTAAAAAAATTAAAATTATGAGATAAAAAGTCAAAATTCTGACTTAAAAAGTCAAATTATGACTTAAAAAAATCAAAATCATGAGATAAATTTAAATGATGACTTAAAAAGTCATAATTGCGAGATAAAAAGTCGAAATTATAACTTAAAAGGTTAAAATTATGAAATAAAAAGTCAAATTCATGTTCAAATTATGACTTTAGACTCGAATTAAAGTCATAATTTCGACTTTTTATCTCATAATTACGAAGAAAATTCATGATTAGGAGATAAAAGTCTAAATTATGACTTACTTAAATCATAATTACAAGATTAGGAATTCAAAAAAATCCAAATTATGCAATAAAAAGTCGAAATTATGACTTAAAATGTCGCAATTATGAGATAGAAAGTCAAAATTATTACTTATAAAGTTGAAATTATGACTTACTCGAGGCATAATTATGAGAAAAATTCTAAATTATGACTTAAAAAAATCAAAATTATGAGATAAGTTGAAATGATGACTTAAAGTCAAAATTCTGAGATACTTAAGACATAATTATGAGATAAAAAGTTGAAATTATTACTGAAGTCATAATTACGAGATTAAAAAGTCAAATTCAAGACTTAAAAAAAATCTAAATTATGAGATAAAAAGTCAAAATTCTGACTTAAAAAGTCAAATTATGACTTAAAAAAAATCAAAATCATGAGATAAATTTAAATGATGACTTAAAAAGTCAACTGGGAGATAAAAAATAATCTAAATTATGATTTACGAAGTCTAAATTATGACTTACTTAAATCATAGTTACGAGATTAGGAATTCAAAAAAAATCTAAATTATGCGATAAAAAGTCGAAATTATGACTTAAAATGTCGCAATTATGAGACAGAAAGTCAAAATTATTACTTATAAAGTTGAAATTATGACATAAGGCATAATTATGAGAAAAAGTCAAAATTATGACTTAAAAAAAATCAAAATTATGAGATAAATTGAAATTATGACTCAAAATTATGAGATACTTAAGACATAATTACGAGATTAAAAAGTCAAATTATGACTTAAAAAATTTAAATTATGACTTGCTGGCTCACTGATTTAACACAACACCACATGAGACCCAATAGTGATCTAATGATGTGAAGAGATTATGTTTTGATATTCTCGCCTTTATTCATAAATCATAATTTCGACCCTATATCTCATAATTTCTACTTTTTGTCTTGTAATTATTACTTCAGTAAGTCATACTCTCGACTTTTAAAGTCATAATTTCGACTTTTTATTTCGTAATTACAACGATAATTCATAATTAGGAGATAAAAAGTCTAAATTATGACTTTAATTCGAGTCTAAAGTCATAATTTAAACTTTTATCTCGTAATTACGATTTTTAAAGTCATAATTTCGACTTTTAAGGCATGATTTTTGTTTTTACGTTTCATACCATACAAATGACTAGAGACGTATATGCAACACATACTTACACAAACAAAGTACTTATCACAGTTTGTTTTTGTCTAGTAAACATACCGCTGGATTCCAGCTCTTTAACGAGCGCATGGGAGTCAAACGTGAGTTTCCTCTGCTCCAGGGGCGTTAACTCCACCTTTCTTACATCATATGTGTTGACAGTAGTCGTTTTATGGAATCCTAAATAGAAAAATACGTCTGTAAACCCTTGAAATGCACCAATGCAACTTCCTGCATTGTGTCCTTAAAGAACAACACTTACCTCTCCGATGACACGTTGGTTGGATGTTGAGTTGATGCAATTTGAACAGCGAGGAGAACTGGTATTGTCTCCGTACAAAGATTCCCCAGCATGACATTGTTATATAAAACGTTATATGGCTAAACTAAATAAATATAGGACTGTTTATGTGGGGAGTATAATGCGCATTTAGCTTCAATACTTTTTGTGAATTACTCAACAACAGCTAAAACGAAGTCTTGCGTCTGCCTTTCCCAGGTAAGTTAACGTTATTCCAGGGCAGAACGACACACTTTTCAGGGTCAAATCGATTATTACTGTCTTAACAAAAAGTCTGCAGATCTCCTCAGTATATGTCGTTTCCTGTGTTAGGTACGCTTTAGATGACGTTTCGATAGATTGTAAAGAAGGTGGAGTTTTTTTTCGTTTTTAAAGTAGAAATAGAAAGTAGAAAGGCGGTTAGCATTAAACAAGTGAGGCTTAGCAGCCCGGATGTTGTCACGAGTTGATCAGGTAGCATGGTTCTACAGAATATTTTGTAAAAACTTTTAACCGTTCACTGAGTGTTTTAAATAAAAATTATGTGTGTGTGTGTTTTTATTAAACTTTTATAATTGGGATAATTTATGTATAAATTATTAACAACTGCAGAGCGCTACGGAAGCATCACGTGATAGGCGATATGATGTTACTTTTCTCAGCGCTTTTGTGTGATTGACCAATCACAGTCATTTGTGCACTCTGATTATAATGTTTTTAAACAATAATTTTAGGGAGTTCTAGTGCGGATTTCTTATTGTACAATAGCGACCAGGTTTCTAACTTAAGATTTCATAGATTATACTTTTTATTGTACAAATATCTTCGTCGACATATAAAAACAACGTCCTGATATGTACATTTGGTTTAACGCGCCTTTTGACTTTCTGAGCCTCCACGCGCCTCCTGCAGGAGAACTTGTTTGTGACTACAACTTTGTGCCAGCCAAAGGCTGTAATTCGGCTTTTAGAAATAAAGTTTTCTTTACTCTAATAAACTGTCATGGCTGCGTCCATGACTCACGAAAAGAGCTGGTTTTTGGCTCTGGCTCTTGGAGTTACATTTCTCAAATGTCTTTTGATAAATGCCTAGTAAGTGAATTTATCTCACATTATATACATTTTCTCTCATGTGGTCACATTAAAACAGAAATTCCAAATGTTTGTCAGAAGAGCGAGCAAATTCTTGAGACTCATTCATTCTAACAAAGAGGAAGTATATGTTTTACATCACCTAATACCAAGCAATTTAATTTTGTAATCTGAAATTATTGTATTTCAGCCACTCTACGGACTTTGAAGTACACAGGAACTGGCTTGCCCTGACTCACAGTCTTCCAGTATCACAGTGGTATTATGAGGTAGTCATATATATTAAATACAGTTTTCAAATAACTATACACACAGGTTTTAATTTTGTGGTTTATTTTTGTATTTTCAGGCTACATCTGAGTGGACACTGGATTATCCTCCTCTGTTTGCTTGGTTTGAATATGGACTTTCTCATATTGCCCAGTTTTTTGATAAGGAGATGCTGGTTGTTCAGAATCTGAATTATGCAAGTCCAGCCACAATCCTGTTCCAGAGACTGTCAGTCATTGTGGCTGATGTGGTCTTCTTTTATGCAGTTAAAGAGTATGTAGCTTCTATGCCACAATTTAATCCAAAGTAGTTTTTGCACCTTTGTCTTTTTAGGTTTGAAAGATACTTTTGTTAAAGGCTTATGTTGAATTTGGGATGAAGAACATTTGTGCTTTTTTAGATGCTGCAAATGTTTACGAGAAGACAAAGGAAAGGACCTTCTTGCAAAGCCACCTTTCATCCTGACAGTGTTGTTGCTGTGGAATTTTGGGCTTCTTATTGTTGATCGTATCCTTTGAGATCTAGCACGTTAAGAAGTCAAGTCATGCTTGCCCTGATGTGGCTCAGACATGTAGTTTCCCTTACCTGAAATTAATTTTGCTTAACTGAATTCCTGCAGATATTCATTTCCAGTATAATGGATTCCTGTTTGGAATTCTTCTTTTATCAATAGCAAGACATTTCCAGGTATTAACTGTAATTTCTTTATATAGTGAGTTTTGGGACAACTAATAATTTGGGCTTTGAAATAAATTTGTACTATATCCACCTTATTTCTTATATGGAAGTAAGCTTATGGGTGAGACTTCCAGTTCATTATCCGCTATAAGGAAATAACAAGACAAATAACAGTGTAAATGGTAAAACTGTTTGCTCTGCAAACCAGTGTGCTTATAATTAAGATAATAGATTAAAATATTATGGTCAGACACACCAATATCAATATCAAGCAGCAAAACAAGCTGTTTCGTACAGCTAAAAATGAGACTGGAAGCCACGCCCATAAAATTTACAAATAGCCACGTCCACTCTTACGGGAAGAAAAAAGTTGGATGTTTTTTTTTAATTAAACATCATTATATTTTGTCTTATTTAACTTTATTTGATTTGCTGAAAAAAAATATATGTAGTGTTTTTTATATTTTGTGTTTTAACAGAATAGACACTTTGAGGGGGCCTTGCTGTTTTCAGTACTTTTAAACTTGAAGCACATAAATCTATACATCGCACCTGCATACGGTATCTACCTGCTGAGATGTTTTTGTTTTACCCAGAGCAATGCAGGTAATTTAATTTCTTTATCAGCATTATGCATGTATTGTATAACATTCAAGGTACGCATTTCTAGTGATTGTGCAGTTAATTTGCATATCTTTCAGAACGTTTTGGAAGATTTGTTCTCTCCTCATATTTGTCACTACTGAAACACAGTAATCTATCATTTTATTAGAAGGGTTATGACCTTTTAAGATTTTGCTTACATATTTTTTTCTATTTTATCCAAACGTTTTCAGAGGTAAATCAATAACAGTTACAATTTTAACAATATTTTAAGTGTGATTTATGAGATTTGTTGTATTTTGAATCGAAATGTTTTATGTAAAAGGCAAGAAGTTGATCATACTGATTTCAAAGTTAAGGATTCAGTAGTTTGAATATACACTGAACCAAACACTATCTTAGTGTTGATAATTCAGTATAATTCAATTTGGTCGTGACTGCACATTTTTTGTAGTGACAGTAATGTTTTGGTAACGACCACATCACATTGCTTTCACGAAAATCTTTAAAGTTACACACAGATGAAAATGCAGGAACTTCACTTAAAAAAAATTAAGATGTATTTAAAAACAACAATGGAAAAATTATTTCAATATCATTTTCATAAGTTGAAATTTAAAGGTTAGGGTTCGGGACAGCCACCTCCCAGTTGAAAATACCCACTAAATGATGATTTTATGGATGTATTAAGCTTATTGATATTTTCAATATTATTGTGGGTTTCAGTAGATATTTAAAGTATCTTAGTAAACATCTAAGGTTTGAACACTTGAGTGCTTTTTTATTGGTTTTGGGACAGCAGGGTCTACCGGTTCTATAGAATGGCCCATATATATGATGTAAAATGATATATATATATATATATAAAATCTTGTTTTTCAGATGGATCTTTGCAGTGGAGAAGTTTCAGTGTTGTGCGGCTTGTCACACTAGGAACTATTGTCTTGTCTACTTTCGCAGTGTCATTTGGACCCTTTATAGCACTGGTTTGTTATCATTATATGAATAAAGCTCTTCATATAATCACATATATACACTGCCGTTCAACTGTAAAGTCAGTTAAAATGACTAATTTTATTCATGAAACTCAAACATGAAAGTAAATAGATTTGTAATGTTACATAAGGTCTCTATTTTTATTTTTTTATATTAAAGATTACAATGATTTCTGAAGGATCATGTGACAGTGAAGACTGGAGCAATTACTGCTGAAAACAGAAACAGAAAATAAATAACATTAAAATATTCAAATAGAAAACAGTAATTTTAATAATATTAGTAATATTTTGCAATATTACCGGTTTTACTGTACTTTTGCTCAAATGAATGCACTGTGTATGCATAATTTGAATTGCATTTGTTTTATGTTATCACATATTGATATATTTTATTCATCTTTATTCATCAAGGGTCAGCTTCCCCAAGTCCTGTCACGACTCTTCCCTTTCAAGCGTGGTTTGTGTCATGCATACTGGGCACCAAACATCTGGGCACTTTACAATATTGCAGACAAAGCTTTTTCCATCCTGGGTAAGTTTAATAACTCAAACAATTACTGTTCATTAAACAGAAATGATCAATTTTGTATGTTCAAATTCTGAGCATTGTCAAATAATGATCCAGTCACTGCCCCTTTGTTACTCAAATCATTAATAATTCATTTATTTAGGTGTGAAATTCAAACTACTTGATATAAACAAACTTCCCAAGGCCTCAATGACTGGTGGTCTGGTTCAGGAGTTTCAGCACTCTGTGCTTCCTTCAGTCTCTCCTTTAGCAACCCTTGTTTGTACGTTACTGTCAATATTGGTGAGTTCTTCTTGATTTGCATTGCTAATCTGAATGTTCAAATATATAGCCTTGATTTTATCCACTGACATGACTAATACAAAAGAAGAAACTGGTTTCTAGATTTGCTAAACTCTGATGCATATACCATTTTTGTCACTTTGTCCTTTGCAGCCTGCTCTTTTCAGGATATGGCATAGACCTAATGGAGCGAGAGGATTCTTGCGCTGCCTTGTCGTTTGCGCCCTTGGCTCCTTTATGTTTGGTTGGCATGTGCACGAGAAAGCCATTCTTATGGCCATACTTCCTTTAAGGTGATCATCTGATGGTATTCTTACAAAAGTATGTTCTGCCAGCCACCTACTAAGCACTTGTTTCTTTATTTTTTTCCAGTTTGCTCGCTGTGGAGAGTAGAGAGGATGCCAGGATTTTTCTTATCCTCAGTATAACCGGTCATTATTCCCTGTTTCCACTCCTCTTCACCACTCAAGGTAGAAAAAAATACTCATCTCATAACATTTGAAGCATTTTGCATCATCACTGATTGTAATTCTTAAACATTTTAATTCTTTATTCCAGAGTTGCCCATTAAAATATTCCTCATGTTGCTGTTTACAATCTTCAGTGTCACTTCTCTAAAAACGCTGTTCAGGTCAGTACTTAAAATGGAATTGTTGTACCATTATTGCATTGATGTTTGAGGAAAATGTTGGTAATGTGATTCTAAATTTGATTTTTCAGGAAGGGTGGGGCTTTGTTGAATCCACTGGAAGCGACGTATCTGCTGGGCCTGATTCCGCTTGAGCTGATCTGTGAGTTTGTTTACCCGCTGACAGTGTGGCAGAAGACATTTCCCTTTCTCCCTCTCATGCTCACCTCAGTTTATTGTGCGCTGGGAGTGACATATGCCTTCATCAGACTATATATTTCACTGCTGGCATGTTCAGACACCACTAAAAAGACTAAAATGCAGTGAATTGTGTGATTTAGATGGTGGTGGCTGGGCGTAATAGCTAGGAGCTGTTTATTTCTGTTTCATTGGACCAAAATGAATGACTTGTAGATGACATCTTGGGATTTGTTTGGGGACAGTTTGTGGGATTTGAGTGTCTCGCTACTCAGTTGTTTATTCTTTTAAATAATGATACAATCTAGCGTATGGATACAAATGTTTACTTTTTAAGGTTTTTCTATAAATATGTTTGCTCAGTAAACCTGCCTATGACCTGCAGTGTTGTTGTTATCAGCTAAAACTGTGCTAAAAACAAAAAAAAACAAAAACACTATTATTCAAAGGTTTTCAAACAAAAATTTTTAATGTTTTTTTTAAAGAAGTCTCTTCTGCTTACCAAGCCTGCATTTATTTGATCCCAAAGTACAGCAAAAACAGTAACATTTTGAAATATTTTTACTATTTAAAATAACTGTTTTCTATTTGAATATATTTTAAAAAATCCAGTCTTCAGTGTCACATGATCCTTCAGAAATCATTCTAATATGCTGATTTGCTGTTCAAGAAATATTTTTGTTATTATTATTATTATCAATATTTAAAACAGGTGAGTACTTTTTTTTTTCCCCCATTTTTTTTTTTTTTTTGGGGGGAAAGAAATTATAGAAATGAATACTTTTATTTAGCAAGGATGGTTTAATTTTATCAAAAGTGATGATAAAGACATTTATAATGTCACAAAAGATTTCTATTTCAGATAAATGCTGTTCTTCTGAACTTTCTATTCATCAAAGAAACCTGAAAAAAAATTCTACTTAACTATTTTAAACTTAATAATAATAATAATAATAATAATAATAAATTGTTTTTTGAGCAGCAAATCATAATATTCAAAACTTTACTGTTTTTCAAAACTTTACTTTAGATCAAATAAATTCAGTCTCGGTGAGCAAAAAAAAAAAAAAAAATATTACTGTTACAAAACTTTTGACTGGTAGTGTAAAAGCTAATAAAAATGACAAAAAATGACAAAAATTACTTAACATCAAAATGAAAACTCAAAATCTAAAAATAAAAGCTAATATAAAATATGAATAAATGCTATAATAGTATACAAATCAGTCTAAAATGACCTGCTTTTAAACATTGGTTTGTTTAACCCATTTTATTAATAAGGCAACATAAATATTCCATACCAGATGACATGTAACCTGATTCTACAGGAACACCATACCTCATTCATGTATTTGATGTGTTTCCTAAAGTATTTCTAGAGTGAAAATGGTCAAATACAGAGATTTGTCACTGGAAGCAAGTGTACAGTGCAGGGTATGAAAATGATAATCTCAAAGCTTCATATCAAGCATTTGCGCCTTCCATTAAAAAACATAATTCAGAAAACAAAGAAATTAAAAACAGTTCACCACAGGTGCCAACATAACAGTCACAGAAGCCACATCATGCTACAGAATTTCTATCTCACTGCTTCAGTTCTGGGGCCTCATTTATAACACACAATCCACGCCAACATTCGGCTTTCTAAAAAGATCATTGATGTGGAAAAGTGCTTAACGCTACTTCAGATTCTTAGCAGGCATATGTTAGTTTCTCTGAATCACACATGCGCACATTTGAGAAATAATACGCAACATTTTATAAACAAGGCCCTTGATCTCTGGTGTGCATCCAACAGAACAGTCAGGTGTTTATCTACTGTTTGCTGTAGTTACATAATTTAATTTTAGTGCTAAAAGATCAAGCCGGAGTCTACACAGACATATTCTAACTGGTTGTTAACGATGCTGTTAAAATATTTCCAACAGTAAAAGCACTTTTAAGAGCCCGTTTGTAATTCGCCTGTGTTTTCCAATGCAAGGCTTATCTAAAGGACTCAAGACTGGTTAAAAAAAACACATGCAGACATCTAAACAGCGACATTACAGAAATATATATTTAGATATATATGGATTACAAATTCAGAAATTTGGGGTCAGTAAGATCTTTTAACACTCACCAAGGCTGCATTTATTTTATCAAAATAATTTGTGAAATATTATTACAATTTATAGTAACTGTCCAGTCTTCAGTATCATATCATCCTTCAGGAATCATTCTGATATGCTGATTATTACCAATACTGAAAACAGTTGTGTTGCTTAATAATTTTGTGGAAACTGTGATACTTTTTTCAGGATTAAATGTTTTACTATCACTTTTGATCAGTTTAATGTGTCCTTCCTAAATAAAAGTATTTTTTCATAAAATAAAAATAAAATAAAATAAAATAAAACCTTACTGAACCCAAATCTGGTAATGTATATAACTATGAAATATGCAGTCACTAATTTCGAAAGCTTTTAGTTTTACTGTTTTGACAAGATTAGATCAGCTAAAAAGATGTGCATTTAATGAATTGCACCTACTGCATCAGGTAACATTATCAGATAAATCTGATACTTTTCTATGATAAAGTGCTAATTTTATGATGTTTTATCATTGGTTCTTAACTGGTGGCTCACAAGACAAAAATAGGTCTTAGGTCTTTTCTGATGGGTCATGGACAACAAAATAAACAGGCACATCTTCCCATATTGTTAATGATGTCAAAGATGTTGATGTCAACATTTTGTGGCCAAATATTGCATTTATCAAATTGTTATATTTTCCACTTAGCCTGGTCATGTTACTAATGTAGTCATTTCTGGGCCTATGTAGGTTGTTGTAACATAACGTTGAATACATTCTCTAAAAATAGTTTGATTTACAGGTAAGGGTATTTTGTATCATTTTGTGCCGTTTGATGTCCAGTATAAAATGTAGGCTTAAACCAGTTAAGAACTACTGCTCTATATACTGTACATTGTGCATTTCACAGTTTTTAGGGCAATTCAGGCCACGTCGGCAGCGGACTGTCTCAGAGTTCACTCTCAGAGCATTATAGTGATGCCGTAAACAGTTCAAGCACGATTACATGGATTATACGATGCGCTCACCCAATGAAAGTCGCTAGATGTGTGCTCAGTGTTCTCCACTGAGCCTTCCCTTAAAAAGCACCACATTGCTCACTCCTAAGCCTTGCCAGCAGTTCCTTAGTCTCCTGAATAGTCTCCTGAATCCCTTATAGCATTAGAAGATCAGTGTTCAGCTGAGGACAGCTCAGATGCAAGGCTCGGTATCTCCACTGGGGTCAGACAGCACCATGCTTGGGCGAAAGTCGAAGTTCCCCTTGAGAATTTTCTGTTGAGGAAATCACTGCGGGAAGCTACATCTGTTCCTGTTTAGCCAGCCTAACTTCTATTGTTTGATTTCTGTCGCCCTTCGACAATAATGATCAGGACTGGAGTGAGGTCCATCAGCTTCTTCAGCATATCCATAATGTCAGGATGATCTTTGGCTCCTTCAATGAACTCCTCCAGGGTCAGTTCACCTGAACGGTTAAGTAAAGAGAGATGTAATCAACTGGAGATTACATTACAAGTGGATATAGATGAGGGTTTTCATAAATCTCATCCAAGATGGTCACGTCTTTCTTCAGTCGAAACGAAATGAAAGTTTTTGAGGAAAACATTCCAGGATTATACGCCATATAGTGGACTTCAGTGGTGGTTGGAGGTCCAAACTGCAGTTTCAATGCAGCTTCAAAAGGCTCTACATGATCCCAGCCGAGGATTAAGAGTCTTATCTAATGAAAGTATTGGTCATTTTCCTTTACATAGTCACGTTGGAAAGGTCACATGTGACGCAGGTAGAAATACCAACCCAGGGTCGGATGATTTTGAAGTTGGAGGACAATTGAGATTGAGTTTTTTCGTCCTACCCTACCTTTTTGAACCAAAGTACATAGGCGAACAACTCATGACCTTTCCAGCGCAATTACGTAATGCATGAAGAGCTGATGCAAGATGAGCATTTGTGGTATTTTTCCGCTAGATAAGACCCTTTTTACTCGGCTGGGATCATGTAGAGATCTTATGAGCTGCTTTGAAACTGCAGTTTGGACCTTCAACCTGTTGGGTTCCACTGAAGTCCACATTACGGAGAAAAATCCTGGAACGTTTCCTCAGAAACCTCAATTTCTTTTCGACTAAAGAAAGACAGACATGAACCTCTTGAATGAGTAAATTATCAGGAAATCTTTATTCTGGAAGTGAACTAATCCTTTAACTAATTCTCACCTTCTCCGTTAACATCAATCTTTTCAAATATAAGAGCCACTATTTCCTCTGGCACGATGTCACGATTTCTTGTGATGTCTTGTATAGCCTGTTGTATAACAAAAAAAAAACCAAACATATAATTTCAGAACTTTCTTCAACTTTTTTTCAATGAAAATCTATTACATTTTCCCATTCTTAGAATTGCAGCATTATTGTGTGGAGTAGCCGAGCAGCCTCCTGAGGTCAGCTGAACATAAGACCTTATTGACACGCAACACTATTTCCAGTCTTAAGACGTGTCAAAAACCCCAGTACAGAAACAGGACAAGAAAAACAGTTCTCTAACTGGATTAAATAAGATCATCTACAAGTTAAGCAGACTAATCCAGTGGGCATGCTAACCTGATCTGACCTGCAGTCAGCGTCTATTTTTGACTTTCTATTTTTAGCTCGTTCACAAAGACCTGATGCCGGAGACAATATAAATGCAGATAATTCAGGGGTTGTCCTAAGCAGAGGTTAACATCCAGTTGCGACCCATATTGGATACTTAAGCACTAATTTATTACGCTTTGTAGTATAAATAGTGCGAATAGTGTGTTCACACTGAAAGTCACTTTAAATACTCACATGAAGCACTTAAATAACCAAAAAAGCTAAGTGTGGATTTTGGACACTTCAAGCACTTAACTCTCACATCTTTAATTATAGCAAAGGGGGAGTGGCTGTCAGATTATGAATGACAAAATAATCATATAATTCTTACTCTACATAGTTGAGTACATAGTGTTATTTGGGATGCAGCTATTGTACTTTGTGTGAAAAAGTAAGCTAATGAAATGAACATTTACTTACAGTAAATATTGTTTCCAGTTCATCCTTGTCGATTTTTCCATTGCCATCCTGGTCAAACAGTTTAAAGTACCATTTAAGTTTCTGGTTGATTTCCCCCTTGAGCATTAAGCTGATAGCAGCAATATATTCCACAAAATCTATGTATCCGTCCTAAAGAAAAGAGAAAGAGAGAGTGCATGTTACAATAGTTTTTCTTGGACTGTTTTAATATGAACAATCCACCTAAAGAGATCCAGATCAGATCATTGTGCTAGCTTGCTTTTTAACCTGTTTAAGCTTTTTAAACTTAATCAGTGCAAGCTTTTTTCCTTTAAGCTGAACAGTCTACAGTTAGATCTCAATGTACTTTTACATATTAGTAAACCAATCAAAGGAGCTTGGATGAATTACACAACTAAATCTAACCTCCATATTTCTTATTACACCCCTGATAGCACCTGCACTGTTTTGTTGAGTCAGCTTAAAATAATTTGTTAGCCTGCTGCCTTAAAAGTTTAAGTTCAGTCAAGTAAAATAAGTTTATTCAACTTGAAATGTTAAGTTGTACTAAGTAACAACTTAGATATTTGTGTTTGCTAAACTTAACAGATGGGTAAGTAACCCAGCTGCCTTAAAATTTTAAGTTGATTCAACTCAAATATCTCAGTTGTCACTTAGTATAATTTAACATTTCAAGTTGAATAAACTTTTTTTGAGTTGACTGAACTTAAAATTTTAAGGCAGCCAGGTTACAAATTATTTTAAGATGACTCAACAAATTGTTTTTTTTACAGTGTGTCTGTTGACGATTGGAAAGCGTTTGCTGCTTAATATTTTTGTTACAGTATGCACTACTATTTAAAAGTTTGGGGTCAGTCATTTTTTTAAAAGAAATAAATACTTTTAAGCAGCAATGATGTGTTAAATGGATATAAAGTGATAGTAAAGAGTTATATTGTTAGAAAAGATTTCTGTTTTTTTTAATAAATGCTGTTCTTTTTATTCATCAAAGAATAAGGAAAAAGTTTCACAAGTTCCAAAATAATTAGCATATTAGAAGGATTACTGAAGGATCATGTGACATTGAAGACCGGAGTAATGATGCTGAAAATTCAATGCTGTATCACAGAAATAAATTCTATTTTAAAGTATAATAAAATAGGAAACCAATATTAGATATTGCTAGAATATTTTCCATTTTTGCTGCTTTTTGTGTATTTTTTGATTAAATAAATACAGCTTTGAATAGCATAAAAGATTAAAAGAGCATTAAAACAAAAATTAAAATTGTACTGATCCCAGACTTTTAAACAGCAGCGTACTTCTTGCAATGTAAATGTCAAATATTAATATAAAAATGAAACAAAATGGCCAAAAAATATTTCTAGTATAAATGGTAAAATACATTTAGTTACTAATATTTCCTCATATTTTTTTTGACAATTTTTATACATATTTTCAATTTAAATTTATTTATACATTCCAAATTCTGCTTTAAAAATTGAATTTTTATACTGGATTGGAAGTATTTCCTCATCTCTTTAAGTGCATTCCGTAATATATTTAAATTACGTAAAAATATAAATATATGTGTGTAGTTTCTGATTATACAGAATCAAAAGTTTGTATTACTTTATAAAATTATATTCTTATAGGATTTATTATCTTGTATAATTCATGCCTAAATTCAGTTGAATTTTTTTTTTTTTTTTGTAAATTCTGCAAAGTTTTAGCATAATCAGCTAAAGAAATGTAATAAAAAATATATATTTATTTTATGGCATTTTACATTGTATGCTATGTGTATTTATTTATTAGCATATTTTAATATTTTTTTTAAATATTTTTCTTTTTTGTCATTTTTTTTTTTTTTCCAGAATAGGCCAAAAGGCTTTTGACCATACTATAAATAGGTAGTGTTAAAACTGTACAATATTAATATTTACATGTATAAATTACTAATGTACAGTTTTATCCAAAGTAACTCACAAATCAGATATGCATTTGCCCAACTGATACCTGCACAAGTCTATTTAAAATGTATCTATTTAAGATCGAACAATAAATTATAGTTTTTTTTTATACCATGTCTATAAAAGATGATTTGCAAGATTGCAGAATTAGAAATCCCAGAAATCCCAACAGTGATTGATATTACATGCAAATATAACCAAGATAAACCACTTTAAGAATCAAACCTCACCCCATCCATGTCGAAAGTAAAGAACACTTGATCCACATAACTGTTAGCGTTCTCATTCATCCCCTGCAGTCCCAGGATGGACTTCAGTTCAAAAAGTGTGATCAGGCCTGATGGAGACTCCCTCATGAACTTGTTATACCAGTGGTGCATATCCTCAGCGAGAATGTCGTCCAGACTTGTGTGTGTGTTTCCCATGGCTGTGTCCTGCGGCCCTCGTACACCTTCTAGTCCGTCGCTGGTCCAGGCAGTCGTAGGCCTGTGAGCTCTGACGACGAGGTGCAGACTGGCCTCCGCACACAGCGATGGCACAAGATACTGAATGTCTGAACCTATTAGGTCCAGGTAGCAATAAAAAGAGGTGGTACCTTAAAATAACTTTGGCTAATGGGATAATGGCAAGACCTGAGCGTTAAAGAGTAACTGGCACAGAGTAGAGAATGCTTATATAACAGCATTCAGCCTCCAGATGAACCGTTTGTGCGGTCATTGTAGTGCAGAGTGCATCAGAGGCCACCACTCGGTGTGTTCTGTTACAGGTTCTTTAAGGTCTAACAATTATAGTTATCTGTTTCTGAGGGCAGACTTTAAATAAATCTTTTTACAAAACAAGTTTAAAATGGAAATAGATGTGATTTAAATTCTGTCTGATACTGAGTAACCCATGTTATTTTTTTTGTTATGGCCAAAAATGTTTTTTTATGATATTTAGAAGTTTTTTATGCTCATCAAAGTTGCATTCATTTGATCAAAAATACAGAAAGACAAGAGTAATATTTTGAAATATTATTGCAATTTTAATATAGTTAAAAACATAATTTATTCCTGTGATGCAAAGCTGAATTTTCAGCATCATTACTTCAGTCTTCTGTGTCAAAAATCATTCTAATATGCTGATTTATTATAAATATTGTTTTTTCCTGCTTAATATTTTTTTCGAACCTGTGATAGTTTTTTCACGATTTTTTGATAAATAAAAAAAATAAAAAAAGAACAGCATTTATTTAAAAAAGAAATATGTTGTAATAATATACACTACCGTTTAAATGTTTGGGATCAGTAATTTTTTTTTATTTTAAAAGAATTTTTGTTGCATGTGAAAAGTGTTGGTATAGACTTACACTGTTAGAAAAAAATTATATTTCCAACATGGATTATAAATCAGCGTATTGTTAATAAATCTGAATTATTTATGAAGGATCGTGACACTGAAGACTAGAGTAATGGATGATGAAAAGTCAGCTTTGCATCACATGACTAAATAATAGTTATTTTGAATTATAATAATATTTTTGATCAAATAAATGTACCCTTGATGGGCAGAAGAAATGTCTTTAAAAACATTAAAAAGCTTACTGATCCCAAACGTTTCAATTTGCATTGATAACATTAATAAAGAAATATACATATAAATATTAATGAAAAAAGTATATTCATTTTGTGATTTGTTTTGAATGATTACGTTTTATTTTATGTATTATTATTATTATTATTATTATTACTTTATTTTAGATCATGGTAGTAACCGAACAAAGTGTGAACAATTAAACACTGATACATAAAAAAAACTCAAACATTAACTGATATAGTAGAAATATATTGTGCATCCCTAAAGTTATTTAATAAATCATTCTGTGTAGTTTCTGATTATACAGAATCAATAGTTTTTATTACGTTATAAAATTATATTCTTATAGGATTTATTATCTTGCATAATTAATGCATAAATGCAATTGAAATATATATTTTTTGTAAATTCTGCAAACTTTTAACATAATCAGCTAAAGAAATTTTTCAAAATAGCAAATTGCAAACTAAAAATGTTCCATATTTTTAGTTTTACAAACAAAAATCATTTCAATCACAAAAAGTTGCGTAGTTCCATTTTGAATTTAAATCTGAACTTTAAATAAACACATACATACTAAAACAATTTAGAAAACAATACAAAACACCTAAATTATACAGTCATATACTGTTGCAGGTGGAAAAATTTCTGTTCGCTTTCATTTTTTGTCAATGTACACTATTAGAAATAAAGGTGCTTTAAAAGGTTCTTTATAGCAATGCCATAGAAGAACCATTTTTGGTTCCACATAGAACCAATTAGTCAAAGGTTCTTTAAAGAACCTCCTTCTTGCCTTTTTATAATCTGAAGAACCTTCTTTCACCACAAAGAACCTTTAACAGGAAAGGTTCTTCCGAAGGTAAAGGTTCTTTATGAAACCATTTAGACTAAAAAGGTTCTTCTATGGCATCATGAAGCGCCTTTATTTTTAAGAATGTATCCACCTTTTCCTTTAACATGGAAGTAACCCTATGGGCGGGACTTCCGGTTCATTATCTGCTATAGGGAAATAACAAGAAGAATAACAACGTGCACTAAATAGTACAACTGTTTGCACTACAAACCAGTGTTCATAATTAAGATAATACAATAAAATAATATGGTAAGACACACCAATTTACGATATCAAGCAGCAAAACAAGCTGTTCTGTACAGCTAAAAATAGCTGAACGCGGATCCCATAAGATCCCAAAGACCCATAAAATGTACAAATGGCCATGCCCGCTCTAACAGGAAAAATAAGGTAGATAGAATGCACTCTGGATTAAATAGAAATGAGGGGTGAGAAAACATGCCTTTTGCAATTTATGATTAAAGGAGTTGTCACATAACACTTTCATGCAAATGCTACTGGTGATATGACCTGATGATCTCCCAGCCTCATTTTGTCCGCACGCCAGTCCGATCACTGACTTTTCTCACTTGAAAGTGGTGACGAGGCAGATCTGTGCTCTTCATTAGGGTCTTAATGTGGTTTGTATCCACTACAGTAAATGGGATTAAGTGGCTGTAGTCATTAGCTCAAACGTTCATTGTGAGCATTAGCCTGAACCTCTCAACTCATTACTTTCCTGACATTTCTAACGGTCTACCAGTAAATTAAGATACATTTCCAATGCCTGGATTAGCGGCAGCGACTTTGTCAAAAGTCACGTGAAGGAACGAAACAATTAAACAAATTGATGATCAAAGTGCAGCACAGTTATATAAAACACATTGAAATATGTGCAGAATGCATGGCTCAAACTGGACACTGAAAGCCAATCAGAGAGCTGGAGGATCATGTTATCTAGAAATAGTATCAGCTGTATGATTATTACAATATTACAAATATTGTTCAATCAGAGCAATATTGGAACAAAAAGTGTCATTTCTGTACACTGTAAAAAATAAAAAACACAATTTGAGTCAGCTTAAAATAATTTGTTACCCTGCTGCCTTAAAATTTTAAGTTTATTCAACTCAAATATCTAAGTTGTCACTTAGTATAATTTAACATTTCAAGTTGAATGAACTTTTTTGAGTTGACTAAACTTAAAATTTTAAGGCAGCCAGGTTACAAATTATTTTAAGTTGACTCAACAACATGATTGTTATCTTTATAATTTAATTTCATTTATTTTTACATCAGACTTTGCAGTGACAATATTAGCAATCAGGACAAATCAAAAAGTCTGGTAGTATTTCAGTAAAAGCCAGATTAGGAAACATGAGTTGATCCAGCGTAATCCTTCCTCCCTTGACCTTGAATATCTGATTCCAATCATTAATTAATCTCATTGCCCTTACTGGACAATATTGAATCCTTTGAGGTCTTTAAAGTAGCATGATATTTGGGTCTTTGCCATAGTTAAGTATACTAGTCTGTAACAGTGTTCAGGACAAGCATTACAACAAAGAACAAATGCTGCATGAGCGAGAGAGAGATCTATTTAAATGATAATCTGTCCCTCACTAGAGCTTCCATGAGGTCAGCACAGATCCCAGAGATGAGAAAAGGCCTGAGAGTTGAGCCTAACACTGAAAATCTGTCAGTGCCCTAATTAAGAGATTTTATAAGAGAAATAAGATATTTCTGGTAATGTACTTCTGCTCTGAATGGCCAAGTGAGGGAATTAATCACAATTTGAAATTTTTTATTACATTTTATTTGTTGTTTTAGGGATGGCTTTGTCTTTGCACCTTATTTTTCCTGTAAGAGTGGGCATGGCCATTTGTAAATTTTATGTATCTAGCTTCTGGTCTTGGCGTCCAGCTATTTTTAGCTGTAAAAAACAGCCTGTTTTGCTGCTTGGTATTGCAAATTGGTGTGTACCGTATTGTTTTAATGTATTATCTTAATTATGAACACAATGGTTTGTAGTGCAAATACAGATCATTTCTATGCCACTTATACCGTACAGGGTCATGATTGTGCTGGATGATTCCTGACGTATGGCAGAGTGATCATATTGGAGTAAAGAGGTTAGGAAAACGTTATAATAACGTTGAGGGAATGTTTGTAACATTATACAAACCAAAAACTAACGTTCTATTTCCGTTAAGAAAATCGTTCCTGACTAACCAAAAACAAACCCTAACCAAACAACATTCTGGGAACCAAAAACGAATGCTCTGGGAACGTTATAATAACATCAGAATAACATTCTAAAAACCAAAAACTAACGTTCTGGGAACATTAGAATAATGAATAAATGAATACAAACGTTTTGAGGACGAAAAACTAACATTATGGGAATGTTAAGAAAATCTTTCCCGGCTAACCAAGAACAAACCATAAAAACGAACATTCTGGGAACCAAAAATTGTTAACTGGGATCGTATTTAAAGGAGAAGTCCACTTCCAGAGCAATAATTTACAGATAATGTACTCACCCCCTTGTCATCCAAGATGTTCATGTCTTTCTTTCTTCACTCATAAAGAAATTGTGTTTTTTGAGGAAAACATTTCAGGATTTTTCCCGGGCGCATGTGTTCACTGTGTGTGTGTGCGTGTTTGTTCACTACTCACTACTGTGTGTGTGCACTTGGATGGGTTAATGCAGAACACAAATTCCGAGTATGGGTCACCATGCGTGGCCACACGTTACGTCTTTTCCTTTCCTTTCCTTTCCTTCCAAAACATTATTTATGCTTTTGCAACTGCAGGTTAACGGCATTCATGTCCTGCATCAAACAGTCTGTGTGAATGCATCTAAATGCCACTTCAGATGCAGATTCTGTGCATTGCAAACACAAATTTTGTTGATTTTGATTTGATTGATAACAGCCCTATAGTGTCTTACTGTTTGAATTTATTGATTACATTTAAAGATGTCCATTTCCATAACAAAAATTTACAGATAATTTACTTACCCCCTTGTCATCCAAGATGTTCATGTCTTTCTTTCTTCAGTCGATAAGAAATTGTTTCTTGAGAAAAACATTTCTGAATTTTTCTCTGTAAAGTGGACTTCAATGGTGCCCCCAAGTTTGAACTTCCAAAATGCAGTTTAAATGCAGCTTCAAATGGCTCTAAATGGGTCTTTTTTTGTAACAAATTGACAATCTCTATAGCTTTTAACCTCAAATGCTCGTCTTGTCTCGTCTCTGCGATGCGAATGCGTAGTCTGTGGAATCCGGGTCAATACAGTTAGGGTATGTCGAAAAACTCCTGTCTTGTTTTCTTCTTCAACGTCAAAATCGTCTGCTGTTTTACCATTTTTTTGTAAAGGGCGTTTGATCTTCTCTGCGTGTTCACTTTGTAAACACTGGGTCGGTACTTCTGCAGCGCTGTAGGGCGATTTTGAATTTGGGAAAATAAAAAACGAGATGGGAGTTTTTCGATGTACCCTAACTGTATTAACCGTATAGAACCGGGAAAAACCGAGTTCATGCAGACTTAGACAAGACGAGCGTTTGAGGTTAAAAAGTATATAAATTGTCAATTCGTTTTGAAAATGACTGATCATTTTCCTAAATAAGACCCTTCTTCCTCAGCTGGGATCATTTAGAGCCATTTCATCATTTGAAGCTGCATTTAAACTGCATTTTAGAAGTTCACACTCACGGGCACCATAGAAGTCCACTATATGGAGATAATTCCTGATTTTTTTTTTCCTCAAGAAACATAATTTCTTATTGACTGAAGAAAGAAAGACATGAACATCTTGGATAACAAGAGGATGAGTAAATTTACCCTCTTTTGACACAAAAGATGATACATACATTTAATTAGGTTAGGTAAAAATCCCCATATAAGGTAAAAAATCTATTTAAACTTATTGGAAAATTCCAATAAAATTGAAAAATATTGAAAATCACTTTGAATATCAAGTCCACACCAGTCCTAAACCGGCTAAGGTACCAGCACAAAAACACACATTTTGTAAAATACTGTCTAATTATCGTTATCAACAAAATTCCAGAAGAGATCGAGATACAATTTTTTTGTCAGTATTGCACACCCCTAGTTATAAGTATGTATTTTTATCATAGGACAGTATTTCCAAAGAAGTTGAAATGTGATGTTTTTATTAAATTTCCATATTTTATTTTCTGCAAACCTCAAAGATTAGCTCTTCACATATTTGATAGGAATTCAACTATGAACAACAAAAACAGAATAAAAAATGTCATTTAGTGAAAACTAATTATTATATACAATATATGTCTCAAACCAAGCTAATGTGTAAATTCATACAAGCGGCTCAGAACAGAGATATTACCAATAATACATCTGTACAGGAGGAAAATACTGTTGTTCTCGGGACCTGCAGATTTCACTTGCACATTCAAACGACTCATATCTGACATAAAGTCTAATACCAAGTTCTTCACATTATTTCATCTTCTCCTGACGTCTTTGCTTTGAAGCAATGAGTTTAAGGGAGCTCTTCAGTCTGACGCAGCTGATTTGATGTTTTTCTCTATTTTCGAGATGTTACACTCCTGCAAAATATAAATAATGAGATCAAATGGAACAAGTAAGTGCATATAACTAGTGTGATATGAAATGGATATGACTCCCACTTACTTGGCTCTAACAGTTTACTTCATCTTCTTTCGGTTCCTCTTTTTTCTCATCTGTCGTGTCAGGTTCTGTTTGTGGCTGCGTGACCGGCTCTTCACGTGTTTCTTCTGTACTGTTAGTCATCTGTGGTTGGTCTTCGTTTTTCTCTTCCATTTGCTCTGGTTCTGTCTTCTCTTCTTTCTCTTCATCCTCTTTCTTTTCTGAAGTCACAGTCTCCACTGTTTCTGTCTTCTCTTCTTTCTCTTCATCCTTTTTCTTTTCCGAAGTCACAGTCTCCACTGTTTCTGTCTTCTCTTCTTTCTCTTCATCCTTTTTCTTTTCTGAAGTCACAGTCTCCACTGTTTCTGTCTTCTTTTCTTCATCTTTTTCTTCATCACAGTTGTCTTCTCTTCTTTCTCTTCATCCTTTTTCTTTTCTGAAGTCACAGTCTCCACTGGTTCTGTCTTCTCTTCTTTCTCTTCATCCTTTTTGTCTTCCGAAGTCACAGTCTCCACTGTTTCTGTCTTCTCTTCTTTCTCTTCATCTTCTTTCTTTTCTGAAGTCACAGTCTCCACTTTTTCCTCCGGTTCTGTAGTTTTAGTTTCCTGCTCACTCTCTTCTTTAGTAGAAAGAGATTCAGCGTCTGTTGACGACTTGTGTTCTTCAAACACGTCTCCTTCGTGGCCATTTGGAGTTGTGTGATCGAGGGTGGCTGAGGTTGTTTTATCCACCTCTTCGCCGCCTTCGTCGGCACTGGACTTCCTGTGTCGGCGAGACGGCGGCCGCCGCTTGATGGAATGTCGAGCTCTACCCTGTGTGGATTTTAAAAGATGTTTGAATTCAAATTCTGCCATTTGAGTTCACATTTGAAGTTATATGAGGCCTCAAACCTTGTTGATGCTTTTGAGAACAGTCCCGTCGACAGGATTCTCAAAGCTAGCGGGAGTTTCCTCTTGTTTGGGTGTGACAATTGCAGGAGGACTAGAGGGGCTGTTGGGAGAGCCGGGGGAGAAGGCTGCCACTGGTAATTTCACCACCCCTGGGCTTTTTGAGAAGGTCGGAGGCCCCGTGGGAGAAAGTGTAAGGTTGGCCTGTGTGAAACGGGATGGAAAATCACTTCCATTATCTAAAGCAATACTGACCTCTATCCACTAGAGGGAAACATTGATGTGAACAACCAACCTGCAGTTTCTCAATAAGGGCTGAGTTTCTGTTCTTCCTGGTTGATACTGTTTCAGCTCCTTTCTGAATGGATAAAACATAAATCAGTTACATAAATACAAACAACTTTGAGGAAAATGCTTTGAAAATCATTGCATATTTTGATCTGAGGTAATAGTTCACAAACATAATTTCTGTATGCATTTCCAGAATAACAGTTTACAAATAATTTACTCACCTCCTCGTCATCCCAAGATGTTCATGTCTTTCTGTCTTCAGTCGTAAAGAAATTATGGAAAACATTTCAGGATTTTTCTCCATATAATGGACATCAATTGTGCCCCGGTTTTGAACTTCCGAAATGTAGTTTAAATGCAGCTTCAAAGGGCTCTAAACAATCCCAGCCGAGGAACAAGGGTCTTATCTAGCGAATCGATTGGCCATTTTCGTCCACGAGTCGTTCTTGAACGATTCATTCATTTTGAACGAATCGTTCAAGAACGCGAAGAACGAGTCGCGAAGAACGAGTCGTCTCGGGGAGTGATTCGTTCAGTGATTCTCGGGGAGTGATTCGTTCAGTGATTCTCGGGGAGTGATTCGTTCAGTTGCTCATGTGGAACATCCATTAGGTTCTGTACTGGAATTAGTTCACCTGTTTCGAGTCATTCGTTCATCTTACGGGGCTGTCACGTGATGCTGACCTTTCGACATGATTCAATAGTACGTGAACGCGCATCCCAGAGCCTGTGCTACATGAGCTTTTGTGCTTAAAAAGTATACACATTTTTATTTTCTGAAAAAAAAAAAAAAAAAAAAAAAAAAAAAAAATGACGATCGTTTCATTAGATAAGACACTTCTTCCTCGGCTGGGATCGTTTAGAGCCCTTTGAAGCTGCATTTCGGGGCCACAAAATCGGGGCCACAATTGAAGTCCATTATATGAAGAAAAATCCTGAAATGTTTTCCTCAAAAATCATAATTTCTTTACGACTGAAGACAGAAAGACATGAACATCTTGGATGACAAGGGGGTGATTATTTGTGAATTGTTGTCCTGAATGTGAAGTTCTCCTTTAACTAAGGATAATTTACTACACTGTAATGAAAGGTAGTTTTATTACTGACAATGTGGAGTTTTTTCCCTCTCAATCCCTGATCGTCTCACCTCTTCCTGGCCTTGACCTGCATCATTACCAGCAGGCAGTGGCAGTGAGCGTGGGGGTCTCCTTCTCACAGGCTTGTTCTGGAACAAATGAAGAGCTCATATCCACATGCTTAAACATGTACATAATACCTTATCACCAAATTACTTTGACACTATTCTAATGTGTGTATGTATATAGGTATACTACCAGTCAAAAGTTTTTGAACAGTATTTTATTTTTTTTATAGAAGTCACTTTGCTTACCAAGCCTGCATTTATTTGATCCAAAGTACAACAAAAACAGTACATTTTTGTGATTTGAAAACCGCTGAGTACATTTTTTTTCAGGTTTCTTTGATAAATAGAAAGTTTAGAAGAACAGCATTTATCTGAAATAGAAAACTTTCGTCATATTATGTCTTTATTATCTCTTTTGATCAATTTAAAGCATTCTTGCTAAACAAAAGTATTAATTTCTATAATTTCTTTTCCAAAAACAAAACAAAACAAAAAAATTATACTGACTCCAAGCTTTTGAATGATATAGTGTGTAATGTTACAAGCGCTTTTTATTTTAGATAAATGCTGATATTTGGATCTTTGGATCTTTCTATTCATCAAAGAATCCTACAAAAAATACTTAACTGTTTTAAATATCGATAATAATAATAATACAAATGTTTCTCGAACAGCAAATCAGCATATTAGAATGATTTCTGAAGGATCATGTGACACTAAAGACTGGAGTAATGATGCTTAAAATGTAGCTTTAATCACAGGAATAATTTACATTTTAAAATATATTCAAATAGAAAGCAGTTATTTTAAATAAAATAACTAAAAAATATATGAATAAAAATATTAAAAAATTGTTACTGTTTTGTTGTACTTTGGATCAAATAAATGCAGGCTTTTTGAGCAGAGAGACTTCTTTATTAAAAAAAAAAAAAAAAACATTAAAAATCTTACTATTCCAAAATTTTTGACTGGTAGTGTTTGTTTATATTAAAAAAATAATTAAATAAATAAAAAATAAAAATTAATACATAAAGCATTTTTAGAATTAAATAATTCAAAACCAAATAAAATAATTTTATTAAAAATACAATTTTAAAAAATTAAACAAAATAAAAAAGTGTATATTTGTAAAAGAAAAAATGAAAATACATAATAAATTATATAAAAATTAAAAACTAAAAAATGAATAAAATATTTTCAAAAATAAAACAAATAATATTTAAAAACAGAAATATAGAAATAATTTACTATAACACAGAAACAAAAAAAAACTATTAAAAACTAAATAAAAATAATTAGAAAATGTAAAAATAATAATAATGTAAACATAATAAAAAATTTAAAAATAAAAATAAAATACATAATAATTACTAAAAAAAGAATACAGATATTTAAAATAACAATAAAAAATAATACATTTAAGAAATGATTAAAAATACATCTATCAGAATTACACATGCCTAAATCAAACATTAAAACATTAGTTTGCCCAAAAATGAATATTCTCTCATTAATTACTCACCCTCATTTCTTTCCAAACCCATAAGACCTTTGTTCATCTTCAGAACACAAATTAAGATATTTTTTATGAAATTCAAGAGCGTTCTGGCCCTGCATAGACAGCAACGCAACTGACACATACAAGGCCCAGAAAGGTAGTAAGGACATTGATAAAATAGTCCATGTGACATCAGTGGTTCAACCGTTATGTTATGAAGCTACATGAACACTTTTTGTGCATTAAGTAAATAAAAAAATATTCAACAAAATCATTCAACAATTTCTTCTCTTCCTCGGCTGCACGTTAATGACAGTACCACTTTCTCTGCTTATAAACAAGGCACATCTGGGTTCTACATCAGAACGTCGGCTACTGTGTCAGCAGCATCACAAGCATGCGTCATGACACTCGTGAACGAGCATCAAAGACTGACACAGAAGAATAAAAATTGTTGAAAAAAGTCTGTATATTTTGTGTTTTCTTTGTGCACAAAAAGTATTCTCATAGCTTAATAACATTACGGTTGAACCACTAATGTCGCATGGACTATTTTAACACTATTTTGTCCTTACTACCTTTCTGGGCCTTGAACATGTCAGTTGCGTTGCTGTCTATGCAGGCTCAGAAAGCTCTCGGATTTCATCAAAAATATCTTAATTTGTGTTCTGAAGATGAACAAAGGTCTTATGGGTTTGGAGCGAAATGAGGGTGAGTAATTAATGTGAGAATATTCATTTTTGGGTGAACTATCCCTTGAAGGCAATCAAACATGTTGATATGCACACTATTATATATACTTGAGAGTTTGCAATGAGGAAATGTTGCTAAAGTGAGCGACAGGGCTTACAAAGGGGGAAAGACGGGAAAGTAGTGGTAAAAACAAACTGTCACCTGCATAGACATGCAGCATAGTACTTCTGTACTGCATAACATTCACTCTTATTAATATCTGTGCTTGAGGATGCCTTTCTTTGGTGTCTGTTTCCTAAGCGATAGAATGACACTCTTCCAAGCAGTTCATGAGGATCCGCACCAGTTTTAACATTCATAAGAACAGAAATGCGGATGGCACAGAACCAAAAATAGACCAAAAATGTTCTAAAGAATGAGACAAGGAAATTTTCTTCATTGTCTGTAATATAGGGGACAGACCAAGAACTAACCTAGAAAATCTTTGAAAATTTCCCATGAATCGCTTCCTGTTTATATGTACACAGAAGGTATCAGGAAACACCTGTGTTATACAATCATACTTTCTACACTTAAGTACAAGTTATGCTATACTGCAATATTTATAATATATGGATAAATAATGTCACTTTCTAATTTGAATGTCAATGTTAATGTTAATGTTATTTATTTTATCATTTGAGGGTTTGTTTTTATCCACACTAAGGTGAAGGTTAACTGTTTTTTCAAAGGAAATGAGGAAAAAAGAGAGCAAAAAAACTGAAGATTAAAAACAAAATAATAACCTATAAGCAAAAGCAGGAAAACACCTTTAAAAGATGAGATGACTTTGGTAAAGCCCAGAAAAAGAGATGAAACGTAATAGGAAGTTCAAGTGCGAAAGCAGAGAGGATGTGATCATATTCGGATAATGTGAAACCTCACCACTTCAGCGTCTGTCGTATGGGATACTGGACAACTGAATTTTCCAGCTAGTTCAGCCACAGAGCGCTTTTTTACAACAGAATGCTCCTGAAATACAAAAATGTTAGTGAATGAATGAGAAAGCCCCCTCTTTTTTTATATATATTGCCTTTTATATTAATCTAAGGCATTATAATCCATGGCAAAGCACTTGAAAATTAAAACACCTGTAAAACACCTACCACCTTTATATATATATATATATATATATATATATCAGAGGTCACGTTAATCGAAAATTTGAAATTGAAATACTCCGTCTACGGAGTTTATTTTTTTAATCAGTGATGGAAAAAAAATCTGAAGGCCATCTGTCATTTTGACAGATTACACTGAGGGAGATCTATTGTATATTGTAGCTGCAATCCCACCCCTGTCCAGTTGTGTGCGCTCCAGTCTGGCAGCAGAGCAGGGGATCCAGAACAAAAACGAAACTGTCACGAATGTTTTCCTATGCGTTTGATTACGGAACGGCGAGTACACAGAAGCTACAACAATCTATCACGCCACATTATAGAGTGCCGAAACTGTATTTATTGCTTAAATTTCCTAATAAAATGGACAGAATTTGAAATCTTTGAATATAAAACAAAGTCTCAGATTCCTCACAAAGCTTAGCCTATTGCTGTTTATTGGAAGGAAGGCGCACTACGCACTGTTCATTCATCAGCTCATAACAGCATAGAACAAAAGACTGATTGTGATTTAAGAATCGATATTGGTTCATTAAAATGAGAATCTATTAAAATCGAGAAATCTATTTTTCTTTTTCTTTTTTACCCAGCGTATTTTGTTGTTTTTAAACACTACGGTGTCGTCCTGTAGGTTCATGATTAAAAATGAAAATGTGAAAAAATAAAAGCAATCAAATGTGACATTCAAATTCAAATGACGGGTAATAATAGATTATGACAGAATTTTTACGACCCTGTCCGTCAAAATGACAGACAATGTTAAAGTCTAGCACAACCGCTGATATATATATATATATATATATATATATATATAACAAATTTATAATTTACGTATAACAAATTTTTGTAAAAATGTATGAAAACACAATATTGCAACGGCTTGTATTTGAGGACTTTTTAATCTTCTAGTAAAGATTTCTAATCACAAGCCATTAGGTTCTGTAATGCTGACTTCTAGAGTGAGGGTGAGAAAATGTCTTGTTTTTCATCACAGGAAACCACAAGAGTAGAGAACGCTCATCTGAGCAAAGTGACGAAAAGAGCATATTTCAAAGAAAATGTTTGAGAAAGTGCTTTTTGAGTCTCGCGAGTATCCTCAGGGGGACACGGGCTCAGTCGGGTATGACTTCAGCCCGCTGTTATCATTCCCTGCTCAGGCTCTTCCATCCACAGGCTTCCATCTAAGACCATTAGCCCTCTCACTATCAGTGAAGGGAAACCAGTGCTGCCTTGTCAAAAGTGATAGCAGAGTGTGGTATTTTAGAGCTGAGGCAATGTCTATGGACTTACACAACTGTTTGTCGTCAAGGCGTTCCATCTCAGAGCTTTTGTGGGAACCCGCCCGCACTAAGCTGCATGCAGTCTACACCTTACAGGATGTTGGTTATACAGTGATGAGGCAACTTAAGATAAACTGATCTTTATAGGACAAGTCAAAAACAGGAAGGGTGTCTGAGCAAGCCACAAGCTTAAAATCACAAGTCTAACCATTTCTGAGTGAATTATGTATACAACTTTTCGATTCAACTTTTCCTAACTATGCCTGTATATAAACCAGAATGCATGAAACCGTTGCACAACCACTGCAATTTAATCACGATCCAAACAAACGTTACATGTAGCATGAGCTGTTTTTGATGTAAATTAGATTGTATAATTTCAAAATTTGAGGAAAAACGAAACAGCCTGACCTTAGCTTTGTGAAATTATGCTACATAATCTGCACGAAACAGACATATCTGCACGAAACAAAAACAGCAAGTGGCTGAACGAAAATGCAAATTCACTCCCTGACAGCAGGCGGCACTAATGAAACAGCAGCTGCATTTTTTAAATACTATATTAATATGCATTATATGAAGATGGTAAGACGAAAAGAAAACACCATCTCAACTTTTCTGAAGACATTCAGAATCCTGGAATATATGAAACTTAAAATTTACAATTTTACACACAGTACACGCACAAGAATTGTGAGTATATATTGCAAAACTTTTTTCTCAGAATTGTGAGATTGCATTTGTGGGTTATGAAGTCCAATTCTGAGGTAAAAAAAAAAAATTCTCATATTTTCTCAGAATTGCAAGTCTGTATCTCACAATTCACACTTAGTAACTCACAAAATGTTGTTATAAAGTCAGAATTGTGATATAAACTTGCAATCCTGAGAAAAAAGTAAGAATTGTGAGTATATATCACAAAACGCTTGTGACAGTGGACAAATCTGCCACTAGCCCGATCGGGCCACTGCTGTGTCGTTGCGAAAGTTTATCATTTGCACGTGTTTTTAAGTATTGTTCATTTAAAATTTTAAATTTCATATGTGCCGGGATTGGACACGAACTGCATGCAATATTTTTTCAAAATGTCATGTGTGCAGAAATATTACGAACTCTTTAAACATCTATTAACAGAGGCCAGAGACGCTGAAGACGAACGCAAAAAGGAAAAGAAAACTGTAGCAGACAGAGCAAGATCACGGTTCACAATGTGCGGAATATTGGAAATATTATCCTAAATATTGAAACAGGGTTTATATGAATGTATCTCCGATGGGAGCTGACTGTTTTAAGAAATGTTTACATGGCGTTTTCTTTTCATCTGCCTCTGTATAATGCATTTAAAGTTGTGATCATAAGCACGGCACTGCTTTTTACACAATTGCGTTTATTCAGTCTGTCTGCTGTTTTTCCCTAAGCATCGTTTCAATAATACAGTAAAATAATAATAGTAAATAATAGTATAATTATAGTAAAATTATAAAATTAAATAATAGTAAAATTATTTTTGAATGAACAATTAATGTTTGAACTTTGTATTTGTTAGGCTAATAGGTTTTGCTGTGGTATCGAAATTGGAAATGAGAATTATACAGTTGAATTGGTATGTAAAATGCTGATGTCATATAAGCTTTTTTTTATTATTATTAAAATAAAGGTAACATGAGTCAGGATTGTGAGATATAAACTGTATATATATATATATATATATAAATAAAAGTAAGATTTGACCCTTTGCAAACAGCTTGATTGACAGGTGATCTGACCAATCAAAACATTGAATCGTTGAAGAGTAGATTAACTTCGGTGAAAAATTGTGTGTATTGACATCTTTCTGCTGTTGAAATGAAATATGAAATAATGTTCATGTTCATATTCATGTTTTTTTCGTACTTTAAGTGAAGAAGACATTCGGTTCACGTGTCGACTGATCTAATAAGGAAAGAATAAAAAGCACCAAAGCGAGTATATATTGCAAAACTTGATTTCTTACAATTGTGAGATTGCATTTGCGAGTTATAAAATTCTGAGGTGAAAAATGTTTTCTCAGAATTGCGAGTTTATATCTGCCAATTCTCAATAACTTGCAATTTTGTTATAAAGTCAGAATTGTGAGATATAAACAATTCTGAGAAAAAAAAAGTAAGAATTGCAGGTTTATATATCACAATTCTGAGTTTTTTCTTATAATTTCGAATTTATATTAAACAAATCTAAGATAAAATCTAAGATAAAAAAAAATAAAATCACAATTACTTATTTTTATTCAGTGGCGGAAATAGGCTTTTATAATGTGAGCCTGGTAGCCCTTTTTTTTTTTTTTTTAAATAAGGTATATGACAGCCAGCTGCTCATTAAAAGAGCCAAATAAGACCTGGCAAACACCTGGTATCTTGATGCATTCAGGCCTCTATTTAAGAAAAAAAAAACTCTTTTGCCCAGCCTCTTTGTGTCTGCACTTCTCTCAGCCCTGCCTCTGTGTCTGCTGTCCATGTGTTCCAGCTCCACTAGATCCAGTCCCCTTTAAGATAAAAGCATTCCATCATGACATCACTTGCCCAATTTAGTGCCCAATATGGACAGAAAAAAAGCTTGTTCTGTGAAATAGCTTGTTGCTATTTTAAATCTAGGCATGTTCAGAATTCACTGATGTATTCAATATCTGTTACCCTGGACCACAAAACCAGTCATAAGGGTCAGTTTTTTGAAATTGAGATTTATACATCATCTGAAAGTTGAATAAATAAGCTTTCCAGTCTTGTATGGTTTGTTAGAATGGCTGAGATACAACTATTTGAAAATCTGGAATCTGAGGATGCAAAAAAAAAAACAAACAAAAATCTAAACACTGAGAAAATCGCCTTTAAAGTGGTCCAAATGAAGTTCTTAGAAATGCATATTACTAATCAAAAATTTAGTATTCATATATTTACAATAGGAAATTTATAAAATATCTTCATGGAACATGATCTTTACTTAACATCCTAATGATTTTTGGCATAAAAGAAAAATAGATCATTTTTACCCATACAGTATATTTGTGGCTATTGTTACAAATATACTCATGCTACTTAAGACTGGTTTTGTGGTACAGGGTCACATGTCTGTGTAGAAATGATTTAAAACAGAAACAGATTCAAGCAGTTTAGCCCATATAAACTGCTACAGTTAGGCATGTATTTTGTCACCCAGCTCACTTCAAACTCCAGCCTGAGAAAACATTCTCCAGTGTGACCCCAAGAAGCATTCACAGAAATTCTGTGTCACTGACAAATTGACAAATTTATGCTAACCGCCAAAAACAACATGGGAAGACGATGAGGACCTGCCCCAGAGACCAAACCGCTCCCAGAGCGAAGCTCCCATGCCTGAAATGCAACGCAAGTGCATGCTTGCCATTTTTAACACCAGCAACTGAGAAAACACTGATTTCCTTCATGCACTTTTCCTCTATAATCAAATTTTCAAAGTTCAGTGAGTAAAAATGGCATTACAGTAGATATTATGCAAATATAAACATAATCTGACATTGTCAGCATGTATTTCTGCTCTACTCAAGGGAATATTTCACGCAAAACTGAACATTTGCTGGTAATTTACTCACTCTCAGGCCATCCAAGATGAAGGTGACCTTCTTTCTTTAGTAGAACAGTAAAGATTTTATTTTTGTTTTCTTTGGGCACAAAAATATTTCTGTAGCTTCATAAAATAATGATTAAACCCCTGATGTCACATGGACTGTTTTAACAATATCCTTACTACCTTTTTAGGCCTTAAACATGTTAGTTGCATTACTGTCTATGCAGGTTCAGAAAGCTCTTGGATTTAATCTAAAATATCTTTTATATAAAATAGTTTTTTTCATTTGTACTACTACAGATTTGAAACGACATGGTGAGTATTTAATGACAGAATTTTCATGTTTATGGTGAACTATTCCTTTAACTCACTTTCTCTATAGAGTCACCTACATCTTAAATAGCCTGGGTGAGTAAATAAAACACACCTTTTCATATCTGGGTGGACCATTCCTTTAAAACATGAACATATGACAGATGT
Source organism: Labeo rohita (assembly GCF_022985175.1). Taxonomy (NCBI): domain Eukaryota; kingdom Metazoa; phylum Chordata; class Actinopteri; order Cypriniformes; family Cyprinidae; genus Labeo; species Labeo rohita. Next base: position 16,102,290 of record NC_066889.1, on the reverse strand, counting down.
TGTGGTTTTTACTTTTGAAAGGTTTAATTCAGATGCAGTTTATCTCATATGTTAAGTACAGGGCACTGAGCTCATTACTGCTCATTTCAGGCAGGGTGTGGGCAACTCTTCCCTTGAGATCTAGTGGGTGGTGAGATTTACAGCATATGTGTGTGTGTGTGCGTGTCCCACAGCTGTGCCTTTGCACACATTTAACACATACACACACCTGCAGAGATGATCCTTGAAGATGACATCACTGCTGTAATCGTCACTAATAGTTTCCTCAGAAATTTTACTACCTTTATAAATACTGTTAGCTACAAAAGACTGTTCCAGAGCTTACTTTATCTTTACAAGAGCTGGCAGCAGTCAGATGACACAGGGTGGGTAAACAATGCAACAAACATAATCAATTCAGCATGAGCCTCCAAAACAGAGGCATGATCATGATGACACACTCGCTTTTTAACTGCACTGCAGTGCTGGAGCAAGAATCAGCTCATTAAGCGTAAGGCCATCATGAGTGTGGGAGCGCTTATGTGTAAAAAAAACATCTAAGAGAGGCTCTGGGGTATTTTGTCTGCGTTTCTGCTTCAACTGCTTCAGCCACATTGTTACCGGAGCATTTTGTCAGAGGCAACAAGGGAGGCAGTTTAAAAAAAAAAAAAAGAGATGAGAAAATAAGACAAAAATTAGATATTTGTATCTGTGTAAAAATTAAATTTATAACACTTTACAAATGCACAAGTCCCAATTACAATTTTTAACAGTTAGTAAACAGTAAAGAAATATGTTTAACCTCATTATTGCAATACTTATTATTGCAATACTTATTACCATTTCAAAATTTGTTTTAAATTGCAATAATGAAAATGAACCCATGACCCTCAAGCCATCCTAGGTGTATATGACTTTCTTATTTAAGACGAATACAATGAGAGTTATATTAAAAATGTTCAGTCTCTTCCAAGATTTATAATGGCAGTGAACGGCTGTTGAGATTTTGAAGTCCAATAAAGTGCATCCATCCATCAGAAAAGTACTCTACACAACACAAGCAAATCGATACGTTTGTGCAAAAAAATAACCATATTTAAAACTTTATAAACCGTAAGCTTCCGCTAACTGTCATGAAAGAGTGCCCTTCCAGCAAATGATGTAGAAGTAGGTAAACACTGAGACGCAGTGGAGAGAGCAAAACAAAACACCGGTCATGAAAGACGTACAATAAAGAAATATGTTGGAGGATTTCAATATAAGCCAAGAGGAGACTGGTTTTCCTTTGCTGCAAACAAAACTTGGTTCTCATGAACGTGTATAGTTAGTCAAAGCTAGAGATTATGGTTTATAAAGTTTCAAATATGGATATTTTTCTAACACAAATGCATTAATTCACTTCAAAAGGCCTTTATTAACCCGCCGTGTACTTTTTACGATGGATGGATGCATTTTATTGGACTTCAAAATCTCAACGCCCATTCACTGCCATTTTAAAGCTTGGAAGAGCCAGGACATGTTTTATATAACTCCAATTGTATTTGTCTGAAAGAAAAAAGTCATATACGCCTACAGTGGCTTGAGGGTCATCATGGGGTAATTTATACTTTTGGATGAAATATCCTTTTAATATTACTGTTTTTAATGTTTTTTGATTAAATAAATACAGTATAGGAGACCTTTTTCCAAAAACATAAAAAATGTTACCAACCCTAAACTTCTGAACAGTAGTGAGCCTTTGAACCTGGTTTTTAAAAATACCAAACAAGAATGTGATTATTCTATGTATCGTTTTGCATCTGGTGTTGCATCTGTCTTTAACCCAGAGACTGAAAACCTTAAATGTGACTGTAACATTAAAATCATTACACTAAAAAATAACGAAATTCAACCCAAACATGCTCCTCATTTTAGAACCCCAACACTCTACTGATTGTGCACCAGGCAGTGGAAAACAGAATCTTATTAGTGTCCCACAAAGAAACTGTTGTATGTCAAAGGGCTGAAGGACATGAGGAAGCAGCCATGATTCAATTTACACTGAAACATGTCACCTAATGAGAAAGGATGCACAGGAAGGAAAGACAGAGACTTTCTAAACGTTTTAAAGAAGGCCATGTACGCAGACACGTCCACCTACACAGACTCAACTTTATGTGGTTTTGCTTCAAAACATGTCAGAATCTACTGTATAATGTAAAGGTGCAAACTGTAGTCTCATCATTGCTGCAAGGGGCTTACATACACAAAGAAATTTCTTACTAATATATACATATATATATATATATATGAATGAATGAATGAATAAATGAAACGCATTTGTCCGTGTTTCACTCCGTCTCGAATCGCACTCACGGAAATCACACGAGTTTATATCTCGCAATTCTGACTTTTTTCTCAGAATTGGGGATGTAAACTTGCAATTGTGAGAAATAAAGTCAGAATTGCGAGGTAACTTTTCTCGCAAATGCGAGTTTGTATGTTGCAGTTCTGACTTTTTTTCTCTCAGAATTGTGGTATAAATTCACAATTGCAAGTTATAAAGTCAGAACTGTGAGACAGATTTGCAATTCTGAGAAATGAAGTCAGAATTACGCACTATAAACTTGCAATTGCGAGTTATAAAATCACAATTGTGAGAAATAAACTTGCAACTGACTTTTCCCTGAGAATTGCATAATACAAAATCAAAATTGTGAGAAATAAAGTCAGAATTCTTTTTTTCTCCGAATTGTGAGAAATAAACTCGCAATTGACTTTCTTTCCCTGAGAATTGCATAATACAAACTTAAAATCGCAGAATTACGAGTACGAGTAATACAATTCTGAATTTTTTATAAGTTTATATCCCACAATTGTGACATTTTTTTTATCAGAATTGCGTGATATAAAGTCGCAATTTTGAGAAATAAACTGACTTTTTTCCTGAGAATTTTATAGTTTATATATAGTTTGTTTATATCTCACAATTTACTTTTTTCTCAGAATTGCGTGATGTAAACTTGCAATTGCGAGAAAAAAAAAAAAAAAAATCGCAATTGTGAGAAGTTAACTCACAATTTACTTTTTTCCCTGAGAACTGCATGATAAACTCAAAATTGCAAGAAATAGTCAATTCTTTTTCTCGCAAATGCGAGTTTGTATGTTGCAGTTCTGACTTTTTTCTCACAACAGAATTGAGATATAAACTCACAATTGCAAGTTATAAAGTCAGAATTGTGAGATAAATTTGCAATTCTGAGAAATGAAGTCAGAATTACGCACTATAAACTTGCAATTGCGAGTTATAAAATCACAATTGTGAGAAATAAACTTGCAACTGACTTTTCCCTGAGAACTGCATAATACAAAATCAAAATTGTGAGAAATAAAGTCAGAATTCTTTTTTTCTCCGAATTGTGAGAAATAAACTCACAATTGACTTACTTTCCCTGAGAATTGCATAATACAAACTTAAAATCGCAAGAAATAGTCAGAATTGTGTGATATAAACTCACAATTGCAAGTTAAAGTCAGAATTACGAGAAATACAATTCTGAATTTTTTTTCTGAGAATTCTGAGTTTATATCCCACAATTGTGATATTTTTTTAATCAGAATTGCGTGATATAAAGTCGCAATTTTGAGAAATAAACTCTGACTTTTTTCCTGAGAATTTTATAGTTTATATATAGTTTGTTTATATCTCACAATTTACTTTTTTCTCAGAATTGCGTGATGTAAACTTGCAATTGTGAGAAGTTAACTCGCAATTTACTTTTTTCCCTGAGAACTGCATGATAAACTCAAAATTGCAAGAAATAAAGTCAATTCTTTTTTTCGCAAATGCGAGTTTGTATGTTGCAGTTCTGACTTTTTTCTCACAACAGAATTGAGATATAAACTCACAATTGCAAGTTATAACGTCAGAATTGTGAGATATAAATTTGCCATTTTGAGAAAGTCAGAATTGCATGATATAAACTTGCAATTGACTTTTTTCTCAGAATTGCATGATGTAAACTCATAATTGCAAAAAATAAAGTAAAAATTGCAAGATATAAACACAATCACTAGTTATAAAGTCAGAATTGCAAGATATAAACTCGCAATTCTGAGAACATAGTCTTTTTTCCCCTCAAAATTGGACTCAAATTCTCAGTTGCAAATTTATCCCTCACAATTCTGAGTAAAAAGTCAGAATTGCAAGATACAACTCAAAAAAGTCAGAATTGCGAGTCTGTATTACAAAATTCTAAAAAAAAAAAATCATAATTGTGAGAGAAAAAGTCGCAAAAACTTTTTTTTTTTAATTCAGTGGCAGAAACGGGCTTCTGCAGTAACATTTACAATTTATATTTTATTGCAAAAATGAATATACTCAGAATACATTGAAACTAAATAGCAGTCAATAGAAAAACATCTACAAGCAGTGAATAGCTGGGTCATGCTAACTAGCCAAACCTTGACCTCTTTAGTTAAAGTTAGCTTAACGTCTATATGTGTGCAGCTAGCGATCATAATAACACTCATGGTTAATGACACCGACATTCGAGGTTTGTTACACCCACAGTAATGTAAAGTTGCATGTTATGTACAACAAGACCACACATTCTCACACTTGTATAGAATAGGTTTATGACCCAAGCCACCATTTCTTTGGTTAAAGCAACAGTGTTCAAGGACAATCACTTTCCTCTACAGTGATCTCTATCCAGAAGTGCCCCATTACAATGACCTCATGTTCTGGCTCACAATATTTGGAGCGAATGGTGCGCTGGAAAAGTCGAGCCTTCGCAAAACACTCTGGTGTGAGTCAGTGAGTTATGATGATGGACTCCACCTCACACCCAGATCCCATCAGGGTCCAGGTCTTGAATCATTCACACAGTGTTGCAGGAGTATGTAATGACTCCATCTACAGCATGCACATCGACTTCCTGTAACAGAATAACCGGATTGATTGGAACGGACAATTACCTGACGCTTTTGAATCATGGAAACGACATGGACATTGTGTCCTGCACTGAACATTTAGGCTACATCACTTGCTAATACTCCAAATGAAGTCATACCCCTACATTTTTGAAGAGTGGCTGGGACACGTTCACACCCATATGCTCTCGCAGTCTCCAAGCACAAGGTTCAGCAAGTTCTTTATGAGGTAATGAATGATCGCTCTCCTAAATGCACAGAACACTCTCCAGTACAAAGAACAAACAAAATATACAGGTCTTTTGGGGAGGAAGCTTGATGTAGTTGGTTAATGTTGTGTTGCAATAACATTTCCCTTCTCCAAATCTCTCTGTCTCATCTATGAACACACTGTGGTTGCGTACAGCCCTGACAAGAAGGGCCGTCGCCCTAACAGCTGCCGAGGTGGGACTGACACTGACCCGCATGCCCACATAGCTGACATTCAGGAGATAATCAACTTAAATATCCCGACGTCCACACGGTACAGTGCTCTGCACAAACACAAAGCTTTCATTGCAATCCAGGTTTCACAACTCCTACAGCAGCAGAGATACTTTTTTTTTAAACAGGAATTAAATCATTTTAAAATGTGGCTTAGCTCACAATATGTTCATAGAGAATAGTTCCTCTTGCTTAAATTTGCAAAAGTTGACTATCACAATAAACTGACTTGAGAAATCTATTTGTTTTGTCTTATTTGTGAGATTTGTGGTATTTGCCGCTGCATATCTGAGCAAACAAACAGTTCTTCTGACCACAACGTAATTTCCGAACCAGAAAACAGAAGCACATGCAGAGTCACTTGTTTTGAATGTTATTCACTCACTTTCAAAGCAGCAGCATATTAAATTTAGCTTTGATAATACTGTATAACACTTCTAATCTACATGATAAGTAGTTAAAACGAACTTCTAACATGATAAAGCACCAATTATTGCACACTTTTAGTATTGATAAGTGTTTACAGTAGTGATGGGTCGTTCTTGAACGATTCGTTCATTTTGAACGAATCTTTAATGTGCCTCGGGACGAACGAGTCGCCTCGGGGAGTGATTCGTTCAGTCGCGCATGCGCAACATCCTATTAGGTTCTGTACTGGAATTAGTTCACCTGTTTTAGAGTCGTTCGTTCACCTTATGGGGCTGTCACGTGATGAACGAACGACTCAAACCCGAAGACTCAAAAGATGAACTAATCAATTCTCCTTCCGGCTCAGACTGCATAGGTTAACATTACGGGGCTGTCACGTGATGAACGAACGACTCAAACCCGAAGACTCAAAAGATGAACTAATCAATTCTCCTTCCGGCTCAGACTGCATAGGTTAACATTACGGGGCTGTCACGTGATGAACGAACGACTCAAACCCGAAGACTCAAAAGATGAACTAATCAATTCTCTTTCCGGCTCAGGCTGCATAGGTTAACGTTACGGGGATGTCACGTGATGAACCAACGACTCAAACCCGAGGACTCGAGAGATGAACTAATCAATTCTCTTTCCGGCTCAGACTACGTTGGTTAGCTAATTGGGCTGTCAGGTGATGAACGAATGACTCAAACCCGAAAACTTGTCAGATAAGAGGCGAGGTGAGCGAATCATAGACTAAAGACCCAGGTAAACAATGAATGAATCTTTTCTGTTTCTTATAGCATTATAGTTTTGTTTTGTTTGTAGTGTGATCAACGTTTGTGTAAGCAGTAGATGTGTTAGGGAGGTAAAACGTAACATTTTAATTGTATTTTGCTAAAATGAACGTAATGAACGAAATGACTCGAAAAAAGATTCGTTCATTTTGCTGAACGAGACTCAAAGGACCGAGTCGGTAAAATGATCCGAACTTCCCATCACTAGTTTACAGTTGCATACTCATTTGCATAAAAAAAACAAAAAACTAACAAAAGAATTGCATAGCATGCACATTTTTAAGAATACTGAAAAGATATTAAGTAGGCCTTTATTAAAAAAAGTTAATACATTTTTTTAAGGCATTTATTTTGTGCAATTCAAACAATCGCTTAAGTGATATTCAGAGCTTTTATTAAAATGGTAGTTATTTATTATTGTGATATTTACAAAGCCACTGAATTACGTATCGCAGCCTATATGAGCCATTCTACAGAATTGATGCCCCACAACCAAAAAAACACTGTTAAAAAGCATTTAAGTATTCAAATCTTAGATGTTTACTAAGATCCTTTTATTATCTGTTGAAACCCACAATATGAATGACTTGTGATAATGATAATTTGACACTAAAATATGCAGATGACATGGCATTGGTGGGACGTATAAAGGATATTCAGTCATTAGATACTTGCCTTAATTTTTTTATTTATTACATTTTGAACAGAGGAGAGTTCTTTGCAGCTTAACATTAGTAAAACTAAATAAATGGGCTAACAACGTACAAGCATTGTGTGAACCTTTTTTAGTAAATGGAGAGAAAGTTGAACAGGTGGGATCTTTTGAATATTCAGGTATTGAGATTAGAATGTTTTTTTTTTAAAAAGGCTTATCAACGTTTAGGGTTATTGAGAATTTGGTGGCATTTCAGTAGTGACATTTTAGGTTTTTTTGGGCGTTATCCCATAAAATTGTCACAGCCGAAACGTTGTCATTGTTTCAGTATTGACAAAAGGGAACACATAATCCTTTATTTGGGGGAAATTAACAATTTTAGTACAGTTCTGCAAATTAACTGTATTTTAGTAGTTTTAGTATGCAAGTTAAAATTCAGAATTATCAACTAAGATGTTATAATAGCTTTTGGTTCATTATATTATTCAAACTAATGAATCCTTAACTTTGAAATCAGTATGATGATCTTTTTGCCTTTTACAAAGAAAAAAATGGATTCAAAATACAACAAATTTCATAAATTACAACTGAAATATTGTTAAAATGTAAGCAAAATCGTAATAGGTCAATATAACCCTTCTTATTAAATTATTATTACTCTGTTTGGTAGTGACAAATGTGGGGAGAGAACAAATATTCCAAAACATTCTGAAAATACAGTATGAGAATTAACTGAACAATTACTAGAAATGTGTACTTTGGATATTATATTCAATCTGCATACATACTAATTTTTTGGAAAAATACATTTTCAACTCTGACTTTGGACCAGTTCTGTAGAATGGCCCATATATATCACAAAAACAACAGAAACTTATGGAAAATTACACATAATTTGCCTACAAGGCACTAAAACCGCACTCAAAATCCAGTTTTGAAGTTGTCAAAGCTCTTCAAAAAGGTAATTGTTTTTCTATGCTCACTCAAAAATGTTCAGAGATGGAAAAAGTGATTATTAAGCCACTTAATTAATCACTTCATGCAGAAATCAGTTGTAACAAGCATATACACGTCTACAAACACAAGCACGTGGGGCCATCATCCAACCCCGCCATTTTAATCTGTCATACGGATGAGGTTACACCACTTCCTGTGTCAGTTAGCTTGCTGCCATTCCAGTCATACTTTCTTACTAACTTGAGAAATGTAAGTGAGGCAGTGTCAAATCAACAGGATTCACTTGTCAAACATATTTTGAAGAGTTACTGGCACAAACACAACAATAAAACTGCTAGTAATGATAGCAGCCTCTGCAAACAAGGTTATGTAAATGATGATCGATGGAGGTTTGCAGGTGGCTTGGCCAATCTCAACAGCCACAGTTATGCTTTATTCATCTTTCACCCACTGACTCCAAACTCACATATGACTCAGACAAATACCTGCCGAGAGTGTTGGAATGCAAACCGTTATCTCTTAAACTAGACAGCACACATATTTTAAAGCATAATGAATAAGTCTATAGTAAAAAAAGATTGAAACCTGCACTAATAATAACTCATTTAACCCAAATGTGTATGAAGTATAATCACAGTATGCATACGGTGAAGTCTAAAAAATCTAATTTGAACCTGAAAATAGAAGATTTAAATTTTTGAACATTTGCAGATATAGATGCTATGATGTAAAATAAATACTAAAGATACTCTTGAAGATAAAGCTTTACACAAAATTGTGGAATTAATGCAGCTTTAGTGCTGTTGTCATTAAAGCAAAGGGGCAAACCAATCTAAAAATATTGAAATGTAATTTGTTTATTTTTATTACATAATTTGCATACAAATTGGTGATAATATCTTGCTTTCAATGCTTTCAAATGCAAATCATTCACTATACTTTTGCAACCCACTGTATAATCAAATAGCAAACGCAGTTATTTCTGTGGCATCTATAAAAGCTGATGCTTTGCCATCTTTAATCATCTTGTGGCATCTCATGGACTGAAATGCAACAAGTTTTTGTTTACTCTGTAGCAGACAACATGAAGAGCAGTATAGGAAATAAACTTGAAAAGTTTAGGTGAAAAAAAAACGCAACAACAAGAGTTTAAAGCGGAAACTGAATTATTTCATACCTCCATCTTCTAGCGTTGTTGGCGTGTTCTCAACTTCTTGTCGCTGTTTTGGTCTGACACTTGCTGAAGTGAGGCGCGCTCGCTCTCCTCACACGAGCGCAACGTGCGCGCGCCTTCTCTCTCACAAGTCAAGAGGGTGGTCGTTAGTTATATTTAGGTCTGACACTTACAACATTTCCACGGTCAAAAGATTGTGCCATACTCTGCTAAAAAGCTGTTGCAGAGAAACGGCCTGCAGTTTCTTACACATTTCCCTGGTTACAGAAACTTATGAAAATCTCTGTGCGGTGACGCACTAAAATTCCATTATCATTAAATTGCACTTGGTCATTTTTTGCAGAAACGTTTTATACATTAAGCACAGCACTTTTGATGAACATAACTAAAATTATATTAATTCCATGAAGTCGCCAGATGACATCCAGAAACAGCTGTTTAATTCTACATTGAGCAAGTCGCCCCCTCATGGGCGCAACCATGTTTACATCACATGATGAGCAATGTCACTAACAGGACAATACATTGTTATACTGATTTTTAAAGCTCAAGATACTGTATAATGTGTAAAAGCATATCAAAACAATTAATATAAAAATAAACACAGCATAGCCTACCACAGCGGTTCTCACGGGGACAGGAAAGCAAATTTCTAAGGTGGGCCTATGAAGTTGATTTGAAATGACAAAATATATTCTAGTGGATTTGCAAGTGTGTGATCCATCGGAAAGTTCAAACTAGATTAAATGAGGGTGTACATGATAGACAGAAAAACAACTGGAGCAAAACAAAACTGAGGTTATCAAACATTTCTTACATCCAGACCAACATCCCTGGTGAAAATACCAGCATATGCTTAAACCAGCATCAAAACATACCTACCAGCATATGCTGGTTTTTTTCACCAGGGACATCAGTATAAAGTGCAAATCCACAGCTAATGTTGGGATAAATAGGTTAAATAAAAACAAAAACTTGAGTAAATGACTGAATATACACTACCAGTCAAAAGTTTTTGAACAGTAAGATTTTTTTTTTTTTAGTGTTTTTAGTCTCTTCTGCTCACCAAGCCTGCATTTATTGATATAAAATATAGCAAAAGCAGTAATATTGTGGAAAAGTTTTACTGTTTAAAATAACTGCTTTCTATTTGAATATATTTTAAAATGTAATTTATTCCTGTGATCAAAGCTAAATTTTCAGTATCATTACTCCAGTCTTTAGTCACATGATCCTTCAGAATTAATTCTAATATGCTGATTTGCTGTTCAAGAAACATTTATTATTATTATTAATATCAATATTTAAAACAGTTGAGTAAATTGTTCTGAAATAAAAATCTTTATACATTTTAACATTATACACTATACCATTTAAAAGCTTGGAGTCAGTATGTATGTATGTATGTATACATATGTAAGTACATACACACACACACACACACACACACACACACACACACACACACACATATATATATATATATATAAATGCTGTTCTTCTCAACTTTCTATTCAAAGAAACCTGAAAAAAAAATACTCACCTGTTTTCAATCATTTTATATTCAACAATATTAAATGGTTTCTGAAGGATCATGTTAGTGGAGTAATGATGCTAAAATGCTAAAAATTCAGCTTTGAAATCACATGAATAAATCACATATATTCAAATAGAAACCAGTTATTTTAAAAAGTAAAAGTATTTCAAAATTGTACTGGTTTTGCTGTACTTTGGATCAAATAAATGCAGGTTTGCTGAGCATAAGGGACTTCTTTAAAAATAAATAAATAAAAATATAAAATCTTACTGATCAAAAACTGGTAGTTTATACCTTATTTACCCATAAAGGGTGCATTTTAGTATCCTAAAGTTACATATTTGTACCTAAAGTGTACACACTCATACCTAAATGCGAGTACCTTTTGAAAAGGTACTGCCCCAGTGACAGCTTTCGTACATTTTTTCTGAGAGTGAAGGATGTTGTTATTACTTGGTGACCAACAGTTAACTAAATGAATGAACACTGTTGTCCAAAAACATGAGCTGATTGTTTTGCTAATATCTCTTAAAATGAACTTGTGAATGTCTGTGTGGGCACGTCATCGGCATTCAAAATCAAAGCGCGCCTTTTTATTTTATAACGCCGTCTTATTGTTCTCTTTATAGCAGGTGCATTTTAAAAAAGCTTTCCTGATGAATCATGGACTCCTGATCAAAATTCTAAATTAATATAACAACAGACAGCTACCCAAAAAAAAAAAAAAAACCCTCACACAAGACTTTGAGGCTCAACCTGTGTTGATGCTGAGGACGTTTCTAATGTACTTCAGTTGCGCAGTATGCAACATAATGGGAGGAGCTTTAGCAAGGGAACAATAGTGATAATACTTCCATTTATGGATAAAATGAAAGAGGAAGCAGTTCAATGTTTATGTTTCAACGAAACATAATTGCGGTCAATACCGTTTCCTTGACATCTCTAGGTATGGCATGTTTAAAAAAAAAAGTGTTGCCCAATGCAATATGCATGGGATGCATGCTTTTCTAATTAAATCTGACCAGTGAGCAAGACACTTAATATATCGTAACTATAAACAACCCAACCCCGCAAAAAAGTTTTAAAGCCAGTTTCACTCCGAGCATGAACAGTGGAAGGGTGTGCAGACGTGATGAAGATAACATGATATTCACCACACAAAACCGAGCTTCCTCTGATGAATCTGACGACAAATAAACAACTCCGATATCTACCACAAAACACAAATGTTTCACTATGGAAACTTAAAAAGATGAATGTGCGCAGCGAGCAGGTGTATGCAGGAAGCCACATGGTTTGCCAGCTTTACTTGTGCTTCCTGATTGCGCAGACTTTATCATGGGACTCTGCAGAGAAGTGAAACCATCAGTACTGAGCAAAACAATTTTAATTGAAGATTATACAATGAAAACAATTCATGATATAGCACACACCTACGGACATAACAGCCCTGTGTAAATATTAACATGATTAGCATTGAATACTGAGGCGGTGTTTGCACTAATAGTGAATTACAGTAAACAAAAAGTGACTTGCAATCGTTTCCCTTTTAGAGAGCAAGTGACTGCTAGTGAAAGCAATCAATGGCTAAGCTACATAGTTAAACTTTATGCGAATGAACAGCTATACAACTCGACAAACACAATGGAAGTACAGTAATCCACCACCTGACAGAATTGGACATTGTTATCGGGGAAGAGCACAGTGACATAAATAACGGGTCCATTACAAACTCAATCGACAGCATTGTTCTCATTTATTTAAAAAAAAAAACAAAAAAAAAACCTGAGGTAAAGGTGTGGCAGCGGCACTTAAAAGTCCTTCTGGGAACTTAGTATTAATGATTTCGTAAGTCGTAATTACAATTTAAGGTGCGTTCAAATTTTAAGATCGTAGCGAGATGCCAATTTTCTACAAAAAAAAAAAAAGAAAAGAAAAATCCCGAGTTTCACACTCAATGTGTGTAAACTCTCCAACAGCTCTTAAATCTTTCCGACATGAGTTAAACTCACCATTACAATAGGGCCAATTTCTACAGGCTTTGTGATGTGGTTAATAAGGCATCACTCCCTTGGTTTTACATACAGGGCTTAGATTAAACCAGGATAAGGCCTTAGTTAAATTAGGCCATTTAAGTCCTTTTTTGGTTTTAATCGTGCCCTAGAATAAGAAAAGATATACTGGTGTGCATCTTGATACAAATTGATGGCACATAGCACAATGACATTTTAAGGTAGTGGTTTTCAAACCGGTCCTGCGAGCACCCCTAACGCTGCATATTTTGTAGGTCTCTCATATCTGACACACCCATTTCAGGTCTTGGTGTCTCTACTAATGAGCTGATGAGTTGAATCAGGTGTGATAGATGAGGGAGACATAGAAAACATGTAGTGTTGGGGGTGCTCGCAGGTATGTTTTAAGGTATATTAGTGCAGTTTCCTTTCAGTTAAGACAGTTCAAACATGCATTATTAGTCTAGACTAGGTTTACACCTTGTCTGTGAAACTAGGCATTAGTATTCTGTTAAAACCTGTTTAAGTTGCAAAGTTGTTCTCATCGTTTTTATGGTCATTTTAGGGTTTATGGCATTGCGGTGTCATCGTGAGAAAGTTGTTAAACTGAATACAGAGTATTTTTTTCCCTCTTTACATTGAAATCATGTTAAAACGCATATTACTTAAGTCTAGTGGCTATTCTACTGAAACTGTGAGAAGCCTAGAAGCCTATTTTAAAGGTATAGTTCACCCAAAAATGAAAAATATGTAATTTATTATTCACCCTCATGCCGTTCCAAACCTGACTTTCTTCAAAACGCCAATTAAGATATTTTTGATGAAATCCAAAAGCTTTCTGACCCTGCATAGACAGCAATGCATCTGCCACGTTCAAGACCCAGAAAGGTAGTAAGGACATCGTTAAAATAGTCCATGAAGCTACGATAAAAGTTTGCGCGCAAAGACGCACACGCGTGCATCATGGTACTCCTGAGAAAACGCAATGAAGACTGACACAGAAGAGAAGAAATTGTTGAATGAAGTCATTATTTTGGTTTTCTCATAGCTTCATCAAATTTCAGTTGAACCACTGATGTCACAGACTATTTTAACAATGTCCTTACTACTTTTCTGGGCTTTTTAAAAGAGGGAGCAGTCAAAATTAATTTACATAAATCGAAATTTTGTTGATTGAGCCCAACTTGCAATGAATCCAGAATATTCCTCTAGTCACAATCAGTGTAAACATCTTCAAAGGCCATTCAGTATATACATGACCTTTGTGTGTTATACATCTATTTATAAAGTACACAAAAGAATGAGGTCCTTCTGGTCTGTTCTTTGTTATCTGTTCGGCCATTTTCCATTTACTTCTGCAAAACCTGTAACTCTTTCTGCTGTGGGTTTCTCCCTGCAGTATAAGTGATTTTTTTTCTTCCTCCTGTCCATTTGGCGAAGAATGATCTGGAATTTTCCCCAACGAAGAAGAAGAGGATAGGGTCCAGACAACTGTTAGCCGTGCATAGGCAATGCGCTATGACGGCAACCTTTCGGACTATCAAAACAAAGTCACATGAGTCCTTGTATACATTCGTCTGGATGTCCTTTTCAGTTGTTAAGAAGATTGTCCGCACTATGTGATAGGGCATAAAACACACCAGAAAGATCCCAAGGCTGATGATGACCAAAGCGCAAGCTTTCTTCCTGCAAGGTCTGGTCCTGCCGAGTGCAGGGCTAGGCCTTAGAAGATTCTTTGCAACCAAGACAGAGCAAAAAATGACAGCAACCAAAGGAAAAACAAAGCCCACTGGAAACGTAACGTTGTTTATAAGAAGCAGTTGGTCCACGTTGCTCTCCGCCAGCTCCAAACATCGAAAACTATTTGGGTCGTGATTTTTTTTTTGAGTGAACAACAGTGGACTGCAGGCTAAACCCATAAAGAGCCAAATGAGAGCACACACGATTCCTGCGACGTAGTGAGTCTGTATGCGTATGTATAGGTACGGTCGCACCAGCGCCAGATAACGCAAGATATTCAGAGCCACTAGGAAATAAACAGAGCTGTACATATTAAGATAAAACACGTATGAGATTACTCGACAGGTGATGTTACCGAAGATCCAGTGTGAGTCCAGCATGTAGTACGAGACCCTCAGGGGCAGAGAGGACACCAGCATCAGGTCCGATACTAACAGGTTCACCATTAACACGCTGACCGGAGTGAAACTCTTCTGAGTCCTCCATTGGCTGTAGAAGACGCAGATGGATAAAGAATGACCGACGAGTCCCAGGACAAAAATGAGTATGTATGCTGCAGGATACACTTGATGTTTGAAGATATCAGAGCTGTTGGACTTCAAACAGGAGATGTTTCCCCTGAACTCTGTAAAAGACGAATTCATGTCCTTCCCTGGAGAATGATTACAAAGTTAGTTTTAGTGATTTAAAACAAACAAAACAGCTTTTAAAGGGGTCATCGGATGCCCATTTTCCACAAGTTGATATGATACTTTAGGGTCTTAATGAAAAGTCTATAATATACTTTGGTTAAAAATTCTCAATGGTTGTGTAAAACAACACCCTTTTTACCTTGTCAAAATAAGCTCTGCAAAAATCATCCCATTCTGAGAGATTGTTCCTTTAAATGCAAATGAGCTCGGCTCGCCCCGCCCCTTCCCTCTATTCTCTCTGTGGAGTAACAACGAGCTGTGCTCGGAGATTGTTTACTTCAGCCGCATTTAGCGCGTTTAGCCGTGAAACTTGCTAACTAGCACGTTATTAGGAAAGGTGATTGCAGTGGATCACGAATGATTTGCGCGAACATAGACGCATTAATGTAGATCGGGAGGCGCATTCCCTTCACAAACAAATGTAATCCACTGCATCTTCAGTGGCTCAGATGTCAGATAAATGACGACCACTATGTTCATTGTTACATCCAGCAACACAACACCTCAAACTGCTCAATCAGAGATATTCTTGTCTAATTTATATCCCTGCTCCGGCATCGAAGCAGTGAAGGTTGGACTGAGACAGCTGATCTGAGGTAAGACGCTCATGTCAATCATTTATTGTGGGAGTGGCCTCTGTCAGTGTGACGCCACACCAACAGGCATCTGAGAATGGCTTGATTTGAAAAAGGGGATATTATTTTTACAGATTAATTAAAAACCACTGCATGGATTTTTATCATTATAGGGTAGATTTGTACATACACTGCCAACATACATTAATGTTCAAACAACATGTAAAAGTTAAGTTTGCATCCGATGACCCCTTTAAAGAGATAATTAGCTTAATACACTTCTTGAACCAAACATTCAAGGCATGGACAGAAAAAGCACCAACGTTTTTCAGAATATCTTTTGTTTCGATAGAAAAAGCACAGCGTTTTTAGTTGTACTGTCCCTAGTCTAAGTACGATAATGTACACTCTTAAAAAATAAACATTTTTGTCGCCAACATATCCACCTTACCTATGGGCAAAATTTCCTTTTACGGTTTGGTCAGTTACCCGGATGCGCGGCCATACTGAAGATACTCAGATGGTTAATGTACTATTGAATACGTTGTTCTGCTAATTTGTACTGTCTAAACCACAAAAAAAAAAAAAAAAAAAAAAAAAAAAAACATGTGGAAGCTGCTAAATCATATAGAGAAGGACTTTTTAGGCAGGAATGGGCATAATATTTTGACAAACTAAAGTTAGTAGGTGTTAAAGGTAAGTACCAGCAGTATTATTTAAGATATTAGCCTAATATTTCACCTACCTGACTGGAAATGATAAGAACAAAGACAAATGTTGTCCAGATTCTTGCCCTGGAAATCCTGGTTCATTTTGGCCAACCACAAATGCCTTTTGTTCCTCAGACAGACTTTTGCACTCTTCTCCTTGTTTTGTTATAACTTTTGGCAGTCTATAGTACGCTAACGATTAATACAGCCCAAAACATGACAATAATTGACCATTTCAGTAGCAAAATATTAGTTTTGGGTCGTTCAGCATCATTATTTATGTTCAGCACCGCTAACCCTGGTGAAAAAAACCAGCATATGCTGGTAGGTATGTTTTGATGCTGGAATGCTGGTTAGGTATGTTTTGATGCTGGTTTAAGCTGGTCCTTTGCAGGTTCATGCTGGTCCTTGACCAGCAACATGACCAGCAAAAACCAGCAAAGGACCAGCTTAAACCAGCATCAAAACCTACCTAACCAGCATATGCTGGTTTTTTCACCAGGGAATATGGCCGATTGATAACGCATTGTGAAAACACTTTACAGAGAAATAATGGGAAGAATGTCAATGTGCATTAAACGTTAGACTGTTTGCACTACAAACCAGTGTGTTCATAATTAAGACAATACATTAAAATGTAAAAACACACCAATTTGCAGTATCAATCAGCTGTTTTGTACACCTAAAAGCTTAAGCGTGACGCAAATGAGACCCAGAAGCCAAAACCCATAAAATGTATTAATGGCCGCGTCGTTCTCACTGGAAAAATAAGGCGGATAGCCCCCTCCGACTTCGCTTCCTGTCCTATGATAGGAAAAGGCAAAAACGCCAAAAATAAGAAATCTTAATAAAAATAAACTTTTTTGGGGGGCATCAACAGTTCCATGATTTTTTGGGGGGCATCAACAGTTCCATGAAGAACCTTGAACATCCACAAGTTTTTCATAGTGGAAAAACATTCTTCAGATTATTAAAATATACAGCAAGAAAAAAAAAAAAGAAGTTTTTTTTTTCTTACGAAATGTTCACAGAAAGGTTATCAGAGGAACCCAAACTGGTTGTTCTATTGCTTGACTGTGGAATCTTTATTTTTAAGAGTGTTAGTTCTTTGCATTCTTACTGAAGGTTTTACGGTATGTACCATTTCCAGTTCACACATTAACTTACTTTTACAAGCAGTCCTGAAAAGTTTTTCTAGTCTACTGTGAACAATCTCCGTCACATTCACAGTTACTAAAGAGGTCTATTAAAAATAGATCTTTATCTCAAATTACTTCTCTAAACTTCACTCCACAATAGTGCCCACATATCATGTTAACACAGTTTTAAACAATTGGGTCAACTGTATCTAAAACAAGTTTTACAAGACACATTAATTATATGTTTAACAGCAACTGTAAAAGACGTTACCTTTTCTGCAGAGTGGAGAGGCGAAAGCAGGTCGTCCAAAAGCGCACACCGTTTTGTCACCAGCCAAACCAGCACAGCAATGTCAACTATCAGAGAAGGTATGAGGTAGAAAACACAGTAGAAGGAGGATGTCCCAAGACCGGCCTCCCCATCATCTCTTTAATCTGTTCAAAAGGACTGATTCATTTCCTTATATAAGAACAGCAGCCACCCTTGTGCGTGCATTGTTTAGCACAGCAGTTCTGTCAGCTGCTGTAGATAAGTGTTTTGAATATTAAGTCTTGATATACAGCATATATGAAAGATCCAAAGTCCACATGATTAGGCAAGTGACAGAAGCAGCCAATCAGATGCAAAAAACAAAACACTGTTTACTCAGAATTTTGCTTGGCAGCTTTAAACCACAACAGTATTTTGCAGATGTACATTTTACCGTCCCCCTTATTTGTTTCCTCATGTAATACGGAATTTAACCTAGTTACGCTCCACTGAACTTTCACAAGCACAAGCACTTTTGATGATGTACTGATAACCTTTTAAAAGAAGCCACTGCTGACAAAGCAGAGCCTGTGTGAGCGTCTACGCTGTGACGCTAGCAATACATTAAAAACCATAAATGATGTGATGGGGGAATTTGAATGAACAAACTTCGTTGAATTTCTTCTTCATCTTCTGCCTTCATGTGCAGACATGTTCCAGTATTTGAGACATGAGCGACCCACTTAGGAAATCTAAAATTTCGCAACTATCGGGAAGCGTGGATGCAAAAAGGATTTCAAACTAAAAATGATCAAGTTTCCAAAAATAAAACAAGATGCTACAAGATTCTTCTTTGAACTTTGTCAAGTATTTGAGACATGAGCGATTTACTTATGAAATAAATCATTTCACAACTATCGGGAAGCGTGGATGCAAAAAGGATTTCAAACTAAAAATGATCAAGTTTCCAAAAATAAAACAAGATGCTACAAGATTCTTCTTTGAGCTTTGAATTAAACTAATGCGAGCATGACGTTTGCGAGCATGTCGCTTCCTGACAAGCAGCATTCCGGTAAGGAATACTATATATCTGCCAACACTTGCCTAAACAGTTCATTGAAAAACACAAGTGTGATTTATCATTTCACCACAACGTGCTATGGCTACAGTCTCAGATTGTGGCAACAAGAAGCAAGTAAAGGTGTCACTGTCTTCCTTGAATCAAAACAGGACACATTTCGCTTTTCTTTAACAAACAAGTCAGTTGTTAAACTTTTGAGGCATTACATAATTTTTCAAAAACGAACATTTGAGGTATAACATAATTTTTTGAATATTAGTAACAAAAGCTCTAAAACGGTCTTAAAATCCAACAGCAGAAACAACAACGCAGTCCAGGAAGAACATAAAAGGTGACCGCCACACATGCGCATTCACTCACACAACAATCGCGTCCTACAAAACTCAGTAATGCTTAAACAGCAACAAATTTATAATACAGTCACAAAATTAATTCCATTTACTTCTAGTATGCAAAATAGTCCTCAGAGAAATGAGAAAAACCACCAGCAGGGTTCAGATCTACAAAAGGCCATCACAATACATGATTAAAAGAAACACTTGCAAAATTTGATCTTGCACCCTGTGTAAATCACAATGTCCTGTATAGCAATGAGGAAAAGCAGGCAGCTCTAAAATTAAATGGAAAAGCAATAAATTATCATGACATGCTAAACCAGCCTGTTTGTATATATCTGTAGATCAATTAAAGGGATAATTCACCCAAAAAGGAAAATTCTGTCATCATTTACTCAAACCTATGTTGTTAACCAAACAGTTGCTGCTCTCCAAATGGAGTCCATCAAATTTTTGGCAACCAGCATCCTTGAAAATATCTTCTCTGGTGTTCAGCAGGAGGAGGAAACTCATACAGGTTTGGAACAACTTGAGGGCGAGTAAATGATGACAGAATTTTCATTTTTGTCCCTATAAGAGGTATGCATCATGTTATTTCCTCAACATAAACAGCTAAAATAAAACCTCCTTCATGCTTAAAACAAACTAAAATAAAACACCACAGGAAAAGCACCTGTGCCATTTTAAGAAATGCAGTGCACCACTTAAATACTAAAATAGGTGGAAAAGTCCAAACAACCCAGGCATATCAGCGTTTCCCTTTCAGTGGTGGAGTGGTTTTCCTCAGGCAACACAAAGTGGATTTATTTAGGGCTCTGGGTGCTCTTTATCGGACTCCTCCTTTAGTTTCTGTTCCTGCATTCGAGTACGTGTTGAGCCTGAAGAGACAAGAACAGATGTTTAAGCAATAGCCTTTGACGTGATGCTGAATTATACCACAGTGACTTGCATCTTTTCATTGCAGTATTTTGCAAAGTTTCCGTCTGAATCTAATCAGGCGGAATAGAAAATAAGTTCCATTTGTTGAGAATTCAGCTTAAAAATATGAGATTCTTATCATTCTTAATTATAAGAAGAAAAAACGCTTACCAAGACTGCATTATTGGATGAATAATAAAGTAATCTGTCAATTACTAGAATTTAAAATAACGTTTCTATTTTTATATTAGGGATGGTCTATTTGATAGTCATTTAAACGAAAGTTTTGCATCTGACTAGTCGACTAGTCTAAAACCAAGATAACCCCAAAAGATGGTAAGAAAAAAAACCTATGTAGGTATATTTAAAATACTTCTCTATAAATCACACTGTCAAATCCCTCAACGAATTCTGCTTGCCGTACGCTTACCTCGCAATCGATTCATTTTAGGTGGTCGTTAAAAAGGAAACAAAAGAAGAGCATACACTCAACGTCAGCCACTGCATAGCTTATTTATTCAAATCAGCGGCGGAAATACAATCTAAAATCAATCAATAGCCTGACAGAATTATTTATCTTCATATAACGTTAGACAACATTAAAACAAGTCAAAAACAATAGAAAAATTTATCAAGGAATAGCATTAAAAATGCTTTTAAAAACGTACATCATGCAGGCTATGTCGTTTAAAAACAAAAAAAAGCCCATTTTACTTAAGACCATGTGTTTTTGTTCAGTAAATTATCAACGTGGTCTGGTGAACTATGAAAAAAGGCACTTAGCAGGAACTGAAGTTGAAGACACAAAGAGATAA
This sequence comes from Labeo rohita, assembly GCF_022985175.1. NCBI lineage: Eukaryota > Metazoa > Chordata > Actinopteri > Cypriniformes > Cyprinidae > Labeo > Labeo rohita. The sequence goes on along the minus strand of NC_066889.1, from coordinate 16,081,119 downwards.
ACGAAATGCTAGCCGATAGAGTTTTTAGAAAGCGCCTGGACATCCCGCACCATCACCGAAGTGGGTCTTTGTTTAGAGGAATAGACGATGTGGACAGGTTGTAGTGAATGCCATGATTGACATTTGCTGGCTTTGGCTAGCCTCTAAGTTAACGCCACGACATGCCTGTTATGCATCGCTCCAGGTACTGTAAGCCAATATGATATTACAGTTTACACAAAACTTTTCCAATTCCTTCTAATTCAAAATAATCCCACACCCAGACTTTTGCGTGGTCATGAGGTCACTATAAGGGCATGCGGGGTCTGAGGTAAAAACGCAGTTTTCGCCCAGACACTATTATTTTTCAAACGTTTAATTTTAATTTAAAATGTAACGTTAAAATGATGGCAGTTTCAATGATAAAATCAGGGTTTTTTTTCTGTCATGTAGTCGACTATTGTTTTCAGTGTCAACTAGTAGGAGCTGTATCGTTTAGTCGACTAGACCCGCACATACCTATTTTATATATGTGAAAATTTAATTTATTCCTTTAAAGACAAAGCTGAATTTTCAGCAGCAATTACTCCAGTCCAGTTACACACCACTTCAGAAATCATTCTTAATCATTTATCACTGATTATCTTTTGCAGGATATATATTTATACATAATATGGTTCAATAGTTCCAGTCCCAAAATGCACAACTGTTTTTGCCCTACAATTAATAATGCTGAAGGACTACTTCATGTCACCTGCAGTGCAGGAACAAAGTGAAGCAATACAAAAAATACAGAGCAGGATGCAGCCAAAACAAGATCACTATGAGGAACTTGCTATTAAGCGATTATTCTTTACAGCAGAGCAACACACAAGTGTGTGCATCTCAGCTGTTACACAACAGTTTCTCAACAGTGGCTCAACAAATCAAAAGTGTTACATTATGTTAAGCTGTTACTGCATTAATGCTAGACTTAATTCACTACAGTTTTTTCTTTTGGTTTGAATCCATCAATTTCCAGAGATAAAATAATCAAATAAGCTAAAATATTTAATTAATCAGATTATTCAAAGCAAAGTTCTTAAATGTAAAGTTCTTACAAAGATGCATTAAAATTGATCAAAAGTGACAGTCAAGCCATTTAAATTATTACAAAAGATTTTCACTTCAAATAAATGCTGTTTCTGAACTTTCTATTCAAAGAATCCTAAAAAAACCCCCCAAACATCTCAGTTTACAACAGTAAGCAGCACAAGGGTTCTTAACATCGATAAGACAATGTTGACCACCAAACAGCACATTTGAATGATTTCTGAAGGATCATGTGACACTAATTCAGTTTGGCCATTATAGAAATAAATGATATTTAAAAAAATATTCAAAAGGAAACTATTTATTCTTTGAATTTTCTTACTGTGATATGTTATCGCTCAAGACAAAGAAAACCCCAGGTATTAGACTTGCATGGCTTAATATAATGCAAATGATGTCTGTTACTGAAATATGTAGTAGAAAACCCATGAAAGATTTACGTTATTTAAAAATCCACATCGGGGGGGCGCTACTGTAAAAAAGAATGTGGGTACAACTCTGTGTGCTAATTAGCCAAGAGGCTAAGTGTTTTTTTAGACCATTGTTTACTTTGTAAAGATGCACACCTTTATGAGAGATGTCATTACGTTCTTATGGACAACATATGCTTTTCGAATTTGTGTTCCCACATCATTAGCAAGTCTGGATCACTAAATGTTGAATGACTGTTAACTAGTGAAATGACATTTAAACCGAGACATCAGAGCTCGTGTTAAAGGGCATGCTAGATGAAGCCTCGATTTGAGGCTTGTTAACATAGAAATCCCTTTCGTAGAAGCCTCACTTTCTGTCCAGTCATGTGCGCGATTCACTTTGCGTGTCCTAATGTTCGACAGATCTTACTTTGCGAGTACATTTTCATTGGGACCCATTTAATACTTACTTTTTTAAATACCCAGTCATATAAGTAATATGAAGAATACAAATTATTTCAGGAAAATTAAATATATGCCATCTGCAATTAATATATGTGTACATTATTCTTCTATTACATCATATTGATATTCGTACTGGCATTTAATGGCACTGTTCAATGGGTAAATTAATCAGAGTCAGAAATTCAACAAACACACGGTTAGGCTTTTATTTGTGCATATAACATGGACCGATCTATGGTGCTGCTTCTGATGGAGCTTTGGTCTTTTGGCTGCTTTACGGTTTACTAACCACCAGATTGCGCTGTTTTCAACACTCTCTAAGTTTTGAATCTTTTCCTGAAAACGGTCAGAGGAAAGTCTCAGTGCTTCACGAGGCTTAATTTGCCCGTCACTACAGTCAACTGTTGAATGGATGAGTGTCACGTCCCGCTTGTTTACTTTGAACCGGTAGACGCTCCACTTTTGACGCAAGGACTCATGGGGTGTAGGAAACTTGTGGATACACATTTTGGATTATAGGGGGGGCACCATTATTTCGAGGATGTAAAATGGTTGCACTTGGTGAGCTACTGGAGCTACCCTGCTGCTATTTTTACCGCAACACAACTCTGAATACACAACTCAAAAATAAAATACTGATACAATGCCACATTGTGCGGCTTTTCAGTTGAATGACAAAAAAAAAAAGAAGCAATGTAAATTTTTACTGCTTTCCCTAGTGATATTAAGAGAAAAGATTGGGAAGACGCCTATGTACAAATAAAACTTTGTAAAGACCCACGTCTTTGTTTTCTCCACTTTAGTCCTGATGCCTTTGAGGCTTTTAGTAGATCACTTCTAGTGAAAGCACTTACAAACGGCAGAGACATGCAAACGCTTGTCATGATGTCGCAGCCACTGAACAAGTTTCTCAACGCAGATTTCACTCGATATCCAGGACGTTTAGACTCCTTGTGGGGAAAACTGATGGCATGACATTTGGTAGTCTATGCTGATATCCATTGCCATTTGAAAGCTCTGTCAGTAGCTGTGGTCATCATATCAGTTTTTTCCGAGTTGAGTTGCGGTAAAAATAGAAAATAGTAGCTCACATAGTGTAACCATTTTAACATCATCACATGGATTTTTTTAATAATGTAAATATTTAATGGGTTTTTCTCTCTCATATTTTAGTAAGAGACATCTTTGATGTTATATTAAGCCATACAAGTCTTAATACCCAGGATTCCCTTTAAACACTTTCAGTAAAAACGCATTAAGTGGATCAAAGACTTCCATTTTAAATAAATGCTGTTTTTTTCCCCACTGTTGTTTCCACAAAAACAGCAAGCAGCAGTGTTTTTAACATTAATGATATTAATGAGAAATGTCAAAATGTTGACCTGCAAATCAGCGTATTTGAATGATTTCTGAATGATCATGAGACTAATTAAGCTTTGCCATCATAGGTAATAACTCAAAACAAAGGATTGTAATCATACAACACACCTCTAACTTGCACTATATGTTAAACCACCTTCTGACTCATAAACAAAAAAAAAATACAGACAGGAGGAAGTGTGATGGCTTGAGCGTTTGTGGTTCTGGGAAATATAGCTCACAATTCAGATAACAGACATGCACAAAGGTTGTAGGAAACTTACTCATCTCTGCCAACTTCTGGATCAGTGTTGACTCGCCACTTGATTTACTAAAAATGAAAAAACATTCTCAATGATTCACTGTGATTGACAAACTTACGAGAGATGAATTAATAGTAAAACAGAACATAAATCCCACCTTCCATCAGCTTCATCTTGTCCATCCATGTCAAAGCGTAACCTCTTCAATGGTTTGGGGGCGGAGCCTCCATCCAGACTCCTCTTGAGAGACCAATCGGTGCTGCTCACCATCTCATTAATCTTCTGAAATTTGTCTGCAGACTATTGAGACGAGGAAAGAGATTTTTAAATAAAGTCTAACACATTTAAAAAAGCCTGAACGTTTAATAATTGCTTTCATCACTAACCCCAAAGGATTCGCCGATAGATATAAGAATTCTGTCCAGGATGCCATGAAAGAAAAGATACAGGACAATTAATACAAAAAGACAAATTCAAAAATCGCAATTTTTTATGGTTAAAAATAAACTAGTCAACCTCACTAACCATCATGCCTCATCTCAAAATAATACAGCAAAAAAAAAAAGATCTATTCAAAGGACAGTTCATGATTTAAAATGTAAAGTGTCCAAAACTGATAGATGATCTCCCGAATTTAATGACCGAAAGTAAACAGACCTGCTTCTTGGAGTCATGACCACTGGGGACATACGGGTGCTTTTCAAAGGGGAAACGTAGACGTTATTGCTGCCAGGTACTCGCAGAGGGGAGTTTTTATAGGGGCTGCAGGGGATGCGTGGAATAGGAGACAGAGGTGGTGGCTGGGAGACAAACGGAAGGACACTCAAGTCAACCAAAAGTTGGTGTGAAATCTTTCACTCATTTGAACATGACTTCAGCCCACCAGGGGGCATTATAATACAAGTAAAGATTGATTTAATGAAAACAAAAGTGAGCATCTCACCCGAGGAGAGGAATACTGAAGAATGTTAGTCTTCAGCTTCTGCATGAACACCAGATTGTAGAAGACGATGATGGAGTCGTACTGCCCCTCTCTTATAAGCACACGCTTAAATGTCTGAAAAACAATAAACATAACATCACTTTAGATTCACTGTTAATGTATCTGAATGATCATCTGAATTCAACTATTTAAAAGAAAACCCAAGATTGACTCACCTCCTGATTAGTATTAGGCATCTCTTTGTAAGCGGTCACAATTGTTTTGAAGCGCAGGTCCACGTTCTTCACCTTGCATATGGCATACATAGCTGACATAATCAACTGAAGAGAGAAAAGAAGCAGGAGAGGGTTAAATTTTTAAACATTTCACTGAACATAAGGCAAAGTTAACGGAATGCGAATGCGGGTTATTATAACATTAATGAAAAAGAGAGGGTAGTACCTGGTCTAAGTGTCTGTCTCGCATTAATTCGTACTCGTTCTGGAGGGTGTGCTGAAGCAAGGTCCATATTATTGGCTCCAGTTCTGGGTGTGAGGTCAGCAGGTGTGAGAACAGTGTTTTCAATCGCAGGTAGGCCATCCTGTACACTGAAAGACCAAAAAACAGTATATATCAGTGGTGTGTGGTGGTGTTCTGGAATGAAGAGGCAAGGTCCTCAAAGTTTTTTCTTTTCTTTCTTTCTTTTTTTTTTTTTTTTTTTTTTTTTTTTAAATGTAAATTCATGTTCCAGTTACATTTTCCTGGTTAAATAAACATTACTTACACTACCAGAAAAAAGAAAGAGAAAAAAAAATGAAAGATTATTTTATATCTATATTATATTTATGGCTGGGCGATATGGCAAAAAATTCAAATCTTACCGTTTTTTAAATCTTCGATTTTTAACTACATGATTCAAGTAACTTTTTCTTTATTAACCCTCTAGTTAAAGAAAATTCTATTCCAAGTGCAAAACACATGAAGTTGTCAATATGTAAATGTTAAACATCTTTGCAAAAAAGATGTATGAACCTACATTTTTTGTAGAAGAGGCTCAGAGAGTTTGAACGGAGCGCTTTGGTTCCTGGTGTGGGGAGCTCGGCCTCTGCTGCTGGAGGTTGACAGCTTGGCCGCACAGGAGAGAGATACCTGGGGAAAGTGAGAAGGTTAAACATGTTACATTCACATTTTGTCATTGAAAAGGAGATAAAAAAGAGAGAGCTAATGAATGTCAGTGGTTAAATACTGTTCAAATGCTTGAGAGATTTTCTAATGTTTCATTTATTCATGTAACACACACGTACACGTATTACGTTTTAAACGTAAATGTAATTTAAAGGAGAAGTTCACTTCCAGAACAAAAATTTACAGATAATGTACTCACCCCCTTGTCATCCAAGATGTTCATGTCTTTCTTTCTTCAGTCGTAAAGAAATTGTTTTTTGAGAAAAACATTTCAGGATTTCTCTCCATATAGTGGACCTTTACGGTGTCTATGAGTTTGAACTTCCAAAATGCAGTTTAAAAGCAGAGTTCTAAATGATCCCAGCCAAGGAAGAAGGGTTTTATCTAGCGAAACGATCAGTTATCTTTAAAAAAAGACAAACATATACTTGTTAACCTCAAATGCCCATCTTGTCTAGCTCGGCTGTGTATTCCGGTTCAAGACAGTTAGGGTAGGTCGAAAAACTCTCATCTCATTTTCTCCTCCAACTTCAAAATCGTCCTACATTGGTGCAGAAGTACCGACCCAGTGTTTATAAAGTGAGCGTGGAAAGATTAAAAACAAGTTTAAACAGCGATGTAGGACAATTTTGAAGTTATAAGAGAATAAGATGGGAGTTTTAGGGCCCTATGATTTTCGCGATGCTGAAAACGCGGACGGAAACCAGTCATAAAAACTGAATAACGCAGAATGACATGGAATTTGTCAAAGTTTGAATTAATTAAAAGTAGGTCATTACACTTAAATCAAACCACAATATGGACTAGCATCTGTAAATATTACGCCGCAAAAATACTATTTAAATCTGAATCCTGCATGTTCTGCGTGTCTCTGTTTTAATGAATGGAGCAGACGAGCGGGTTTGTTTACTGCACACACTAAAGCACGCGTGACACTCACGGTGATTTCAGCTTCTGACGTCTCAGTAAATGAGGACATAAATACATGAACAATATCTGTTGAGAGTCACTTCATGAACATTTTAGGAAAACTAGTGTTACATTTCCGTGTGTCTAGGTGGACACGGCAACCCGTCAAAATAAAAGTCCGGTTTAACTTGATTGTGCCAGATATATGTTACTATTACTACTACTACTAAAAATGTACCAAACATTATTTTTTAGGGTATAAATCATATAACATTTCCATGTTTTAATGTTAATAGTAAATTCCCCTTTGTTTGCCCAAAAAAAAAAGTTTGCTTAATTTCCAGTAATTAAAAGATAAATGAAATTAATGTTTTATGCCTTCATTTGATAAACAGAACATTTCAAATATACAACACAGAATTTGTGAGCTAAATAAACCGTTTCATAAGGCTATTTTAAGAATCAATTTGAACAAATTAAATATGCATTCAAATAATTAGACATGCTAAAACACAGCATGCTAAAACATATGGTGAGAAAAAAAAAACATTTCTTAGGGCCCTAAACATTTAATTTTTGTTAAACCTTTAATAAATTCATATTAAATTGTATAAGTTTCATGATTTTAATTAATTAGACATGCTCTTTGATTAATAAAATTTAATTTAACCATTAAAAAGGAGTTGAGACAAATTAACATGGGAAAAATTTAATTTAATTTTTTGACAATTTTAAAGAAAATATCAATTCGTTTTGCTAGATAAGACCCTTATTCCTCAAATGGAATTGTTTAGAGCCCTTTGAAGTTGCATTTAAACTGCATTTTGGACGTTCAAACTCGCAGGCACCACTGAAGTCCACTATATGGAGAGACATCCTGAAATGTTTTCCCTCAAAAAACAATTTCTGTACGACTGAAGAAAGAAAGACATGAACATCTTGGATGACAAGGGGGTGAGTACATTTTCAGTACATTTTGTTCTGGAAGTCAACTTCTCCTTTAACAAAACTCTTTATGTAGCTGTTACAACATGGTGAACAAATCGTTCGGTCTTTAGGTTTAGCTTTTGAATCAGAACAACAGATTCATTAGAAGATACTAGCTTAAAAGAATGATTCATTCACAAACCACCTGATTTAGTCATTGAGTTTAACTTATCATCAATTATCCAGTGGTTTTTGGGAGTTAACTCACTGGAGGGGAAGATTACTTAGATTACTTTTAAGCTAATTACATAAATACTGTTTCGCTCATGCATCATTTGTTTGCAACTTGATTTCAAAGGGGAAGTTGATTTTTTTCTTAACAGTCTATAGTCTATATATTAACGCAACATGAATATGCATGAACTGAAATATCAGGTGTTTCCCACCATCATACAAAACTAGTAGATGAGGCTGACCACATGCAAGTGGCTAACCTTGTTTAAGAGAGACAAATTTGTATATCAGACTTTCCACAGACAGGCATTGTCCCAGCCTGATAACCTACAAGCTTGTTTGCAACCTAAAAAAATTCAAGACTTTTGGTTCCCTGTTTGTTAATCAAAAGAAATCATGCCACTTTGTTCTTTCAGAAAGGTACCCCCAAAACTAGCATTAATCTTACAGTGCTGCAATACACTGAACTATGACTAATCTGACTTTGAATTATGCAATAGCTATTTCAACAACTAGCTTGCTGGAAATCATAAACCCAGATTTTTCAGAAGCACTGTTATTATCACAAACTCAAAGAAATTATGTTCACCGTTTTTTACCTACATGTACACCAATTAATCATAATCCCTTCAAAATAGCTAGTTAAAAGTCGAATCACATGATAAAATCATTTAGTAATTTAAGGAAATTTGAATCCTTTTGTCCCCTTTTTTAATCTTTTGCTAACCTGTGTTTTGTATTTTGTGTCAAAGGCTGAGATCCTAATGGTTGAACGTGACAGAATAAACGTTAAAAAAATGTTGATTCAGGTGCCAGTTCAGATCGGAAGAACAATCTCGTACTGATTTTGTCTGCTTTCCCATGCACTGCTTAGGCAATAACTTCCTATGTTACAATGGGGCACATTTCCTCTAACCTAAATTAATTTAAGACATCGCAGCTGCATGTGCAGCATCTTCTGACTCCAAAAGTAATGATTCCTCAAATTAGCCCTAGTATCAAAAGTAACTAGGACAGGAATTGAGTCTGTTACATAGGATGTTGTGTCTTTTCAAACAGGATGTTGTGAGTTTATAACTGCACAGCCCTAGTCCTGAGGGATGACTTACAAGTCAGCGGCGGTGTGGTTGTGATGTAGGGGTTGGTTTAGTGTTGCGGGGGGGTTCTGCTTGTTCCCCAGGTCCTTCCTCACGAGACTGTTTAAGGAGGTCAAAGAGAGGAGAGTCCTGCACGGAAGAACAAGATATTGAGTTACATCACTGACCTGAAACCGAGAATGCCTATATAGGAACTAATTAGAGGAAACAATGTGTTTTTCACTAAATGAGGCACTGTTTGTAATTTCATTTGAACACATTCAAATGAATTCATTCATTTTATTCCCAAATATTAGTAAAAACATTCTATTAAAGAGCTTGTTCATCCAAAAATGAAAATGATGTCATTAATTACTCATATTGTCATGGTGGTCTGGTGAACGCGTGAGAAAGATTGACACAGAAGAGAAAAAAAAAAAACAGTTAAAATCATTATTTTTGTTTTCTTTGCACACACATAAGTATTCTCGTAGCTTCATAACACTGATGTCACTTGGACTATTTTAATGATGTCCTTACTACCTTTCTGGGCCTTGAACGTGTCAGTTGCTTTGCGGTTTATGCGGGGTCAGAAAACTGTTAGAAATTCATCAAAAATATCTTTCTCTTTTTTAGGTGAACTATCCCTTTAAGCAATATAAGACACGTTTTTAGAGATTAAAAAAAAATAAAATCGATAAAAACCAGGATTCGTACAGATACTGTAAAATGAAATTCCAGGACTTTTCTACTACTTTTTAGATTTTCAAGGACTTCAATCAAAGATCTAACTTATGTCTTCCATTTCAAATTCTAATTACAAAAAAAACAGTAATAATAAGTAAATAAAATAAATAAAATGGCCAAACAAAAATATACTAATAAAAAAAATGGCTAAAATAAAGAAAAGCATGCACATAAAAACTATTACTACTAAATTATTACAAAGTATACTACACTTTTACTATAGTAAAACCACGATTAATTTATGTATGTGTATACTTTTTTCTTTGGTTTTGTTTTTATAACTGTACTCCATTAATGGTTTGATGTTTTCTACTGTTCTACTGGAAAAGATTCACGATCCATGCTCTGAAGAGTAGTGATGGGTCATTCTTGAACGATTCGTTCATTTTGAACAAATCTTTAATGTGACTCGGGACGAATGAGTCATCTCTGGGAGTGATTTGTTTAGCCACGCATGCACAACATTAGGTTCTGTACTGGAATTAGTTCACCTGTTTCGAGTCTTCGGGTTTTTCGAGTCGATCGTTCATCTTATGGGGCGGTCACGTGATGAACGAACAACTCAAACCCGAAAACTTGTCAGATAAGAGGTGAGGTGAGCTAATCATAGACTAAAGACCCAGGTAAACAATGAATTAATCTTTTCTGTTTCTTACAGCATTATAATTTTGTTTCGTTTGTAGTGTGATGAACGTTTGTGTAAGCAGTAGATGTGTTAGGGAGGTAACGTAACATTTTAATTATATTTTGCTAAAATGAACGAAATGACTCGAAAAAAGATTCGTTCATTTTGCTGAACGAGACTCAAAGGTCAGAGTCGGTAAAATGATCCGAACTTCCCATCACTACTGAAAAGCTAATCTAAAACAAAAAAGTTTTGCGAACCCGCTCCGAAGTTCCGATCTAAATCCAATGATTTTTGATCTGCCCTACAAAAATCCGATCTAAAGCAAAGATTCGGGAACTTGCTCTGAAGTTCTGGTCTAAATCCAATGATTCGCACTCCAAAGATCCGATCTATAGCAAAAGATTTGCAAACCTCCTCCTAAGTTCTAATCTAAAGCAAAAGACTCGCAAATTTGCTCCGAAGTTCCGATCTAAATTAATGATTCGCGTTCCACGCTCTTAAGTCCCGATATGAATAGTAATTAATTAAGAACCTTTTTTCGGCTCAGGACTCAGAGTGCGGAGCACAAATCATTTGACTTGCGTTGTGTATCGTGAATCGTTTGATTTAGATTGGGACTTCAAATCGCGTATCACGAATCTTTTGATTTGAATCATTCGATTTAAATCATTACATTCGCGAAATGATTCGCAAATGTTCCTGTCTAATTAAAACGATTTACAATATGTGAATCAAAGTCGAAATTTGAAAAATGTTTTGAGATACACAGTTCCAATCTAAATCAAATGACTTGTGATCCGCGATCCGATTGGAATGCTGCGAAACAGTGAATCATTTTGTGATGCAATAGTTTATCTGATTCAGAGTTTCAAAAAGCTGTTTCACCCGTCACTACGTGCTTTTTAAAACTGTTATCAGTGATGTTGAAATTCAACAATGAATGGCTCTTTTTTTTTTTTTTTTTTTAAGAATTATTTTTGGCGTCAATCAGAGCGGTTCCAGCTTTCCAGCGGTTTCCAGCAAAAATTAATCTGTTCCTATTTTCGCGTCTTCAGCCATGTTTACACGACACTGTCTGTACTACTATTTGCTTAGCTCGACTGTTGTTTGACATTAACTGAAATAAGCAAAAAAGTTGTTTTAAATTGAGTGAATCGTGCGTGAAAAGATACATGCTTATTGACAAAATTAAACGTTTAATTCATAGATACATTATCTTTCAATAATTTGAACACTTTTAAAGTACCCATTTAGGAATACTGCTATTTTCAAGGGTTTTCCAGGCCTTAAATTTTAAAAAGTCAAATACAAGTAATTCATACACTTTAAGCACCTTGAATGAACCCTGACACAAAAAAATAAAATTAAATGTGATTTAATTAACACTACAAACAGTAAATAACCTAAAAGATGATAAACAACAGAATTTTAAGAGACAAAAAGGATGAACCTTTTTTACATTTGCATGCTTTCTCAACTTCATTCAAAACCGGTTGGACAAAAAGTGCAATGAACTCATAATACTCCCTTGATTTACAAGCTATATGAGTTTGCATAATGCGCTGTACATATGATGTCACGTCGAGTTAAATGTGTGAACTTTGGACTGGCAATCCCTCTTTGTAAGTGCTAGGAATCAATGAGCAATGTGCTCTTGCATACAACACACAACACACCCTTTATAATCAAAAAGAATCCACAAGGAAAAAACAAAACAAAAACTACAAAACTTACTAGCAAAGGTCTGAGCACTTATGGGCTTTGAAATTAACTATTTCATGACTAAATGTTGTATGACTATAATATACGCTACCAATCAAAAGTTTTTGAACAGTAAGATTTTTAATGTTTTCAAAGGTCTCTTCTGCTCAACAAGCCTGCATTTAAAGGCATTTAATATTTTTTTTGCTATTTAAAATAACTGTTTTCTATTTAAATATATTTTAAAATGTAATTTATTCCTGTGATCAAAGCTGTACTTTGGATCAAATAAATACAGGCTTTTAAAGAGACTAACCCTTAAACATTAAAAATCTTACTGTTCAAAAACTTTTGATTGGTAGTGTACACAAATTTTCACACTGATTTTAAAATACAAAATTAGTCACATAAGTCTTAAAAATGGCTCATTCCAGCAGTACAGACTCAAGAACACGTAATACAACTATACTTAAAGTGCTTTGCACAAGCCTTTTATTTTTATTAAATAAATACCAATGATTCATGGTTTAGGTGGCACCAATTTTGGATATGGATCTAGACGCCTATACTATGCTAACAGCAGCCAAGTCTCTACTATTATCTACTTATGTAACAAAGCAAACAAATGTGATTTTTACAAAGGAAAAAATAAAAATAAAGATCTTATCTTTTACAGAAACTTTGCGTGCCCATAATATGATCAACCATGAAGCATTCAAACCATTATAAACTCTACAGAAAACTCATTTTTATGTCTGGTACGTAAAAGACAAAGAGGAGGTGCTTTAACTCCAGCCCCACCCTCTCGTGTGCCTTTCAGTCCTCCACATGAAGAAAACTTCAGTGTAAACCAGAGACTGAACAGCAGAGGTTAGGCACTATAAACCTCACGTGGCTTCAACAAAGTAACAGACTATGACTAAAATCTCGAGGAGACAAAGACGATCACGCCTCAAGTCACACAGAGATGGGAAGCCAATTAACGGAACAAGAAACTGAAATTAAACCAGGCTTGGTGGTGGAAATTTCACATTGCTGTTCTTCGTGAAGAAGATCAACTAGGTATGGATTCTCTTTTCATCAAAGGCTCAGAGAACCTTCAAAGCACTTTGGAACTGTGGATATGAAGAGCAAATATCTAGAAACCAACTTCCTGTGCCGGTAACAAGGCGGCTATTCATTGAACCACACACAAAGCATACACCACGTCTCATTGAGTGGAAAAAGAAGAAGGTAAACTGATGTGGTTTGTTCATGCTTACGTACGCATGCTTTTTGCACTTTGAAAGAAGGATTACGCAACATCTGAGCGGTAAGAAGCTCCATCTTACAGCTCTATGTAATTCATTTCACGTTTTGATTCTTCGAGCTTTAAAAGCACTGACTGACTTCTTTAAGTTAAACTCTAATCGATGACAATGACCGAAAAGAACAATTCAAGTACAAGCTGTGCCAACGATAACTTTAAATATGTATTATACAGCTCCGTTTTCAGTATTGTCTTTATCCTCGGGCTGCTCTTCAACATGGTGGCCTTGTACATTTTCGTCTGCAGACTGAAAATGCGCAACGAAACTACAACATACATGCTGAACCTTGTGGTCTCAGATACTCTCTTCGTGTTCAGCTTGCCTTTCAGGGCGTTTTACTTTATTAACCGTCAATGGCCTTTTGGCAACGCTCTCTGCAAGATCTCAGTGGCCTTGTTCTACACCAACATGTACGGCAGCATCCTCTTCCTCACGTGCATCAGCATGGACCGCTTCCTGGCAATTGTATATCCCTTTGCGTCCAGGACGCTGAGGACCAAACGCAATGCTAGAATCGCCTGCACCTTGATCTGGGTGGTTTTGCTGTCGGGAGGCCTCTCCGCAAGTTTCGTGATGGACACCACTTCGTATACGAACAACACAATATACTGTTTTGAAAACTACTCCAACCTCCAGTGGAAGTCAAAGGTGTCAAAAGTGGTGGTGTTTATGACGACGGTGGGCTTTTTGATTCCGCTGATGATCAACTTTATCTGCTCCATGAGGGTCCTGCAGACCTTACGACACCCTGAGAGCATCAACCGTGGAGGGCAGCTGAACAAGGCTAAGATATTGCGTATGATTGTGGTGCACTTGCTCATTTTTTGTTTTTGCTTCTTTCCGTACAACGTCAATCTGGTCTTCTACACCTTGGTCCGAAGTCAGGTTATTACAAACTGCACTGTGGAGTCAGTGGTCCGGACGATTTATCCGATCGCATTTTGCATCGCCGTGACCAACTGTTGCTTTGACCCGGTCATCTATTACTTCACCTCAGAGACAATTCAGAACTCTATTAAACGAAAGTCTTACGCTGTGCGCAAAAACACGCTGAACACCACAATTGACAACAGTGTTAACAACAGAAATTACTCTATGAATAAAATCACATCTCTTAAAGCTAAATTCATCATCGAAGAGTCTACAATATAACCAAAGCTCAGGCAGCAGTTGCTTTTTATACATATTTCGTATCAAATTCTATTCATCCGACATTCAGCCAGTTGGTTGGCACAGAATATACTGACTAATAAATAACTGAATATTGCTAAACTTGCAAAAGTCTGAGTATCATCTTGGTGCTTGAATGGATGTGTTTACAGGCCAAACTGTACTGTTTTCCTAATGGATTATTGATCTTGTAATTGTATAAGAACTGTATATGACTGAAACCTGACAAAGAAATATCAGTATTTCTGCACAAAGTGCTACATTTTAAGACAAACAACAAATTAAAGTCTAAACAGCAGCAGTTTTTGTATCATGAATTAATAATGGGTAACACTTTACAATTAATTTCGATTAGTACTACAATGCACTGACTAACGTGAGCAAACAATGAGCTTATTAGTATTAATAAGTAGTGTAATAAATGCATTGTTCAACAAATGACACATTGTAAAGTGTTACTCAATACATATTTTGCACAGCATTTAATATTCTGGGTTAATTTTAGTTTATAAACAGCTATATTTAAATTCACTTGTAATTTATATAAAATTAGAAATTAACTAAATTATTAAATGCTGTTGTTAACTGTTATTTCACACAATATATTGTACTGTATTCATTAAATGTTAACTGAACCTCACTGTAAAGTGTTACCATCTAAACAGATCATTTTGTTTATTATTTTGTTTGACATTTCAATGTATTAATGCAGTAAACCTCTATTATATGTACAGTAATATCCACCAAAACTGCTAGTGTCTTGTAACAAATGACACTTGGGGTAAAATGTTTTGATAAAATATTCCCATGTGCCATTTCGTGTTTATTCCTGGGCAATTCAGACAGTTTGTATTGTCTTCCAAGCCAAGTCATGACTAATGTAAACAAATTCCATTATATCCGTTTAGTCTGAGGACAAACAGTAAGAGGAAAAGGGAGTGTCTCATTGAGAACGATGACATTTTGTGCGCTTTGGTCCACTGATTACTGAATATACCAAGTTTTGGTAATGTATGAAATTAAGCTGATGACGAACAGGTCTGCAGGGTGTGTCGCTTACATGTGGTAAGAGCTTCACCTAGAAGTAGCTCAAGCAGTATTTTTCATTTTTTCTATTTTTTATATTATATAAACTTTTATAATCTTTTCTCATTTTCAAATATTCTTTTTTTTAAAAAAAACGTACCAATAAGGAACTGAATGACCCAAATCAAAGCTGCATTTCAGGAACGCTTAACAGGACTGAACGAGCCCTGCTCCATCACTTACACTGCATTCCTTGCGCAATCACATGCCCGAGGGCCACGCTCACAAAAACTCTCAAATCATACCTCTAAAGGGCATTTTAAACAGTAGACAGCAGGCTTTGCATGTGATCTTGCTGCCTTACACACACAGGAGCCTGAATGAGCCGGTTTAACACTAGCCAGGACAATTCCAGCTTAAAGCTAGTGAGTGCAAAACACACTGCATTTCTGAAAGTGATTTCTGTACATTTATTTTTTTGGATGTAAATGCTAATAAAACTAACAAAAGTTCAGTAAAATGTAATTTATTTCTTAATGAAATGCCTTGCATATATATAAAAATAGAACAGAGTGATGATTCAAAAAAATGTCAGCGCTCAGAAAATGAGGAAACAGTGACTACATTGCCAAAATGCATTTTTGGTTATAAATAAAATTATTAGTCAGTGGAAACTGGTAGATTTACAAAAATACTTGGTCATGCGTGCCACTAGCAGTAGGATTTCTGTGCATTAACGTGGCAGCTGGCAAGGCATTAACTTCTTCAACTCTACAATAACACATCTGTAATCTTCACTCAGGTCCAATGTGTGAACACCCACAATGTGTGAACACCCACAATGTGTGAACACCCACAATGTGTGAGCGTAATCCATCAATAACAGGCCCTTAACTTAAGTAAACAAGAAAAGATAAAACGCTTGTGATGTACAGACAAGATGTGTTTCTGAGGAAATCTCTCACTGAATCTGATGCTAAATGATTATTTGAACATGCAGAAACCTAATACTTCCTGTGTAGGCCACAGCATACACTACCCTGGGAAATTTCAGGTAGACAGCGACTTGCACAACACATCCTTGGACCAAGACAGACAAGTGAAAGCAGGTCACTAAAGGGGTCAGGAATGCAGTCAAAAAAAATAAAATAAAATAAAAAAAATCTGTAAAAAATTGTTTACTTTTTTCCCCAATACAAAATGACAAATTTCAACAAGCTGGAAATTAAATAGCTATAAAGTCACTCCACATATTAATTTTACTGGAAAATGATGGCATATGATGTGCACAATATTAAACTGCTTTTTGTAGATACATTCGTACTAATGCTTTCACTGATCCTCACAAGTCATTTTTGCAGTTTCGACAAAACCTCATCTACATTAGCTACCTAGATAACATCATATTTGTGAGAAACCAGCAGGATTTGCAACAGCAATAAGCAAAGTGTCACAGAAAACCAAAAAAGCTTGTACAGATTTAAATAAAAATGTGAAAACCAGTGGCAATTTTCTGTCAACTGAGCTTACTGTTACGTCATTTTAGGTATTTTGTAAATCACCACTTTATATGAAACTGTGTGAATTCAGTTTGCTTTTAAAAAATAAAAATCAAGTGATAGAAGTGAAATATGCTTACTGAGTGAATTTAAATTTGCAGTAGATAGTCAATAAAATTATGACGGGTTTATATATACAGATGTCGAAATGTTATGACTTTAAATTAAAATTACAAGATTAAAGTCATAATATTTTGAGAATAAAGTTGAATATTTCAAGAATAAAGTCAAAATTACAAGAATAAAGTCAAAATATTTCAGAACACATTTGGAATATCTAGAACACACTCTCAAAATATTATAACCTTATTGTCGAAACGTTCAGACTTTGTTCTCGCAATTCTCGTAATTTTGAATTTATTCTCAAAATATTCCGACTTTGTTGTCGAAGCGTTCAGACTTTGTTGTCGAAACGTTCAGAATTTATTCTCAAAATATTAACATTGTTGTCAAAAGGTTTAGACTTTGTTTTGTCGACTTTATTCACACAATTGTCGTAATTTTGAATTTCTCAAAATATTATAACTTCATTCTCGTTCAGACTTTGTTGTCGAAACGTTCAGACTTTTTTCTTGCAATTTTGAATTTATTCTCAAAATATTATAACATTGTTGTCAAAAGGTTTAGACTTTATTCTCGCAATTTTGAATTTATTCTCAAAATATTATAACTTCATTCTCGAAACGCTCCGACTTTATTCACACAATTGTCGTAATTTTGAATTTCTCAAAATATTATAACTTCATTCTCGAAACGCTCCGACTTTATTCACACAATTGTCGTAATTTTGAATTTCTCAAAATATTATAACTTTATTCTCGAAACGTTCAGACTTTATTGTCGAAACGTTCCTACTTTATTCTCGCAATTTTGAATTTATTCTCAAAATATTATAACTTCATTCTCGAAATGTTCCGACTTTATTCACACAATTGTCGTAATTTTGAATTTATTCCCAAAATATTATAACTTCATTCTTGAAACGTTCAGACCTTTCTCTCGAAACGTTCAGACTTTTCTCTCGAAATGTTCAGACTTTATTCTCGCAATTCTAGTAATTCTGAATTTATTCTCTAAATATTATAACTATTCCCGAAACGTTCAGACTTTATTGTTGAAACATTCAGACTTCATTGTCGAAACTTTCCTACTTTATTCTTGCAATTTTGAATTTATTCTCAAAATATTATAACTTTATTGTCGAAATGTTCAGACTTTATTGTTGAAACGTTCCGACTTTATTCTGGCAATTTTGAATTTATTCTCAAAATATTACAACTTTATTCTCGAAACGTTCAGACTTTTCTCTCGAAACGTTCAGACTTTATTCTCGCAATTCTTGTAATTTTGAATTTATTCTCAAAATATTTCAACTTTATTCTCGTAACTTCGACTTTATTCTCATAATATTTCGACTTAATTTCCATAACATTGACTTTATTCTCGTAATCTTAGTTTTTTTTTTTTTTTTTTTTTGGAACCTGGCACTAAAGCGCTGTCGTAACCAAAGTTTAGGCTGTACTTTTTTTTTTTTGCTTACTATTTCAATCCAGAGCTAAACTACTATATTAGTAATAAATCCACACACCCCATCCATATTTGAACAGTTATATGGCATACACACACGCAAGTTTATTGATTTAGTGTGACTATATATATATATATAAAAAGTCTTAATATGTGTTAAAGGCACCTTCACTCAAGCTTGACTGAGAACAGAGCATGTTCAACTAACCGAGAGACATCAGAGCAATGATGTAGATAAAGATGGATGAGATGAAGCAAAATGGTGAGTTAATTCCTCTTTATGTCTATGAATCTAAAGTTTAGAAAAATTATCTATAATTTTACCATCAAGACTAGAGTGCTCTATGAGTTTGTTAAAGTTTATATATCCTTTACACTAAGGTTGTCAAACGATTAATCATGATTAATCCATCCAAAATAAAAGTTTCTATTTACATACACGGTGTGTGTACTGTGTATATTTATTATGTATATAAAAATACATACATACATGTATATATTAAGGAAAAATATGTAAGATTGATATATAAAATATTTATACATAATCTAAATTATAGACATGCATATATTTTGTCAAATATATACATGTATGTGAGAGTATGTTTATATACATAATAAATATACACAGTATAAACACACATAGTATGTAAACAAACTTATTTTAGATGCGATTAATCGTGATTAATCGTTTGACAGCCCTACTTCACACACTCAATTTAATAATCATTATAATACAAAACATTTTCAACCTAAAACTACCACTTTATGTGCCTTTTTATTAATACATAGCATAATTTTAAATATCAAGTTTAAACCAAACATTTCTAAAAGTATTAATATTTAGTACAGACAAAATTCAGGCAAGTTATTCAATCAAATTCAAGTTTAAATGTGCACATTTACAATGTGTGCAAGTAACAGGCAGTAATGAAATTCTAGGCTCCTTTACTGCTTTCTAAATGAAGTCCTCCTCTGTCATAATTCAATCACATTACTTTTCCGTTTCATAACCCCAAGTCATATAGACTCAGCCGCCCTGGCTGATTATGACCAGGCGAGAACAGGTGGTTTGTTTTATACGAAGAGGAAGTCGTAACTTTGTAAATTTCCTTCTACGCTTTGAGGTGGCTATATGAAGAGGAGGCACTCAACAGCACCTGCATTGTAACCAAATAAAAAAACAAAAAGTCTAACAACACAGTGCCTGAAACCTCATTATATTATAATTAAAAACGTTAGTACTGCTGTAACAGTACAGCTGTTTTCCCTCTCGCCAAAGACAGGTTCCTCATTCATTTCTGGACCACAAGAAGGTTCTGACTGATGCAAACCAAGCTGAAAGTGATCATGGATCTCCGTAACACAACGTACATATCTATTCAAGCCAACTGCACGGTGGACACCAGCTACCGCTTCACCTACTACAAGATCTCCTACAGCGTGATTTTTATATTCGGCGTTATCAGCAATGCCACAGCCCTGCGACGTTTCTGCCGCATACCTCAAACGTTCACTAGCACGGTCATCTACATGGCCAACTTGGCGGCTGCGGATATCTTCTTCGTGATATCTCTCCCCCTGCGCATCTATTATTACCACAACAAAGCTGCCGCTATCTCCAACCGCACCAACGACTGGTCTCCAGGAGGTGCTTTCTGCCAGCTGACCTTCACATTGAAGTACATCAGCCTATACGGAGGAATCTTTTTCCTGGTTTGCATTGGAGTAGACCGCTACTTTGCCGTGGTTCACCCTCTACATCAACACCTGAGGAAGGTTCGTACCGCCCGCATGCTCAGCGCTGGGATCTGGTGCCTAGTCCTGGCCCTCAGCCTCACTCTGCCTCTTCTGTATTCTGCGGCATCGCGGTGGCACAAGTCATGCCTTTTGGATCCGTCTTCCAAACGGGACCATACTATAATCCTAGCTGCTCTCGGCCTGGTGCAAATCGCCTACCTATTGCCCGCGTTGCTCCTGCTGTTCAGCTACTGCAGCATACTCCGTATGCTCCGCAGCCTGCCGCACCGCAGGAAGATCCGGCACCGACGCACACTCACCGTCATCTACTGGGTGCTGGTGGTCTTTTTTCTCTGCTTTACCCCTTATCACCTCAATCTGCTAGGTTATACTCTCACACAGGTGGGCCTTGTGCGCAGCTGCGGCCTGGCTCAAGTCACAAAAGTGCTTCATCCCATAGTGCTCTCACTGGCCAGCACCAATTGCTGCCTAAACCCACTCATTTACTATTTTTCCAGTAGCCTGATTCACAAAGAGACGACCGGCAGCAGAGGAAGTGCAAGTCAATGATGTGTTTGCTCAGCAACGTCACAGATTTTAGACTAGAAACAGACCATGGAAAGGTCATTTAAAGGATTAGTTCATTGCCAGAATAAACATTTCCTGGTAATTTACTTACTCCCCCCCCGATGTCATCCAAACTGTTCATGTCTTTCTTCAGCCAAAAAGAAAGGTTTTTGAGGAAAACATTCCAGGAATTTTCTCCGTATGGGTACTTCAATGGGGATAAATGGGTTGAAGGTCCAAAATGGCAATTTCAGTGCAACTTCAAATGGCTCTACACAATCCTACCTGAGAAATATGGATTTTATCTACAGGGTTCATATGGATACTGTAAAATTAAATTCCAGGGAAATTCAAGGACTTTTCAAGCATTTTTTAAAGGCCTTCAACCAGAGGTTCCATTACTATGTGCTTTTTAAAATCATTAAAGGTGATGTTGAAATTCGAAAATGAATTTTTTTTTTTATTTAATCTGGTTTTTGCTAGTGAATCGCTTGGAAATGAATGATCAAAGTCATGAGTTTAAATCATTAGGAGCGGTTCCAGCGTAAATGACTCAATTGATTTGGTTCTCTTTTCGCATCTTCAGCCATGTTTACACAACACTGTCGCGGCACATCAGTACTACTACTTGCTTAGTTTGATCATTTTCTGATATTAACATAAATAAGCAAAAAATATAAGATATATTTTGAATTGCGTAAAAAGATGTGCTTATTGACAAAATTAAACACTTCCTTTATAGATACATTGTTTTTCAATAATTGAAGCATGTTTCCAAGTACCTCTTCAGGAATATTGCTATTTTCAAGGGTTTTCCAGGCCTTAAATTTAAAAAAGTAAAATTCAAGTACTTTCAGCACCTTGTACGAACCCTGTATCTAGCGAAACAATCGGTCATGTTCTAAAAAAGAAACTAAATTAAATGTACTAGCTTGACCTCACGCTTTATGTAATCACGCACACGTGACTTCTAACTTCATTACGCAATGCGTGAAGTCACAGACACGCATCGCAGGGCTAGCGCAAGATGAGCATTTGTGGTTAAAGGGTATATAAATGACATTTTTTAGAAAATAACCGATCGTTTTGCTATATCAGACGCTTATTCTTTGGCTGGGATTGTGTAGAGCCCTTTGAAGCTGCATTGAAACTGCAATTTGGACTTTCAAACCCTAAAGTCCACTATATGAAGAAAAATCCTGGAATGTTTTCCTCAAAAACATTAATTTCTTTTCAACTGAAGGAAGAAAGACGTGAACATCCTGGATGACGTGGTGAGTATATGATCAGGAACTGTTTTATTCTGAAAGGGAACTAATCCTTGAAATGATAGCTCAACTTATGCTTTAGGTGACTGAATAAAGCAAACAATGCACGCAAATGGCAGCAGACAGTTACTCACCGCTTTCCATGCGAGACTCTCCATGATAACATGTTCGCACTGCTCCAGGTGCTTCATCATGTCGTGTTTCAGGGTGGGCTCGGCTTTAATAAAGCTCTCTATCACCTTGTAGAAATCAAAAGCAGGCAGCTGGAAGACGTCCAAGATCCATGGAAAACACAGATCAGTTTCTACAGAATCGCTGGCCCCTGAGTTGCGGCCAAACCCTCCACTCCTTAAGGAGTTCCCTGAAAAAAGAAAGCAGCAGGTGCAGTTAATGTATACAAGTTAGTTCTATAAACCGAAGCTAAAAAAGACTTTGGACAAATTGTTGTACATGTGTAAATTACAGTAAAGGACTTACCAATATAGGTTGCCATAACCACTTCCAGGGCACATGCGAGCAGTGAGGTATGGAATGCTGCATTGTTGAGAAGTTTACTAAAAAAATGAAGTAACATGATTAATTGTCAGTGTATAGTTCATAACTAAATCACAGATTATTTATTGCGGTAATAATCTGATAAATGACAGTGTGGAGGAAGTTTTATGTGTTTATCTGAAAAATGATTTATTATATTATTAGCTTTATCTGCTTTACTCCACCAAAGAGTGTTCTTTCCTTGTCTAAATGCCTCATCAGTATGCTTGAGTTGTGTTGATGTACTAAAAACAATCCATGGGTCGAAGGTGCCAAGGCAAGTGCGAGAGACCCTACATCCTAGCTTCTAAGAAGATGGTTTGCATTAAATACTTAGAAACTCATCTAGGGAACACAGATACCTTAAATGGAAACGTGTGTTAAACATACAGTATGATTGGATAAAACAGAATTCAGATTTGGGTAGAAATATTGAGCTAAGCTGACCTGAATTGAAGAGTGTATAACTGGAGACCAATTCTTCTTGCAAGAAATAAATTCTCAAAAGACTTTTGTCTCATACTTTTATTGAAACACAAAAAAAATGCCACCACAACATTTAATAATCTAAGATGATTTATAATATTGTTCTTACCTGAAGTTTTGGACAGATAATCTTTTCTCCTCCTAAAAAAAAAAAAAAAAAAGCAACACAAATGTGACCACCAGAAAAAAATAAAAAATAATTGTACAACTAGTAATATAAATGTAATTTTCATTAAGGCTTACCGATTTTAGCATCGACTCCATGACTTTATAGTAAAGCTGGGCACCAAGATTAAACCGCTGAAAACGCAAAAAACAGTTGTTGTTGTTTTTTTTTTGTTGTTGTACAAAAGCTACACTACCATTAAAATGTTTGATGTTGATCATACTTTTTGCTTTCTGAAAAAAAGTCTTAGCAAAGCGGTTTTAATTTGATCATCATAAATGAAATATTGTTAAATATTATTACAATTTAAAATTTTCAGCAGTAATTCCTCCAGTCTTCAGTCACATAATCTTTTAGAAATCATTCTAATATCCTAATTTGGTGCTCAATAAACATTTCACATTATTATCAATTTATTACAGGGTGTGCTGTAATATTTTACATTATTATCAATGTATCAATTAAAGGGTGTGCTTTTTCTGAAAACTGTTGATACATTTTGTTGTCATGATTCTTTAAAGAATCAAGTTCAGAAGAACAGCATTTATTCGAAATCTTGTTACGATATAAATGTTACTGTCACTTCTAAACAAAATCTTACTGACCTCATCTTACTGATTTTTGAACAGTATTACATTTCTAGGGTGTTATCTAGGGTGTACTTTATGGCTCCACAATCATTTTGACCAATAATAATAATAATAATAATTGTGTGCCATTACCACTAACCACTCCTATGGCAGCATTCACAAAAAGGCCAGATATTATCTAAATCAAATTAGCAGAATTATCTTCAGTCATAACAGTATGATGACGATCAGTGTAAAAAAAAAAAAAAAAAAAAAACAATTAAAAATAGGCTGGCGGTACCTTTCTGCCCAGTCCCTCACAGTGCTGGCCCACAGCCTGCGCAAACCTCTTGATGAAGACCTGGCCCAGCTCTTCAACCCTTTTCTTGATCTCTTCGGATGGGTCAACAGTGCAGTTCTGACAAACACATTCCAAATAAAATATATTGTATACACCACTTTGTTAGGCTTGCCACGATAGACGGTGTTACCGGTTTTAAGACGCAACACCGGTGACATCACTTTTCCACCGTGACACCGTCCCCACATTTTTATTTATTTTTTTTTTAAGTATTCGTTTTTTTATTAAATATTTATTTGAATTAAATGGAAAATATAATTCTAAATAATTTACTTAAGACGAGAGCATGCACTGTAATTAAAAACTGAACATGGCTACAATGCGTCATATTTCATTTATCACGTGAGGAGAACGAGAGTCGTCGAATTTACAGAAAGAGAATGGCGTTGTGTTTTTTTTTTCGTTATGTTAATAAAAGTTCTGTTTAATATCAGTGATTTTTTTTTTTTTTTGTACTTTCGTTGTCGTCCATTCAAACAATTGACGCCGAATTGCCAATTCCCGCAAAACTGAAAGTGAAAGTATAATACGCACGCATTTATAAGCTATTTAAACGCAGAAAAAAAGAGGAAAAGAGGAAACCCCCACCCCCACGGTGATACCGGTATTACCGGTGTTGTCACATGTCGATTAACCGGTGGGGAAATTTCCTCATCGTCACAACCCTACACTTTGTTTCTGTATAATATAGGTCTAGCTATTTTGTCTAATAGGGCTGGGTTTTGACAAAAATTTGATTTTAATTCACAAGCTTGAGATTTGACTCGATTTCCAATTTGATTTGATTTTGATTGTTCTGGATATATATCAGGTACAGTACATGCCAAATTGTCCCGAGGAAAAGAAATCTCTTAACTACTGCTGCAAAATAAACATGAGAGTCAGTTGGTACTACATTACTATCATATAGAAGGTTAAAATCAACTTAACCTATAATAGTCAATTAACCATCAGTTGACGAAAATAGGCATGGTTGACCAAAATTTTATTAGTCCCAGAAAAAAACCCCAACAGGAAGTAGTGAAGTCACGCAGTCTGTAACAGACAGATCGTTCAACGGCTTGTCTGTGGTAATACAGTACATCAGGCAGGACATTTAAATGCTAACCTATCATTAATCGACCTCAAATATGGCTTTTTATCTGAAAGATGTATCTGGTAGCAACCTGACATGGCTGCTCAATCTAATGTTAACCTAGAAAAATATGTGCTATTGAAGTGCCTGTGCAGAGTGTGGAAGCTTAAAAGTAGCGTGCTTACTGCGTGACAGATGGAGGTGCCGGTGCGCTCACTTGCTCTTAAACTACTGTCATTTCTGGTCATACAGATAAAAGTGATACATTTTTTGAATATATAAAAGACACTACGTTTATTTATGTGCACTCACAATAACAACAAAAACTTGCGCTTTTGTAAAATAAAAAAAGCAAACTTGATGTGCTTTCTGCCGTCTCGGTCTTTGTGAACTTGAGCATGAAACTTCAAAACTCTGTAAAATGTCTAATTTTAAAAGAACCAATTCAAATACAAAAATATTCTCAGATTATGTAATCTGTATGAAACATGCATACAGGCACATCCACTACTGCAGAGATGACGAATCAGTGTCGCCAAAAACAAAGAAAGCACTCGTTTAACAAATTATTAAAACGTTAATGCAGTCGCCTTGCTGTTTTTCTCTGACACATTTCTAATTATATCTTACGGTGCGCTGTGGAAAACTTTTTTTGCATGTGCTTGAGCACTTATGAGGCTATGTAGGCAAATAAAAGCTCATTATTATGATTAAATGGCTTATTAATAAAGGTGCGACCAATAGTCGACCAATGCTTAAAATGTACGACTATTAGTCGACCAGAAAAATCTTTAGTTGAGGGCCGTTCTACTTATTTGTATACAAATGCTCAAATTATTTAGTTATTGTTTATAATAGTTACGTTATAAATACATAACTATATATGAACTCGTATATCAAACTCGTTTATAAACATTTAGAACACTTGACGGATTTATTTAAACATAAGTTAAACATTGAAGAACAGTAAAATTTCTAATGAATGTGTTATGTGGTGCATATACAGTATTTAGCAAAATGCGAAACCTAGAGTTCTTTTTTTCTAGCAGACTAATGAATTTATGGTCACCAGATATGTTTTTCTGAGGTTAAGGTGACATTACCGACATATTGTTTACAAGCTGATGAACATCTTTGTGTGGTTGAAACACTGATTGAGTGATTACACGAGACAGGATATGGATTTCAGTTAGTTGTACTTTTTCTTTTAACATACCGTCAGGTGTTCAAGTTTATTTTATGATGAAACTGCTATTAAAGTGAAGGAGACAATCAGTTCAAGCTGTCACTTCACATTAAACAGCACCAAAACAGCATTTATTGTTTAAATACTGTAATAAAACGGACAGAATTTGAAATCTGAGACTTTGTTTTATATCAAAAGTAATAAAGCACAAGGCTTATTGCGATTTAATGGATGGGAGGTGTGCTACAATGTTCCGTTCGTTAACTGAAAACAGGCTAGACTAATCGAATCTAAGAATTTAAGAATCAATATCGTAAAATGAGAATCAATTCAAATCAGAAATTCAGTATTTTTCCCCAGCCCTGTCTAGGAAAGAACTTTTTTTTTAAAAGGAAATACCTTGTAATAAACTAGGAGATTGCTTGAGGGCTGGTCACTGGCCGAGGTGAGATCTACTCTGAGCTGCTGTATGGAGTTCATTGCAGCCCTACAGAAAAAAACAACAATGAACATGAGTGAAAAGAGAAGAAAAAGTACAGAACAAGTTTCCATTATGGTAAAATATTTTTAGAAAGACTTTCTTTTAATCACATCCATCCTTCAAGAAAGCAGTTACTGGTATGCATTTACAAACTTTCCCCAGTCAAATATCCATTAGAGCAGTATGTGCAGCCAATAATCAAACAAAACCCAGGATAAGGCCACGGCTTTGGGGGGGCACGTGAAAACACCAAAACCAGATCTCGGAGGGAATCCCATCATGTGGCATGAGTTTAGAGCATTACAAAACTGCTAGTTGCACATAATACCATTCACACAAATGACTGCGACCCCGACTAGTGAGCAAATTCCCAAGCTGTTTTTGTTAAGGTTTCAAAGATTTGGGATCCAGAAATCATTCTGAAATGCTGATTTGATGGGGATTTTTTTTATTAATGTTGATAACTGACGTTATATACATATATATAATAAATGCAGGAGAATTGGCTCATTCTTTTATGTTCTGAGAACTGAAAGTCGCACCTGATTGGGGTCTGTGGAACTGGAATTGCAACATCATCTCCAGATATGTTCTTTCTTGGAGTCATTTCCACCTTTGGCCTATGAGGAATATTGACATTTATTTCAACATATGCAGGTGCAAATGTATAACAACATGATTGTTTCAATTTAATCACACTCACACTTCTATTTTGTTTGGGGAAAGAGTCTCATCATCCACCAAGAACAACCTGGCATCAAAGTCTTTGTTTTTGTGGTACAGCTCTTCATATTGCTTGGAAAGTGTTTCCATCTATAATAAAAGAGCAAAACAGATGGCCACAAGCATTTTTTAATTCAGACTTTGGAAGGAAATTGTATTGTATGTCTTTCGCATAGCCGTTACTTTATTGTTAATAATCACAGCTGAACCGGCAATAACTTTCCAAATTATCACCATGCAAACAGAGCATCCATAAAACTATGGACATAGTCCAACAAGTAACAAGCTATAAAATACAACACAGGCAAGTTTAAATTCATAGTCCAAGGTGGGAAGTACCCCACGGGGATTTGATTAGTTATCTAAAAACCATTCAGCTCTCAAAAGCAGAAGCAGGTTTTGTTAAACATCTTCCATGACGCAATACTCACTGGAGGAAGCCCTTGGAGTCCCGACAGACCCACAGAATCCAGGAATGCACAGAAAGTGGTCTGGTACACGTTTTTCACCTGGAAAAGAAAATGTTCCATGAATGTGATGAACTACTTTTCACACAATTACGTAAATGCAGATGTGATTATACAAAAGATCTATTTTATGGACACAAGCTGTGCTTGAGGTAGAGGTGGACGATATGACTAGAGCTGCCCCCTAATAATCAACTAATCATTAGCCGACCAGAAGAGGCTTGGTCAACCAAAATTTAATTAGTCGCTTAGTCTGAGAGAAAAAAAAAAAAAAAAAAAAACACGTTAGGAAGTGGCGAAGTCATGCAGTCCACAACGGACAGATCATTAATGGCTAGTCTATGTGGTAATACAGTACATTAGGCACAACATCCAAATGCTTGCTGATCATTCATCAACCTGAAATATGGCTCATCTAAAATAACAACTTACATGGGCGCTCAATCTAACGTTAACCAAAAAAATGTGTGCTATTGAAGCTCATACAGATAAGAGTAAGACATCTTTTGAATCTGTAAAGACTCTGTTTGTTTGTGTGCACTCACAATAACAGCAAAACAATTTGCTTTTGTAAAATAATGAAAGCAAATAGGATGTACTTTCTGCCGTCCCGGTCTTTAGCCTTGAACTCCCAAGCCCAAAAAATAAAAATAAAATAATAATAATAATAATAATAATAATAATAATAATAATAATAATAATAATAATAATAATAATTCACAGAAACTCCATGTATGCCTTACAGACATATATATATTTAAAAAAAAAAAAAAAAAAAAAAAAAAAAAAAAAAAACACCAATAGAGTGCGAAATGTCAAAACAAAGAAAGCACTAGTTTATCAATTAATTCTTAAAATGTTAATGCAGTCTCAACATTGTTTTTCCCTGACACATTTATAATCATTACTTCTTTGTGTACTTGGGCGCTTATTAGTCTATGTGGGCAATTAAAGGCTCATTATTATGATTTATGGTTTATAAATAAACATGCGACTAATACTGGACTAATGCTTACAATGAATGACTACTAGTTGACCAGAAAAATCTTTAGTTGAGGGCAGCCCTAGATATGACCAAAATCTTAGATCGCGATAGGACCAAATTTATAACACAGTAACAATATATCTAACAATACAGTAGCTTTTGCTTTTTTTGATACCAAAAAAATTATACCAGCCTATATTTAAAAAAAAAAAAAAAGACAAGTAAACAATCAGCGATTAAATAATAAAAAACTAATTACAAGAAATAGGACAAAAAAAAAAAAAAAAAAAAAAACTACAGTTAAACAAAATAAATAAATGCTACATACATTGTGTAAAGTAATCAAACGTTTAAAAGCATTGCATAATCTTCAGTGTATATTAAAAAATATTTTTTTTCTTATTAAAGTTACAAAAGTGATTACAAAAGAGATTGTCTTTTTTATTGTTTGATTAACATGAATGATAGACAGCAGGAACTAGACTGCTGTCACTTTAAGAGCTACCCAGATCCAATATACAGTTACACATTTGTATTTTTTCTGAGCTTTTTTTTTTTACTTGATTTAAATTGCCGTGTTTACAAGAATACTTGCAAAGACAGGTGTTTTGACACAGCAATTAGCAATTCGAGGCCTATAAAGTGGCAAAAACGACTCGGTTTAATACTCCTGCGTTTTGTAAACAACGTCTCCACATGCAGTGTCTACCAGACAGTGCGCAAAATAGGAAAATTAGTAAATTAGTTCTCTTTCACTGCTGACTGCAATTCAACAGCTTAAAAATCACTTGTTTTTAAAACGCAATGCTTAAACGCATGCAAACGATGTTTTCGTGCCCATGTTGCACAGCAATGTCACATAAGCGTGAAACTGAGACAGAGCCCACATTACAACATACTGGTTAATCGTGTCTACTATCTACAATCGTTACTACGCCCCTAAATGAAAGCTTGCAATGGCTGATGGGATTGTGTCTGAATGAGTGCCAACCTCATCCACACTGCAGTCGCTCTCCTTGCACAGTGTTTCCAGCAACTGCACGTCCATCTCTGGAGGACGGGGTTTGGCTTTGCCCTGATTACGTCGGGATGACCTGGTTGGAGGACTCAATGTGGATGAATTAACCGCTGACTCTGGAATGAAAATAGGAGAACATTAAGATAATTTTCCTAAAAATAGTGGTTGCAAACCAGAAAAGAGACATCCTTGAGATATTATCACTATCCCTCTGAGCAATGCATTTAACCACTTGTCATTCCAAGCAAATAAGGCCATTTTTAAATGCAAGTCACATCATTTCACTGACCTCATATGACCTTCTATAGCGGAAATTGACACTAACAATTCTGGAAAACACTGATAACAATACTTATTTTTGACCTAAATTTGTGGGAAAAATGTTGTTGTGCTGGTTTCATGAAATTCTTTAGGGAGTCATTCACAATATTAATGGCATTTAAAATATTTGCCCCTGCAGTCTCCGAGCAGAGGAATGTGAGGATCACTCACTGTAGGGTGACTGAAGCAGAGAAGGCGTGAAACGCTTGGTGAAGAACTCCAGAACACACAGCAGCAATTGGAAGGCTATCACAAGGTCATCCTCCATCTGCAGAAATGTTCCTGTACATGATAAATGACACAAAAACAAGAAGTGACAATGTGGCTATGAGGACAAACTATCCATGACGTGCATAATCCAGACAGAAGCTGGGGGGGAAACTCCACTCACAAAAGCAGAAACTGTAAACAAGGCTTATTATTTACATAGACAAACAATAGAATGTGACAAATATTTCCAGTTTCTTTAATGACTCACCTTTGGCCAAGAGGAACATGGTCCAACTGCTTTCCCATAGCTCTGTTCTCCTTGAAGGAAACATACATGGGACAGTAAAACCACTGGTGTTTAATGGAACAACTCTAGAATCATCTTTTGGTAACTGAAACGGGATTTCTACTCACTTTGCTTTGTCAGGCTCTGCAGAGATTTTTTCACAAGTCCTAGAGGAAAATTAAAGATGGAGTTTATGTTAGTCTCAGCATACTTAAAAAACATGAATAACATCTGGAAAGAGATTTACACAGACTGCATGCACTAGAGGTTCACCAAAAAGTAAAATAAATAAATTAAAATGATTATTGATTATTATTAGCAACAACATTATTAATTAACAACAGCAACAACAATAATACTTCTTATTAGCTAAAATAAATAAATAAATATATATATATATTTATATAATATATATATAAATAATATAATATATATATATATATATATATATATATATATATAATATTTCTAATTTTTGTAAAAAAAAGCTCACATTTGTAAATTTTTATGCTTCTTATTAAAATATATTTTTATGCTTCTTATTATATATATATATATATATATATATATATATATATATACACATATATATATATATATATATACACATACATACATACATATATATAAATAATTTAAATAAATTATTTCTGTTGTTAATATTTTTTAAAATAGCAGGCATAAAAGCTTTTTATTTATTTGTTTATTATTGTTGTTAATATTGTTTTAATAAAAGCTGGCATAAAAAGTCTGAAAGAAAATGAAGAATTATTATACTCAATACAGTTTGGGGTCAGAAAGATTTTTCTGAAAGAAAATTATTAGTTTTTCAGCAAAGATACATTAGATTGATCAAAAGCTTCATAGAAATTCTGTTCTTTTGAACTTATTCATCAAAAAATTCTGGAAAAAAAGTATCGCATTTTCTGAAAAAATATAAAGCAGCTCAACTTTTTCTGTTTTTTTACCATGTCATTACAGTATATTAAAATGACTTCTGAAAGATCATGTGACACTGGTAATTCAGATTTGCCAACAAAGGAAAATGTACATTTTAAAGCACATTTATAAAAAATACATTTATTTATTCCAAACAAATGGCAATTTATAACGAAACAAAAATAACTTTTTTTTTTTTAAATCACTTTTAATTTTAATACATTATTAGTGTTATATGTAACATGTGTGACACAGGACCACAAAACCAGTAATAAGGGTACATTTTTTAAAAATTGAGATTTAAACATCATCTGAAAGCTGAATAAATAAGATTTCCATTGATGTATGGTTTGTTAGGATAGGACATTTGGCTGAGACACAACTATTTGAAAATCTGAGGATGCTTAAAAAAAAAAAAAAAAAAAAAAAAAAAAAAAAAAAAAGTGAGAAAATCGCCTTTAAAGTTGTCCAAATGACGTTCTTAGCAATGCATATTACTAATCAAAAATTAAGTTTTGATACATTTACAAAATATTTACAAAATATCTTCATGGAACATGAAATTTATTTATTTACTTTAATATCGCTACAAATATACCCATGCTACGATGATTTTGTCTCAAGTGTCACATGTACTGTACGTTATAATCGCACAACTAAAAGCCAACATAAATGAACTGAAACCCACATATAATGTCAAACAAGAGTTTATCGACTGTTATAGACATCAGTGTGAACGTTTATTTTTGATGCAGTGAGGAAGCTGCCACAATTAACCACAGAACATGCTGGCTTGAGGCACTCGAGAAACAAAAACAAAGCACTACCCTGCAGCTTGACCACAGACTTCACTCAGACCACATATTTAGACTTTCTGTTCTCCACCTACAAAGCACTGACTGTCAGAAGAACACACTGAACAGTGGCCACCTGCCACTTATTCAACTGCAAATAACCCACACAGCAGATCTATCCTATACCTAGACGGCTGCTGCCACCTTCAGGTTCACGAATGACATGTAGAAATCACGTTTGAAGGTTTTTACCATTCAAACGGACTAAGAAATGAAGCATCAAGTGATAATGTCAATCGTGCAACATAAAAGCTTAAGCAATTATTACAGGCAAAACAGAAAACTGATTTAACGAATACACAACAGGTTTCATCAGCCAAGGAGTGACATGGGATGAGTCAAACATTCTTTAAATGAGACGCAATGCAAGAATTTATCTAAATAAAGTGGCATGCGGAGGGAAGGGCGAATACGCCCTGAGGCATGCCCAAACATCACCTGATTAGTAACCGTTTAGTCCTTTAGCGTAATGAGGGAAAGCTTCTCACGTTATTCAGTTATAAACTGCATGAGTCATGTAAATGATACTATATTTTCAATTCAAAATGTTGACTACTTTACATCCCTGGTTATCACTGGTGGTTATATAATGTTTTTAACACACTGTAAAAATTCAAATAATAAATATTTTGCTACTTTCCTCACTCTCAACACTAAAACTGACACGTCGCACTGAAATTTGCACTCTGCTTCTGTGAACAGTACACCCTGTAAACTTTTATTTGATTGGCCATCTCAATCATTTTGACTTTGACAAGCATTGTTAGACTGCTGAGGCAGACTAGGTTGAAAATGTCATGTTTTAAAACTTTTTGTCAGTGTAATGGAGTACAGCAGGGAGGCAAGTACATACATTTCAGATATGGGGGGACAGTTTGGACATTTATAATTATTGGGGGCAGACTTGTCCCCTTCAACGTCTGTGGTGGTTACAGCCCTGTTGTAAACCTTATATATCCTCGAATACTGTATACATTTAAAATAGTTTCTGTTTTCCTCCTAGATCTGGATCTCAGACACTATAACGATACAGAGGAAAAAAAATCTCATTGGAATTACTTTCAGAGCGATTTTTTCAAGTAGATGAACAATAAAAACACTCAGAAGTCAGAAGTCAATCTTGCTTTTAAGAGCGCAAGCATTTAAAGCTGCAGACAACAAACCTGCAATGCATGCTTATTATAAACGAAACATTATCATGTGTTATAATATGGAATAGTGGAATATAAGTAGTGTTATACTTCTCATTCGTGGTGTTAACGTGCCTTAAGCCATTGTATTTAAATGTCTGAACACATAAATAACTTGCTATACTCAACTTGTCCTTACTATAGTCAATTAAAAACAATTTAAAGACAGTCAAAAAATTATTTTACTCAATATGGATTATTCAAAGTTTGGGGTCAATTTTTTTTTTACATTACATTAAACCGATCAAAAATTTTTATACACAATACCAGTCAAAAGTTTTTGAACAGTAAGATTTTAAAGATTTTTTTCTTCTGCTCACCAAGCCTGCAGTTCAGCCTGAAGTACAGCAAAAACAGAAACATTTTGAAATATTTTTACTATTTAAAATACCTGTTTTGTATTTGAATGTATTTAAAAATGTAATTTATTTGTGTGGTTTTAAAACTGAATTTTTAGCTTTCTATTTTTTTATCATTACTCCAGTCACATGATCCTTCAGAAATCATTCTAATACGCTGATTTGCTGTTGAAGAAACATTTTTTATTATTATCATAAATAATAATAATGAATAAATTTCAGGATTATTTGATGAATAGAATGATCCAAAGATCAGCATTTATCTGAAATAAAAAGCTTTCGTAACATTATACACTATACCACTGAGAAATTATAGAAATTTATATTTTTTTATTTAGCAAGGATGCTTTTAATTGATCAAAAGTGATAATATATAGATTTTATTGATCTAAAGTGATGATATATAGTTTCTATTCATCAAAGAAACCTACTGTTTTCAACAACAACAATAATAATAATAATAATAATAATAATAATAATTTTTGAGCTGCAAATCAGAATATTAGAATGATTTCTGAAGGATCATGTGACTGAAGTAATGATGCTAAAAAATAAGCTTTGAAATCACAGGAATAAATTACATTTTATATATACATTCAAATATAAAACAGTTTTTTTTTAAACAGAAAAAAAAAATCAAAATTGTAGTGTTTTTGCTGTACTTTGAATCAAATAAAAAGTGAGCAGAAGAGACTTCTTTACTTAAAAAAAAAAAAAAACCATTAAAAATCTTACTTTTTAAAAACTTTTGACTGGTAGTGTAAATACCATTCTTTTGGATCAAAAAATTTAGAGCAAAAAGGTATTACAGTTTTCACCCAAAAAAAAAAAAAAAAAAAAAAAAAAATTACGTTGGTAATAAGAAATAGTTTCTTGAGCACCAGATTTAGTATATTACAATGATCTCTGAATAATTCATTTGCCAGCAAAGAAAAAAATATTACATTTTATGGTATATCAAAATTATTATTTTAAAATGTAATAATTTCAAAATATTATTTTTTATTTTATTATTATAATATTATTTTTTTTTATTAACTGACATAGTTGTCAGTCGATCCTGGATGCTAATTAAATTAACAAAACGTCTAAACATTGCTAAATTAATCATTTTTATTTAACATCACTTCTACAAATTTAAAACAAATTGCACAATACCACTTACTTCACAAATCTTTGGTAGAGAGCCAGTGTCACTTCATATTTGTTCTCCAGTCGTTTCAAAGCAGCGTTCACTTTAGGGCTTATCGTGTCCACGTTTACATCCATCTTCCTCACAAGACTGATGAACTGCTTCACACTGCAAAAGAACAGCAGCTTAATTAAAGTGTAGTTCATGCATTATTAACACTTTAAAGGCATAGCCACACTCTGGAATAAATGACATTTATTAATCTGCAATACATACTTTAGTCCAACTACTTTCAAGAACTGTGTGAAAGTGAGGCTGATGCCATCAAGCTCCATGCCTGCAATGAACAGACAAGCTCCCCACTGCTGTCTGTTTGAATACGGCATCTAGCATGGAGGACACACACATGTTTGTGTTATTACACATTCATAAATCAATACACTAGGTAGTGTAGATATAAGAGGCGTACATTTGCCTTGTCCATCGACCTGATCTCCCTCTCCCAAATTCTCCACGCATGATCACAGATGGGATTGGTGGCCTGAAGCTCCTCACTGAGAGACACAAACTCAGGCTCCTTGTCCTTGTGCCTGGTAAAACAACACAGTTGACAGACATGAGTAAACACATTGTGAAGTGACGGACACTATTGTGGGGTGGTCGCCATACTGGCGCTGCCGGTCACGCAACACTGCATATACACATAAACGTTTCTCAGCTGTTTGGGCACTTTTCATTGATATATTTTAATAAGC
The DNA here is from genome assembly GCF_022985175.1 of Labeo rohita. NCBI lineage: Eukaryota > Metazoa > Chordata > Actinopteri > Cypriniformes > Cyprinidae > Labeo > Labeo rohita. The sequence continues at coordinate 16,044,958 of NC_066889.1, read as the reverse complement.
ACAGGTCGGATTTACATAAACATACACTACCAGTCAAAAGTTTTTGAACAGTAAAATTTTTAATGTTTTTAAAGAAGTCTTTTCTGCTCACCAAGCCTGCATTTATTTGATCCAAAATGCAGCGAAAGCAGCAATACTGTGAAATATGATTACTATTTAAAAAAACTGCTTGCTATTTGAATACATTTTAAAATGTAATTTATTCCTGTGATCAAAGATACATTTTCACTACAGTCTTTCAGTGTCAAATGATCCTTCAGAAATCATTCTAATATGCTGATTTGCTGTTCAAGAACATTTATTATTATTGTTAATATTTGACAAATAAAAAGATCCAAATATCAGCATTTATCTGAAATAAAAGGCTTTTGTAACAGTATACACTATACTATACCATTTAAAAGCTTGGAGTCAGTATAATTTTTGTTTTTTGGAAAAGAAATGATAGAAATTAATACTTTTATTTAGCTTTAAATTGATCAAAATTGATGATAAAGACATTCATAATGTTGCAAAAGACTTTGATTTAAAATAACCGCTGTTCTTCTGAACTTTCTATTCATTAGAGAAACCTAAAAAAAAGTTACTCAGCAGTTTACAACATAATTTTTTTTTTTTTTGAGCAGCAAATCTGAATATTACAATGATTTCTGAAGGATAATGACTGGAGTAATGATGCTAATTTTACATTTTAAAATACATAAAAAAAGAGTTATTTTAAATAGTAAAAATATTTCAAAATGTTATTTTAAAATGTAAGTTATTCCTGTTATCAAAGATACATTTTCAGCATCATTACTCCAGTCTTCAGTGTCATATGATCCTTCAGAAATCATTCTAATATGCTGATTTGCTGTTCAAAAACATTTATTATTATTATTATTGTTAATATTTAAAATAGGATTCTTTGATGAATAGAAAATCCAAATATCAGCATTTATCTGAAATAAAAGGCTTTTGTAACAGTATACACTATACCATTTAAAAGTTTGGACTCAGTATAATTTTTGTTTTTTGGGAAAGAAATGATAGAAATTAATACTTTTATTGAGCTTTAAATTGATCAAAAGCGATGATAAAGACATTCATAATGTTACAAAAGATTTCTATTTAAGATTAACGCTGCTCTTCTCAACTTTCTATTCATCAAAGAAACCTGGAAAAATTCTACTCAGCTGTTTACAACATCATAAATGTTTTTGAGCAGCAAATCAGAATATTAGAATGATTTCTGAAGGATCATGTGACTGGAGTAATGATGCTAAACTACTTTGAAATCACAAGAAGACATTTTAAAATATAATCAAAAAGAAAAGTTATTTTAAATAATAAAAATATTTCAAAATGTCAAATAAAAGCAGGCTTGGTAAAAACAAACATTAAAAATCTTACTGTTCAAAAACTTTTGACTGGTAGAATATCTATAACCCTGAATGATGAGGTAACTTTTTCTTTACTCATAGTCTGACATTTTATTTTCACAAAAGATATGAAATATTAGACACTTTACTTACATTTAATATGATTTATGTTTAATTTAAGACACCAAAATGGGATGTCGCGTCTTTGACCCAATATATATCAGACTGCTGAAAGATTTTACACAATTATTACTTGACATTTCTTCATACAGACTGATAAACAGACTTATTACTAGCTAGCTAACGTTACCGTAGCTCTTTTGTAGCTTAACAATGCTATCTGTAATAACACCACAGTAGCACAGGTAAATATTGGGTGTGTCCTAATTATCATATTACTACTAAAGTAAATAAACTATTTTTTATTATCAAAATGAGCATAAACACGGTTATAAACTGTCACTTGTACCTGTTACGTATAATTCCAATAACAAAAACAGGGTAACGTTAACGCACAGCTGACATTTTTCTTAAGACTACCGACTCTTATTCATTCACACTGTTGTTTCCTGGCTTCGTCTCAATAAAAAAGACTTTCCGTCGCCTACTACTCATTCATTGCTGTCTATTGTGTCATTGAGGTTTGTTTTAGACACAACCGCTCGGTATGACCTCACCGTTCGGGGCTCAGCACTGCGTTCTCGCTGCTGTCCGGAGATCCGTTCTTCGCGTTCCCTTTGAACTCTTTCTTTTGCGGGGTCCCGCTGCTGCTGCGCTTCTTCGGCGGCATGTCGAAGGTCTCGTGATGAAGAGCAGAGCGCGTTCACTCACAGCACAGCGAGCGATCACGAGCGGCGGGTTCGTGGTGATGTTATTGTTTTTGTGGTAAGTGGTTGGATGTCGTAGCTCGAGATCGCTTGTTTGTGTCCGCAACTCTCCACTATTTCCTCAACTACCCAAAACGCGGGAAAATTGATCGACGCAACATCCGGAATTCTGACGTCACGTCCGGTTTTTGCGTGTAGTCAACATCAACTTTCTTCACTTTACGTGTTGTAGTTATTTTAAAACATTTTTTTCTATGAGCAGTGTATTCAGATTAGTATAAGGTGAATATATATTAAATTTTAAATGCAAGTGAAACATTAACGTGAACTTTTAAATGTAAGTCTTTCTACTCAATTCTATGCGCTTCCATTCAAAACTTAGCTCTACTTTTAAAGTGAGAATTAGGGATCTCAAAACACGTTTATCCATAAATTTAATAAACATTTGGATTTAATATTGAATTTTTGTACTGATTTTGTACTCGCTGTTTAAATGAGGAATGGTGTACCTAATTAAACAAGGTATTTTTCAGTAAAAAGCACGAACAAGATTAATCGCATCCAAAATAAATGTTTGTTTACATAATAAATATGTGAGTGGCTATTTGGTTAAAAATACAGATACAACAACAATATTGTGAAAATAGTGGTTTTCTATTTTAATATGCTTTAAAATAGAATTTATTTCTGTGATGCAAAGCTGAATTTTCAGAATCATTACTCCAGTCTTCTATGGAAGCACATTTCCACCACTTAATAAAAAATAAAAAAAGGTAATTGCGACTTTTTAATCTCACAGTTTCGACTTTTATTATAATATTAAAAGTATAAAGTCAGAACTGTGAGATATAAACTCTATTTGTCTCGCAATTCTGCCTTTTTTCTCGCATTTACGAGTTCGTATCTTACAATTCTAAGAAAAATTCAGAATTGCAAGTTATAATCTCGCTTTTGTGAGTTATAAAGTCCAGTTCTGAGGAGAAAAAAAGACTGAAATGTTCACAGAATTGCGAGTTTATATCTCAATTCTGACTTTATAACTCGTTCATATCACGCAATAGCAATTTTCATTCTCAGAAATGCTAGAAATTCTGAGAAAAAATCAGAATTGTGAGATAAGTCACAATAAGTCACTTTTTTATTCAGTGGCGAAAACATCTTCAGTCTCAAATGATCCTTCAGAAATCATTTTAATATGCTGATTTATTATCAGTGGCTGGGGCTTAGTATTTTTTGGGAAACTTTGATACTTTTTTAGGATTCTTTGATGAATAAAATGTTAAAAAGAACATTTTATTTGAAATATTTTTTTTTTTTTTTTGTAACAATATACACTACCTTTTAAAGTTGTGGGTCAGTAATTTTTGTTTTTGTTTAAAAGAAATTATTATTTTTATTCATCAAGTATGTGTTAAATGGATAAATAGTGATAGTAAAGGCTTGCATTATTAGAAAGTATTTCTATTTTGAATAAATGCTGTTGTTTTTAACTTTTTATTCATCATAGAATCCTGAAACAATAAAAATCTTACTGTTCCCAAACTTTTGAATGGCAGTGTATAGCACAAACTCGCGATTAATTGCGATTAATCAATTAGTACTATTTCGACAGTACTATTTCTAATATCTAATATTATCAGTATTGTACTATCTATCTATCTATCTATCTATCCATCTGTTTAAAATAATGATGGTGAACATAAGACAATAAGACTTTCTTTATGGAATATTATATTCTTTTTATCACATTAAGTGATTATACCTTATAGTAATGTAAATGAGTAAATGCTACTCTGCATGACATGGTCAATAAGACTACACAATTGTTTAGGAAACATAACAATGTGCAACATATATTTGAATGTATATTTTGTTTATTCCCTCTCATGTTGTTTTTTTTCTGTCATATTAAAAATATTGATATAATCTTCCTCAAGGAAAACATAATGTTTCACTCCCTGTTTGTCCACATGGCACTGACTGCAAAAACAGCTTGAGTAAACCATTTTTCTACAAGATGTAAATATGTATATCCAGTCTAGTGTTTTAATTTGGGAACCTTTCTTTTGTTTCTCCATAGGTTTATTTATAACAGCAGTTCACCCCATGAATTGTGCGTTACTCATTAAGAATGACTTGAAAATATAACCACCATTTGAAAAGAAATACCAAGATGCTATAAACAGGAGCAAAGGCACTACTGTGCTTTGTCTGGAGTGAGAGATGTAATAAATAAAGATGCCTATATCAAAACTCTGCTCACATACCAAGACAGTGTGAAGGACCATCACACTGTCTCAGTGGAGCAACCATCATGAATACGCCAGATATTTACCTCAGGGAGTGACAGTCCGAATGTATTACTACTATGCAGCAATACATAAAATAAACCTATGCACTGAATAACGTGTCATAAATAAATTGCAATGACAGCCAGACAATATTTGGCACACACATCATCTCCAGATCTCATCACCGTTTTTCTTACACAGAAGGGGTACTCATATTGTGCCAATGCATACATGGAAACAAGTCAAAGCTTGCAGGTACAGACCGTGAGGCTTGGCCATGGACACAGACGTTATTCTTTGATCTAATGGCAAACACAGACTTACGGTGCTTGTAACAATATCCTGAAGAAAAATAAAAAACCCTTGTTCAGCATTATCTTCTGAAACTCCAGAAAATGACCTTAACAATGACTTGTGACTTTGGGTTGAGAGGTTACTTCAGGCTTTGGGAAGCAATGTTTTAAAAATACAGTGTATGAAAGGGTGTATGTGAGTGAGAAGGACAATAAAAAAAAAAAAGAGGAGAGAGAACCACCTGTTATAATTCCCAGGAAAAGCATATAACCAATGAGAGAGACCTCTCCAAATCTTAAAGTCTGTTTTTCTTTTTCTTTAAACTGCCTGCTCACAGGAGCATGGTGTACGGCTTCTCCAGGAACTTGCGGAACTCAGCCAGCCACTGCGCGCCGACAGCGCCGTCTACAACACGGTGATCACAGCTCAGAGTCACCGACATCATGCTAGCCACATCAAACCTATGAGACACAGAAAACACATGCACTGACTGAAGGAATTGTTTTAAAAGTGTCATATGTATTAGCAGGGATGATGGCAAAGTACGCTAGTTCACCCAAAAAAGAAAATTCTGTCATTAATTGCTCACCCTCATGAGCACCCTGTAAGACCCTCGCTAATCTTTTAAACATAAGTTAAGATATTGTTGATGAAATCTGAGAGCTTTGTATATAGCTGAATCACTGATGTCACATGAACTATTTTAACAATGTCCTTACTACCTTTCTGGGCCTTGAACGTGTTAGTTGCATTGCTGTCTATGCAGGGTCAGAAAGCTCTCAGATTTCATCAAAAATATCTTAATTTGTGTTCTGAAGATGAACGAAAGTCTTACGGGTTTGGAACGGCATGAGGGTGAGTAATTAATAACAGAATTTTGATTTTTGGGTAAACTATCCCTTTAATGTCTCCCTATTTCCCTTGCTCACCCTTTTTCGTTGTCTGCAGGCAGCAGTCTCTTTTCTGAGCCACCCACAGCCAGAATGCAGGCTTGAGGAGGGTTAATGATCGCTGAAAAATGCTTGATGCCATACATGCCCAGATTGGAAATAGTGAAGGTGCCACCCTAGGAAAACCAAAAATGTTTGCTTTGAAAAAACATAAGTAATGCATTTTTTATATACATATACATATATAGTTTATTATATTAGTTTGGGGTCAACAATCTATTTCAAATAAATGCTGTTTTTTCAAACTTTATACACTACCAGTCAAAAGAATTAAATTTTTTTTTAAAAGAAGTTTTGTTCACCAAGCCTGCATTTATTTGATCCAATGCACAGCAAGAACAGTAAAATTCTGAAATATTTGTACTATTAAAAATAACGGTTTTCTATTTTAATATATTTCAAAATGTAAATTATTCCTGTGATCAAAGCTACATTTTCAGCATCATTACTGCAGTCTTCAGTGTCACATGATCCTTCAGAAATCATTCTAATATGCTTGTTTGCTGTTCAAGAAGAAATTACAGAAATTAATACTTTTATTTAGCAAGGATGCTTTAAATTGATCAAAAGTGCTGATAAAGACATTTATAATGTTACAAAAGATTTCTATTTCAGATAAATGCTTTCTATTCATCAAAGAAGCCTGCAAAAAAAAAAATTGTACTCAGCCGTTTTCAACGTAATAATAATAAAAATAAATGTTTTTTTAGCAGCAAATCAGAATATTAGAATGATTTCTGAATGATGCTAATTTCATTTTTTATCACAGGAATAAATTACATTTCAAAATATATTTAAATAGTTCAAAATTTGACTGTTTTTGCTGTATTTTGGATCGAATGAATGCAGGTTTGGTGAGCAGAAGATACTTGTTTAAAAATCTTACTGTTCAAAAACTTTTGACTGGTAGTGTATTTAATAAAGAACCCTGAAAAATGTGTCATGGTTTGCACATAAATTTAATCTAATAATAAAAAAAATATATATTTCTTGAGCACCAAATCAGCATATGTGACCCTGGACCACAAAAATCAGTCATTCGGGTCTTTTTTTTTAAAATTGAGATTTGTACATCATCTAAAAGCTGAATAAATAATATTTCCATTGATGTATGGTATGGTATTAGACAATATTTGGCTGAGATAAAACTATTTGAAAATCTGAGGGTGCAAAACATTTTTAAATATTTAGAAAATGTTAAGCCTTTAAATTTGTCCAAATGAAGTTCTTAGCAATGCATATTACTAATCAGAAATTACGTTTTAATATATTTACAGTAGGAAATTTACAAAATATCTTCATGGAACATGATCTTTACTTAATATCCTAATGATTTTTAACATAAAAGAAAAATCGATAATTTTGACCCATACAATGTATTGTTGGCTATTGCTACAAATATACCCATGTGTCTTATGACTGGTTTTATGGTCCAGGATCACACATTAGAATGATTTCTGAAGGAAAACGTGACACTGAAGACTGTAGTAATGGCTTCTGAAAATTACATTTTAAAATGTATTTGAAATAGAAACATATAACATATACTATATTATAATTGTAATAGTATTTCACAATATTACTGTATGTTTGATAGTGCAACCTTGGTGAGCATAAAATACACTATATATAAAATACTCACCTGGAATTCATGTGGTTGTAGTTTACCCTCCCGTGCTTTAGCAGCTAATGTAGCTACGTCTTTGCTGATATTTGCAAGTCCCTTAATATGAGCATTAAATACAATGGGAGTGATCAGACCCACAGGTGTACTGACTGCAACACTAACATCCACCACGTGATTTCTGTGCGGAGAGAAAAAAAACGCTTGATTTTATTGTAATTTAAATGTCACAGTTACTTTAGATTCACTGCAAACTGAAAAAGCAATGCCGCCCTCAAATGGTTTAAAGCAGAATTGCATTGTTGGAGTCCACTCACTGTCTGATGACTGTGTCCATCCAGGAGGAGTTGGCCTCTGGCACCTTCAAACAGGCCAGAGCCGAGGCCTTGATGATGAAGTCATTGACCGATAGTTTGATGTTATCAGTTTTCACCTCCTGATCATGAGGAAAATGTACAATTTAAATTAGGAAAATCATAATGTGGAGTTCACTATCAAGTCACGGTCACTGATGAGTTCACTCACAGCATTAAGCTCTTTCCTGAGTTCAAGAACTTGGTCCATGTTGACATCGATTGACAAATAATAGTGAGGAATAGTTTGTTTTGATTGCATCAACCTCTGGGCGATCACCTAGACAGCGTACCAGTAAAGAGAAAAGCAGAGAAGCAGGGAAACAGAGCATTATGGCTAACGTAAGTCTTCACACATGCACAGTTGAGGTCAAAAGTTTAGACGCACCTTGCAGAATCTGCAAAATGTTGATTATTTTACCAAAATAAGAGGGATCAGACAAAATGCATGTTATTTTTTATTTAGTACTGACCTGAATAAGATATTTCACATAAAAGATCTTTACATATAGTCCACAGGAGAAAATGATAGTTGAGTTTATAAAAACGACCCTGTTCAAAATGCATTCACTTGATTCTTAATACGGTGTTGTTATCTGAATGATCCACAGCTGTGTTTTTTGTTGAGTTGTTCCTGAGTCCCTTGTTTAACAGTTAAACTGAGCACTGTTCTTCAGAAAAATCCTTCAGATTCTTTGGTTTTTCAGCATTTTTGTGTATTTGAACCCTTTCCAACAATGACTGTATGATTTTGAGATCCATCTTTTCACACTGAGGGACTCATATGCAACTATTACAGAAGGTTCAAACACTCACTCATGCTCCAGGAAGAAAAATAATGCATTACAACCCAGGGGTGAAAACTTTTGAACAGAATGAAGATGTGTACATTTTTCTTATTTTGCCTAAATATCATATTTTTTCATTTAGTACTGCCCTTTAGAAGCTACAGAAGATACTCTGTAGATGTAGAAACTTCAGGAGATGTTCCCAAGAAGACAAAATAAGTTAAATTTACCCTGATCTTCAAATTCCAAGTTTTCACCCCCCAGATCTTAATGCATCGTTTTTCCTTCTGAAGCATCAGTGAGTGTTTGAACTTTCTGTAATAGGTGCATATGAGTCCCTCAATTGTCCTCAGTGTGAAAAGGTGGATCTCAAAATGACACAGTCATTGTTGGAAAGGGTTCAAATCCACAAAAATGCTGAAAAACCAAAGAATTTGTGGGACCTGAAGGATTTTTTCTGAAGAACAGCAGTCAGTTTAACTGTTCAGGACAAACAAGGGACTCATGAACAACTATCACTAAACAAACAAACAAGAACAATAGCTATGGATCATTCAGGTAACAACACAGCATTAAGAATCAAGGGTGTGTAAACTTTTGAACAGGGTCATTTTTATAAATCCAACTATTATTTTCTCTTGTGCACTTTATTTAATTGTCTTTTATGTGAAATATTTTATTCAGGTCAGTACTACATAAGAAAATAACATGCATTTTGTATGATCCCTCTTATTTTGGTAAAAAAATTAACATTTTGCAGATTCTGCAACCTTAAGTGTAAAGTGGTTTCTGTGGACAGTGGACTCACTCTGCGGATGTTGCTGATGGGGATGTCAGTGAAGGTTCCTGTAGGTACAGCAGCATAAGCAGGGGTGGCTGGAGCACTGGGTGTGGGTGCAGCAGGGGTAGGAGCAGCAGCTGGTGCCTGGTGGTATCAAACAGAACATTTCATGAAAGAATGAACATAAGAGATAAAAATTATTTTTTGCTTTAAAATGTAACTTACAGGAGTGAGCTTAGGTGGAACGAAACTGTCGATATCTTTCCTGGTGACTCTGCCATCTGGTCCAGATCCTATGGGCACGGCATAAATCACCCAGAAATTATACTAAAGTTACTTACACTAACGCCACTAGTGCCAAAAAGACATTTCCCATGCAAAAGAAACTAATTGACAGTATTATAAGTCAAAGCGCACTTACCTGTGACTTGGGCGATGTCAATTCCTTTCTCAGCAGCCAGTTTTTTGGCTAGAGGACTGGCAAACACCCTACCCTTCCTAGGTGCAGCAGGGGCGGCTGGAGCTGCAGCAGGTGCTGGGGTAGGAGCTGCTGGAGCTGGTGGTGGGGCAGCAACCTGATAAGTAAGATACAATTATAAGTCATATACGTAAATCACAAGCTTTGGTTAAAGGGGACATCAGATGCCCATTTTCCACAAGTTGGTATGACTTTAGGGTCTTCATGAAAGATCAGCAATATATTTTAGTTAAAATTTCTCAATTATCAAGAAAAACAACACCTTTTTTGCCTTGTAAAAACGGCTCAGTTCACAGCAACCTATTTTAGTGCATGTCTCTTTAAATGATAATGATCTATGCTCACTCCACCCCTCTCTTCTGTATTTAGTGGTGCATTACCATCAAAAACAAAACTAATTCACTGCATCCTCAGTGGCTCTGATGTCAGGGGATAATGAAGACTCGTATGTTCACTTTTACATCCTGCTACAAAACACCTGCATTGTTTACGACACACTGTCGTTGCAGAGAAAATGGAAGACAGTGTACAATTGGCTAAGGGTGGAAATCAGAAAATGAATACGGCTTGATAATTTAGACTGTTTTGGTTTTTGGGGGGTAAAAAAAAAAGTGAATGGATTTTTATCATTGTAAGGTGGTTGAGTTCACACACGTCTAAGACACATTTATATGCAAACACCATGTGGTGAATTTTCCCTTTAAGTTAAACAGTTAAAATTCCGGATTACTAAAATGTGGATTAAAACATGTTATGTTTCTAAAATTCTAAAGTAGCTGTGGCCTGTGTATACCACAACTGACAGCAATTTGTTGTAGTCTAATCTTAACATCGACTCCCACAAAACTGGCATGGCCTGATCACAGTATTTCAAAACACTGCAAATATTTCAAAGTGACCTTTCACTTTTAGCCATAGCATGAAACTGCTGATATTACATTGGCAGTAAAAACATGACCTTGATTTTCCCAACAGCCGTATTTAGGTGGCCACATAAAAAGTTCATTACATCACATCATGACATGTTGCTCATGTCAATCAAAGTTCTGTTGCAACTCAAAGTGGATAATAAATGACTGTTGTTAAAGGGATAGCTCACCCAAAAATGAAAATTCTGTCATTAATTACTCACCCTCATGTCGTTCCAAACCCGTAAGACCTTCGTTCGTCTTTAGTACACAAATATATTTTTGATGAAATCTGTGTGCATTCTGACCCTGCATAGACAGCAATGGACCTACCACATTCAAGGCCCAGAAAGGCAGTAAGGACATTGTTAAAATAGCCCATGCATTAATCAAAAATATCTTAATTTGTGTTCCGAAGATGAATGACGGTCTTACGGGTTTGAAACAACATTAGGGTGAGTAATTATATTTTTGGGTGAACTATCCCTTTGATGTTAAGCGATGTTAAAAATTACAAATCTTTTAAACAATACCATTAGGTGTGCATAGTTAATCATAGTAATAATTACATTAAACAATAAACTCAAATAAACAATAGAGGTCCTGTAGAAATGAGTGTTTTACCGGTGTGGGAGCAGATGGTGGGCTCGCAGCAACCCCTGTCTCTACATAGTCAGCGAACGTGCTAATGTCGGATTCCTTTTCCACGATGATGCAGAGAGGGGTGCCGAGGGGAACATCCCTGGTGCCTTCAGCAATCAATATCTTGGCCAGGTAACCCTCCTCCTGTACCTCAAAACCTGAAAATCACAAGTAGGTATGATTTTACATGGTGTTAATGCAAACCTATAAAAATCACCATTTCTCTCCACCTTATTTTTTTTCCGTAAGAGTGGGCATGGCCATTTGTAAACTTAATGTGTCTGGTTTCTGGTATCATTTACGTCTAGCCATTTTTTGCTGTACGAAACAGCTCATTTTCTTGCTTGATATTGCAAATTGGTATGTCTTACTATATTATTTTAATGTATTTTCTTAAAGGAGAAGTCCACTTCCAAAACAAAGATTCACATATAATGTACTCACCCCCTTGTCATCCAAGTCGTTCATGTCTGTCTTTCTTCAGTCGTAAAGAAATTTTTTGAGGAAAACATTTCTGCATTTTTCTCCATATAATGAACTGATATGGTGCCCCGATTTTGAACTTGTATTATTTTTATGAAAATAACTGATCGTTTTGCTAGATAAGACCCTTCTTTTCTCAGCTGGGATCGTTTACAACCGCATTTGGGATCATTTGAAGTCACATTTAAACTGCATTTTGAAAGTTCAAAATCATAATCAGTCCATTACATGGAGAAAAATCCTGAAATGTTTTTCTCAAAAAACATAATTTCTTTATGACTGAAGAAAGAAAGACATGAACATCTTGGACGACAAGGGGGTGAGTACATTATATGTGAATCTTTGTTTTGGAAGTGGACTTCTCCTTTAATTACAAACACAATGGTTTTTAGCACAAACTGATTTACTTTGTTATTCTTTTTGTTATTTTTTCATTACCAGAAAACAGCTTACTTCCGCATTGAAAAATAAGGTGGATAATTAGAAATTATTATCGTAAAATGACAGGGATGTGACTAATATGAATAGGGTTGGGTATCGTTTGGGGTTTTTTCGATACCGGTGCCAAATCGATACTTTTAAAACGGTACCGGTGCCAAAACGGTGCCTGAACCGATACTTTGAAAAAAGCCACAAAGTGGTGGATGACACAAAAATATATTTTTATTGGACAAAAAAGTTCTTTAAATTGAACAATGTATTAAAAGTAAAAAAAAAAAAAAGAAAAAAAAAAAAAGAAGTAGTACTATACATTATTAATTCAATGCAAAACGCAACAACAATAAAACCTAAGCCACCTAACCCAACTACAATAATTTAACAGCTTAAAATTTCAGAAATTCTTTTGCAGAAATATGACTATATGTGATGAGATCTGGGAAAACCCGTCGGATGTAGCGGTGGGACGTTTTCAGGAAATTCGTTTTTCATTAAATTATTATTCTATAACATCTTGTCTACCATCTCTGAAAATATCTCTTCGAAATTGACTTGTTTAGTGCAGAAAAATAGAAATTTATTGCAGCAAGCAGAAATGACTGTCTTTCTCCTATGTTAAGAACGCGCTGCGGAGGTGCTTTCCCAACTTTTTTAACCTATCAAAATAAACCACATAACATATTTAGTAAAGGCGTATCAGTTCACATTCTCCACCAGTCCTGTGTAAAGTACGGCAAGCAAATTTATTTATTTATTTATTTATTTACTTACTTTAATATCGTGAGATGGCGGAGCACAACAACGCCGTCTAAAGTACTGCAGCTGCTCACGTAACCGATCTTACTCGTCTCAGTCTGCCCAGTTTTGGTGATGTCAGTGCCCTAAATGATGTTGCGGGCTATTTCACATCCAGAGATGAAGGATCGGATGATGAAGTTACTAAAGAGGAGTCCGATGACAGTCTGTTTTATCACAGTGCGCGAACAGTTGCGCTGCGCTCGCTTTTACTACAAAGTGCTGCATTATTTACTAAACATAAAATGGGTGATCAACGGAAAACAAACGTTAGTCTGTTTGTCTAATGATGCAGTAGCGCTCCTAACTTGACAGACAGCTCTCGTTAAACCCGTAAAGTGAAAGTGAAAGCCGTCTCACTTTAAAGCCGTTTTTCTCAAAATCCCATTCCTGAAAATCATCGCAATCAGCCAACCTAAGATAGCCATAACGTAGGTTATGTAAAAAATAAAAGTTTTGGAAAGGGGCCTGAACGCAGCTTTCATATGGTGTTAAAACCTAAAAAAAGGTAAAATTTCACCATGTGTTGGGTTTTCCTAGATCGCATCACATATTTGCCGTCTCTGGCAAAATACGACACCTCTCCAGCTGATGTCTGCAAACTGTCAAACACGGTGCATCCCTCTGCTTTCAACTTTATTCCACATACCATCAAATGTTTCATGAGGTTTGACGCGTTTTCCCCTTCACACGCAACTGCTGTAAAACATTTGCTGCACGTCGCAGTGTCTGAATCATTTCTCGTGAAATATAGCCACACTTTAGAATGTTTAGTTTTTGGCATTTTAAGTTCGACGCGTTTAATGTAGCTCGCTAAGCTAACGGCAAACCACCTGCTGCAGTCAGAGCAAGTGTAACGATAGTTGCAGCATTCACGCGCTTCTCGGATGCATTTCCAGACGATTTGTGCTTTTAATTCGAAATGTGAAAATGGATAGTAACTACAAAGATGTCTTGGATTTCTATCATCAAAGCTTTCCGACTTTCCCGAGTTTTCTCATTCAGTAAAAAAATGTTCTGATCATTCCGACACCCCATGAATGCAGTATTTAAATTTAACTAGCGATCATCCATGTTGATGAATCAATGCTTCTACATCCGTGTCATAGCACCAGAAGACAAATATTTCAATCGACAGTTCAGGCATTTAAGTGGCACCGAAATTCGCGTTCTGATTCGGTCCGGTACATACCGGTCACATGGGTACCGGTGCCGTATTGGCACCGGGTTTCGGTACCCAACCCTAAATATGAATTCTAACAATTTAAGTTAAGATAATTGACAAGTTACCGATTGTTGCTTTATCCGTCTCAATTTCAGCCAGCAGGTCTCCCTCACTCAGTTTCTCGCCCACCTTCTTCTCCCAGCGCTGCACGGTGCCCATCGTCATGGTGGGGGAGAGAGCTGGGAGAAGAATCTGAAGAAAGCAAAACGAAAGTTGATGATACATGTGATAATAAGCTTGCTTATGCTTAGACTGGCCGATATCCCAATGGTTTTTACTTCTGAATTAGTAATTCAGTTTGTAGTCATTTTCATATTTGGTCAACATCTCATACCTTCATGTGAGGTGGATAGGAGCTTCCAGGAACTTGTGGGGGTGCAGGAGCAGCAGGTGCTGCTGGAGGGGGAGGAGCAGCTGCTGCAGCAGGGGCAGAGCTGCCGATTTTATCCAAAGTAAGGTCCTTAAATGCAGGGATGAGTTCAGGACTAAAGGTCAAAGGATAGATGATGTTATGACATTAGGTGGGAAATAGAAGAAAACATCAAACATGCATTCTATATCACACACAGATTTCAAACATGCTAATTTAGACTTTTTTAAAATAGCCAAGATCAAGATGGAATCATTTTGGTATTTTTTATGATGCTTTTAACATTTCTCTGTGCTACTGCAAAACTCACAGATTGACAGGACAGTTTTCACTTGTTATTTCAAATATGAAAGCTTAATTTTCTTCACTAGCATTCTACGCCACCAGTCAAAAGTTTTTGAACAGTAGGATTTTTAATGCTTTTTAAAGAAGTCTTTTCTGCTCACCAAGCCAACATTTATTTGATCCAAAATACAGCAAAAGCAGTAATATAGTGAAATATTTTTGTTATTTAAAAAAACTGCAATATATTTGAATATATCTTACAATGTAATTTATTCCTGTGATCGAAGCTACATTTTCAGCATCATTACTCAAATCATTCTAATATTCTGATTTGCTATTCAAGAAATATTTTTATTACTATTAATATTATTATCAATATTTAAAACAGTTGAGTACTTTTTTTTCAGGATTCCCTGAATAATAGAAAGATCCAAAGATCAGCATTAATCTGAAATAAAAAAGCTTTTGTAACATTATACACTATATCACTCAAAAGCTTGGGGGGGAATTTATAGAAATTAATACTTCTATTTAGCAAGAATGCTTTAAATTGGTGAAATGTGATGTTTAAGACATTTATAATGTTACAAAGTTTCTTCTAAGCTTTATATTTATCTAAGAAACCCGAAAAAAAATCTGCTGTTTTCAGCACAATAATAATAATAAATGTTTTTGAGCAGCAAATCAGAATATTAGAATGATTTTTGAAGCATCATGTGACTGGAGTAATGATGCTAAAAATTCTGCTTTAAAATCACAGGAATAAGTTACATTTTTAAATATATTCAAATAGAAAACAGCTATTTTAAATAGTAAAAATATTTACTGTTTTGCTGTACTTTGAATAAATAAATGCAGGCTTGGTGAGCAGAAGAGACTTCTTTAAAAATATTAAAAATCTTACTGTTCAAAAACTTTTGACTGGTAGTGTATATTATTAATTACATTATGTAATATGTATAAAGCAAACAGCAGATCTTACGACACTCTGTATCCAGGCAGTGCAGATTAAAATGATGCTTACTTGTCAACTGTAATACAAATGACAGCTCCAATGGGCACATCTCTTGTACCCTGAGGGACCAAGATCTTGGCAAGGTAGCACTCCTCCAGCATTTCAAATCCAACCGTAGCCTTGTCTGTTTCAACCTGTCCAAATCAAAACAGAGTAAGTAGAATTAAATTAGAATTATACCATTGGGCTGTTGAGCGGTTAATTCTGATTGGTTGACAGACATTCTAATGTGCTCTGCTCCACGCCGTGGCCTCATTACCACCTCCGATGTGAGTTAATATAAAAGAATTCAACAGCCTTTAACAGTTATTACTTACATAATCTTGTCATCACTATTAAACTATCAAGCGTAATTTCGAACTCTGAACAGTGACGTAGCAGACTGTGGCTTTGTTGTGCTGGTAAAAACCTGAATGTGCCTCACCTCAGCAATCAAATCTCCCTCATTGATTTTATCACCTTCCTTCTTCTCCCAGCGTGCAATAGTGCCCATCTGCATAGTGGGGGACAAAGCTGGTAGTTCCACCTGTAATAGAATGAATTAGGTTAAATAAATAGAAAGCTGTGAGCATTTCGCATGAATGACTTTAGCTTTACCGTCACAGGAATACATTACATTTTAAAATATATTAAATAAATGCAGCCCAGGTGAGCATATGGCTGGTTTAATATGAACCCAAAATAGGTTGTAAATGAAAAATGAAAAATCAGACACATACACTACGAGTCAAAAGTTTTTGAACAGTAAGATTTTTAATGTTTTTTAAAGAATTCCCTTCTGCTCACCAAGCCTGCATTTATTTGATCCAAATTATAGCAAAAGCAGTAATATTGTGAAATATTATTACTATTTAAAATAACTGTTTTCTATTTAAATATATTTTAAAATGTAATTTATTCCTGTGATTAAATCTAAATTTTCAGCATCATTACTCCAGTCACATGATCCTTCAGAAATCATTCTAAAAAAACAAAACAAAACAAACAAACAAAAAAAAAACCATAATTTTTATTACAATGCTTTGAGCAGCAAATCAGAATATTATAATGATTTCTGAAGGATCATGTGACTGGAGTAATGATGCTGAAAATTCAACTTTGAAATCACAGAAATCATATAGAAATAAATTATTTTAAACAGTAAAAATATTTAAAAATTGTACTGTTTTTGCTAGATTTGGATCAAATAAATCCAGGCTTGGTGAGCAGAAGAGACTTCTTTAAAAAAAATAAAAAAACATTAAAAATCTTACTGGTAGTGTAATTACTATAGGCATCAGTAATAATCAAAACGTCCACATTTAAAAATAAACAATTTAAAAACTGTTTATTATTTAATTATTACTTATTCAACATATATATACATTTTCATTTAATCAGCATAATAATAAATGTTAACTTCCAACATATTTTGAGTTAATTTTAAGCAAAAAAAAATCATAATTATTCCATTCCTTTAGTTTTTTTTTTTTTTGGTAGTATAAATGATCAGCATTCGGCAAATGGTACTTTAAACAGTAGCTTAAAAATTCAGTTGTTGTTTACTAAGACAATAGATTGGGATTTTCAGGATTCCCACAACTTCCAATAATAAATTTCCATGACTTCTCCCCACAAATTGCAATTTCCAGCTAATAAAAAGCTAAGAGCTGAGTACTAATGTATAATCACTATGGAAATGTGCACTTTTCTGATCATTTAATTATTTCTTATGTCTTTTTTATGCCAGTGGGCACAGTTTTGAGGCTAAATATTTACATTATTATAAATCATATGAGAAACTGTTATGCTGTTTAGTAAAACAGCATGTTTAATTTAGGCATGTCAACATCGACCTCTGACCCCTAACACAATTCATAACATATATATGTAGCTACAAGACAGCTTTTACATCTTGAAGGTGACACCAACAGAAAAAAAACGCAGTGATTATACCAATACTACGTTTACACCAAATATATATATATAAAACTATTATTCTCCCTTATGTTTTCCAAATCTGTATGACTTAATTTATTCTGTGAAGCACAAAAAGAGATGACAGATGGCACAATGACAGCGAACGATGACTGAGGCAGTCATTTATGTATAAAAAGCTGCAATAAAAGTGAAGTGCTCCGCTAAAAAAGCAACTCAAACTGCGGTGGAAGCACATAATAACATTAGCTTACCTTCTGATGTGGCGGCAGACTGTACACTCGCATGCTTTGACTGAAACTAGCCATTTGGCTTTGCAGGACCCCTGATCTGTTACTGAGGATGCTGTTGTACACACGCCGACCGTGACACAAGGTCCGGATCCGGGCCGGGCCGTTGGAGTGGTATCGTTTGAGATGATGGCATGATACCGGTCCGGATCGCGGACTAGCAGCAGCAGAAGGGCCCGATAGGACACTGGGCCGGGTAAGCCTGGCAGATGGGCGTACTCGCAGCGCTAAACGCAACATTTTAAACGTGAAGACCACTGTAAAACTACGCTGGATTTGAGTAAGGCCACTCTGGTATCAGAATATCTGACACCTGCGCTAAAAGTGGCGGTCTGTTCCCCCCAAAACGAACCGAACAACCTCACTTTCCAATGACCTCCCCACTCCAAAACATCCCACTTTACGACACTCTCCTTCGCTTCGTCCTCCGGGTGACGCACCGGGGTTGCCAGATATGCTTTTATACGATCTGCAAAACTTCTCATTATTGAGAGAATATTCATCGCATATTATAGCTGTGATAAATACGAGTATCATTCGTCACGTAACCTCTAAAGATAATGAGGTTTTGAAGTGATATGGCTGAGTATTTTATTGACCAGACGTATTATTCAGAGTGAACACATGGCAACCTTCTAGCTGTCAAAGCCGGTGTCGTAAACCGTCAGGCAAGCGCTGACGTAAAACTACCGTCAAGTAAAAGTTTAACTAACTATCCCCACGTCTTATCCAGAAGATATTTGCACCACTTCGCATTCTTTCATTGCTAATGTAGAGACTCAAATATTTTTAAGGTATTACCCTCTTCTTAGACTTTAAACATTAATTTGAAACGTTAACTATAAATACACGGTACTTTTCCTAATGTCGTTTTATCTTC
Organism: Labeo rohita; assembly: GCF_022985175.1. Lineage (NCBI taxonomy): Eukaryota > Metazoa > Chordata > Actinopteri > Cypriniformes > Cyprinidae > Labeo > Labeo rohita. The sequence goes on along the minus strand of NC_066889.1, from coordinate 16,025,963 downwards.
CATAGAACACAAAAAGATTTCCGAGGCAAACTGCCAGCCTCAGGCACACTTGTTTTATTGTATTGCATAAATACAATAAATGTGAATACCATACTGCATGCTTGTGTTTCATATTTTAATATCATACAGGTTTGGAACATTACAAAAAACAAAACAAACAACTTTAGACAGCCTAAAACGATATTATATGCAATAGCTGTATTTTATTGAGGTGTTTTTTTCAAGTATTAATTCATATGCTGATTACAAGGTGATGAGAGAACAGGCATGTGCTTAGAACAGCATTTATTGTAATGTATTTTTCAGCAAAATAGAAAAATAGAGAATACAGTATATGTAAGGAAAAGCCCCATGTAGCGTTATTTTGCTTTGGAAGTGAGTTGGTTGGCTGTTTATTTGACAATTTTAGCGAGGGCTGCTGCTCTTCTCTCTGTGTTTTTGAACAGGGCTCGGATAAGGCTCTTCATCTCATTACAGGAGAACTCCACTGCCAGAGGTCCTTTTCCTTCTGCCCACCTAAATGAAAAGGAAGATACATCTATTGTGAGCTCCAGTTAAATCTATAAACTAGATACATTGGATCCCATAAAATGAACCATATATGGGCCATTCTTCAGAATTGGTTCAAAGTCTAAGTTGGAAATGTCTTTTCCACAAATTTTGTATGTATGCAAATTGTATAATATCCAGTATTTGTGCAGTTAATTCTCATTCTCATTTTATTCTCATAATTCTCATATTTTAAGAAAGTTTTGGAGTATTTGTCCTCTCCCCAAATTTGTCAATACCGAAATATCATTTAATAAGAAGGGTTATACTGACCTATTATTGAGAATTTGCTTACATCTTACTTGTAAATGTATATTTTTTCTATTTGATTAAAAAGTTTTGAGAGATAAATCAATAACAAGTACAATTTTAACAATATTCCATGGGTGATTTGTGAGATTTTGAATCCAATCGTTCTTTATAAAAGGCAAAAAGTTGATCATACTGATTTAAAAATATTTTAGGATACATTAGTTTGAATATACATTGAACCAAAAACTATTATAACATCTTAGCTGATAATTCAGCGCACTTTATTTTTAACAAAACATCCCATATTTCGGGTCATGACGGAACAATTTCAGTGGTGACTAAACTAAAAATGACTAAAATTTTATTTCCCCCAAATAAAGATTATGCGTTCCCTTTTTCACTACTAAAACAGTGATGACATGATTTGGTCATGACTGAAGGTAGTGACAATTTTAGATTCTTTTGAAGCTAGCTCAAGGATGCTAATCAGCACATGGTTAGCTAGCACAGTTCTGTACAGTTGTGCACACACAAAAACTAAATGTTATGGAATAACTCCCCAGAAAATGTGTTTAATTATAGAAACATTATGTTTGGTAGTGACATTTGTTAGTTACACAGATTTTTCATACGTTTCAACACATTTACCTCAAAATGATGGAGCCTATCTACTTAACATATAGCTATGAGAGAGGGGCACACAGTAATAGTTCCTGATCATAAATATTATGGGTTTAGTTAAAATCGGTTTCAGCGAATAGACTAAAACATACACTCTTTTGGTAGTGACATGAAAATGCAGGACACTTTTTTTTTTTTTTTTTTTTTTTTTTAGTTTTACATAAAGATTTTCACAGAAAATCTAAAATAAATATTTTTTAGCTTCTTTTTTTTTTTTTTTTTTATTTATTTATTTTAAAAAAACAACAACAATGGAATAAAATGCAAAAAATATTTCAGTATCATTTTCATGAGTTGAAATTTAGGGCTTAGGGTTCGGGACAGCCACCTCCTAAGTGAAACTACCAAATAAATTATATATATATATATATATATATATATATATATATATATATATATATATATATATATATATATATATATAAAGCTTACTGATATTTTAAATATTATTGTGGGTTTCAAAAGATAATAAAAGGATCTTAGTTAACATCTAAGGTTTAAATACTTAAATGCTTTTTACATGTATTTTTTGGTTGTGGGATTGGTAGTGTACCAATTTTGTAGAATGACCCATAAAAAGATTAAATGCATCACCTGTCCACTATTTCCTGTAGATTAGCATTTAGCACCATGGAGATCTCTTTTAAGGTCATCCATTTCTTTACATAGACTGGAACCTCTTCTTGGTATTTTTTGTTCTTGTTTTCATCTGGTAATGGATTGAACACCAGCGGCCCTTCCTCTATGATGGTTTGACACAGTGTTCGCAGTCGCTCACCATCCACGTTGGAGATGTCCTGGAATGAGAGCACTTGGTTTGTACTTTAAACAATTTGGTGGTGTCCCCAAAAACAACAAGCATTATGTACTGCCTTACCTCCAACATCATAATTTTGTTAATCAGCTCTGATATTGCAGTATTGAGGAGTGTCCCAATGGCTTTGCAGTATATGTTCACAGGCAAGACATCTTGCCAAACTTTTCCCAACCTCCTCAGCTGATGAATTACCTAAAATACACAACAATATTTAAATATAAGCAGTAAAAGCCTTTTTTTTTTATTCAAGGATAGTGAATATTGGTGGTGTTTGATTATACTTGTCTGATAGCTTTGCTGGCTACAGAGTAATTGTCTTCATCATCCAAATTGGAAAAGTTACGTGCAGTTGACAGTCTTTCCAACATCTCTGCTTTCTGAACATTCATTTGTGCCACAAAGCACCGAGCACCTTATTTAAAAACAGAAAAAAACCCTTAAAATAAACATCTCACCTTGGAAATTGCCATCTACACTACTGTTTAACAGATTCAAAAGAAGTCACTTATAGTGCATTATAATAAATGCAAGACTGCATTTATTTGAACAAAAATACAATAAAAACAGTAATATTGTGAAATATTATTACAATTTAAAATAGCTGTTTTCTATTTGAATATAATTTAAAATTAATGTATTCCTGTGATGCAAAGCTGAATTTTCAGCAGTCATTACTATAGTCTTCATGTCACATGATTATTCAGAAATCATTCTAATATGCTGATTGGTGCTCAAGAAATATTTGTTATTATCAATGTTAAAAACGGTTTTTCTCCTTCAAAAACATTCAAAAGAACAACATTTATTTGAAACATTATAAAAGCCTTTACTGTTACTTTTGATTTTGAATTGAACTATACTGAATTGTAATGCATCCTCAGTTGTAATGCCGAATAGAAGTATTCATTTCTTAAAAAATAACAATAATAAATAAATCTTACTGAGCAGCTTAAACAGTATCATAAAATCTGTCAATGTGTCTATACCTAGTCTTCTGAAGCCTGGGACCAAGTCTACAAAATAAGCCACGCCGTCCTTCAAAGGAAGGTGAGGTTTAAACTGGAAACCCAAGGTTAAAAGGTGGTGAGCGATGAACATGCAGTTATTGTGTTGGATTGCAGCCAAGTGAGGCAACTTCAAGAAGTTGTCCCTAAGTTATGAAAACACAACCACATTAAAAAAAAGAAACAAACAGTATACCAAGAATACTGCTATTTAACATACACACACCACACTTACTTGTGATATGTAGGCACAACATCATAGAATAGGTGAAAAATGTTTCGGACTGTGTAGAAAAGCTGGACTGCACTGCAAGAAAAAGACCACAAATTTACAGCTTTCAATTAGACCTAAAAACATATCTGCTTAAAAGAGATGTTAACTTCAAGAACAAAAAAATTCTGATAATTTACTCACTATCATGTCATCCAAGATGTTCATGTCTTTCTTTCTTCAGTCGAAAAAAAAATTAAAGTTTTTGAGGAAAACATTACAGGATTTTTCTCCATATAGTGGCCTTCAATGGTGGCCAACGGTTTGAAGATCCAAACTGCAGTTTCAACACAGCTTCAAAGGGCTCTACATGATCCCAGACTAAGAGTAAGGGTCATATAGTGAAACGATCGGTCAATTTCTTAAAAATAAATAAATAAATAAATAAATAAATAAATAAATAAATAAATACTTTTTAATCACAAACACTGATCTTGGACTAGCAATGCGATGCGTGTCTTCATGCATTACATATTCATGTTGGAAAAGTCACACATGGTTAGTTTTTCATCAGTGTAATCTGGTTCGAAAAGGTATAGTAGGGCAAAAAAAATCTAATTTTCTTCTCCAATTTTAAATTTATCCAACATTGTTGTTTTACCTTTTTTTGTAAAGTGCATTTGACTTGCTTTGCCCATTTGCTTTGTAAACACTGGGTCGATACTTCTGCCTATGTCACATGTGACCTTTCCAACATCATTACATATTGTGTGAAGTTGAGCTAGTGCAAAAGCATTTGTGGTTAAAAATTATATAAATTTAAATTTTTGATTAGAAAATGACCAATTATTTCACTAGACAAGACCATTATTCCTCGCCTGGGATCGTGTGGAGCCCTTTGATGCTGCATTGAAACTGCAATTTGGATCTTCAAACTATTAATCCCCATTGAAGTCCACTATATGGAGAAAAACCTTAAACCTTAAAAAACTTTAATTCTTTTCTACTGAAGAAAGAAAGAGAAGAACATCTTGGACGACATGGCGATGAGTAAATTAACAAGAATTTGTACTCCGATAGTGAGCTAATGCTTTAAAGGAGGAGAACACTTCCAGAACAACAATTTACAAATAATTTACTCACCCCCTTGTCATCCAAGATGTTCATGTCTTTCTTTCCTTAAGTCGTAAAGAAATTATGTTTTTTTTGACTTCAATGGTGCCCCAATTTTGAACTTCCAAAATGCGGTTTAAATGCGGCTTCCAACAATCCCAAATGCGGTTGTAAACAATCCCAGCCGAGGAAGAAGAGTCTTATTTAGCATAACGATCGCTTATTTTAATAAAAATAATACAATTTATATACTTTTTAATGCCAAACGCACATCATTCCGGTTCATGACAGTGTATGTCGAAAAACTCCCATCTCATGTTCTCCCTCAACTTCAAAATCGTCCTATATTGCCGTTTTACCTTTTTTGTTAAAGGTGTTTGATCTTGTGCATGTTCACTTTGCAAAGACTGGGTTGGTGCTTCTGCAGCAATGTAGGATGATTTTGAAATGATTTTTGAAGTTGAGGGAGAAAATACGATAAGAGATTTTTGACATACCCTAATTGTCTTGAGTCAGAATACACAGAGTTCATGGAGAGAAAGGCAAGACGAACATTTGAGATTTAAAAGTATTTCAATTGTATTTTTTAATGAAAATAACCAATTGTTTCGCTAGACAAGACCCTTCTTCCTTGGCTGGGATCATTTACAACCACATTTGGGATCATTTGAAGGCGCACTTAAATTGCCTTTTGGAAGTTCAGAATCGGGGCACCATAGCAGTCCATTATATGGAGAAAAATGCAGAAATGTTTTCCTCAAAAAACAATTTCTTTACGACAAAAGAAAGACATGAACATCTTGGATGACAAGGGGGTGGGTACATTATATGTGAATTTTTGTTTTGGAAGTGGACTTCTCCTTTAATTGTAGTGTCTGTAATTCCTGCTACGTACCACTGGGGGGAGCTGCCAACTGCCTCAGACAGAGTTTGTACGGCAAGGTCCATTAACTGCTGCACTGACTCACTAATGCGACACTCAGGTAGGCACAGAGTGCTGGGACTCAACTGCTTCTCATTTTCCAGACTCTGCTGATCATAATGGGCACTTTTCTTACTAGACTCCTTCTTTTCCTTCTCTCCACTGGGACTTGGTAGTTTAGGGATAGAGAGTTTATACTCTGGAGTGATCTGGATACAAAGAGCAAATAGAAGTCTTTAACTAAAAATCGTTTACAGCTTAATTAACATTAGAGCATCAGAAGAGGTCTTACTTTCACTGTATTGTGCATCTCAGAAGTCATCAGTTTCCGGGCAGCCACGATGACATCTTGGCATTTTTTGCTTGCGAAGTGGCAGTTGACGTTCCTGGCGTATTTTAAGAGGTCTGTTGAGTCTCCTGCGAGGTACCCCATCTCTTTCAGACTGCTCTCGAAATCTTCTGTCTGTTTGATGACCTGAGAATACAATTGAAGATTGTATTACAAAGAATGCTGAACAGTTGTCATATGCTGACAGATACTTCTATGGCCCTGCCGCCTTACCTCACTATACTCAGATAGCTGACTACTGTTAGCTGGTATGGAATGAACCAAGCATTCACGAATGATGCATTCAGACATCTCCTCCCATATTAGGTCTCCTAAAATCTCAGACACTTTCTTTTCATCTATACACACATCTGAAGCAAGAAAAACAAAACACACACCATCATCAGCCTACTTCAACCTTGACCCACCAATATTGTATAAAACTGCATTTTACATTTTATGGCTGACCTATAATAACATGCATATTGTACCATAACACTTAAAGGGCAAGTACATATACAGAGAAAGAGACAAACATGGAAGCTTGTGCATTCCAGAACAAGCTAGAACACATGTAATTAGTTCTAGCTTTGCATGTTTATCATGTTTTTGCTCTATGTATGTGTTTTTATTTTAATTTATTAGGTATTTAAATTCAACTTGTTTTGCTTTTTGATTTCTAGACATACCAAAAAGGTGTTCATGTAGCGTTTTAAGCACGGTGAGCACTTTGGTGTAAACCTGGCTGGGATCTGGATGCTCTTCTTTGGTTTCTGTGCACTGCAGGCTCAAGACTGCACCCTGCTCTGGCTGACTGCTCACTTCCACCACCAACGAGGGGTATATGATTAAAGGCTTCAGCATGTACTTAAACAACACTTGTCCTAAAGGATTGACAAACAGTCAGTCAACTAACAGACCAAAATATAAACAAATCAATCTGGGCTGTAACACCAAAACTTATTTTTACCAAACAGTTTTATTTTTTTATGAAGTTCTCCTTGAATGGAGAGGGCCTGGAGAATGCTGGGGAGAAGAGCATGTGGAACAGATTCATCTCCCTTAGATCCTCCTCTGTTCAAATGGAGTGCTGTTTTCAGGAAAGACTTTACACTAGTGAGCTCAGCTAAAAAACAGAGATCAGAAGATATTAGACAAGCAAACAGAAGCAGAGTGTTTTCAAAGAAACCACTATTCTCTATGCAGATACCAACAACTAATGATTCTGATGTAAATCAGAGTGAATAAGATTATCAGAAAAGAAAAAATTGTAGGGTGGGAATTGGTTCATGCATTGGTTGCTGATTGGTAGGAGGCGTATCTGATTGCAAGCTTGTGGTCGATTCTAAGAAATGGTCTGGGTTTAAGCAAACTAAAGGACCATTTACCCTAAATGACTAGAGAAAATGGTCACTTGGTCATTTTGGATTGGTCATTTGACTGGAGATGGAGATGGGACATTGTGATTAAAAATTAGGGTTTGAAAACATACTCACGTCACGATTGAATTGGTCACAATAAGATGAATAGCATGCATTTATGAAATAAAAAGGGTGAATTTTTACTTCTTGTTGGTTTTAAACTAAAATACAGTTACTTTTAGTGGAAGGAAGCTTCCAAACTGCCAGTTCCTTCCACTCTTCCCCAAGGTGGTAGATGAGATTCTCTCTCTGTATTGTGATCTCTGAGCTGAGGGCCCGAATTAAAGGCAACTCGGTGTCTTTCCAGGCTTTTAGGGCATCGACACTAGCTCGTGCCTGTATAATGCAAGTAAGAATATGTAAGACCTGGTTTAGTATTTTGCAGGGCCGTTAAAAGGATTAGTTCACTTTCAGAACAAAAATTTACAGATAATTTACTCACCCCCTTGATGTTGAAGATGTCCTACATGTCCTACATTCTTCAGTCGTAAAAAAATTATGTTTCTTGAGAAAAACATTCCAGAATTTTTCTCCATATAGTGGGCTCCTATGAGTTTGAACTTCCAAAATGCAGTTTAAATGCAGCTTCAAAGAGCTCTCAATGATCCCAGCCGAGGAAAAAGGGTCTTATCTAGCGAAACAATCGGTTATTTTCTTTTTTTTTTTTAAAAAAAAAATTACAATTTATACACTTTTTAACCACAAAAGCTGCATTGAAACTGCATTTTGGAAGTTCAAACTCATGGGCACCAAAGAAGTCCACTATATGGAGATAATTCCTGAAATGTTTTCCTCAAAAAACATTTTCTTTTATGACTGAAGAAAGAAAGACATGAACATCTTGGATGACAAGGGGGTGAGTAAATTATCTGTAATTTTTTGTTCTAGAAGTGACCTAATCCTTTAATCAACCAAAATGTTATTTAAATTAATTACATGATATACCAATAAAATTCAAAGAAATGTCAAATCGGAAGAGGAAAAGCCCTCTTTTTTTAAATAATTAAGATACATGAAATAAACCTGTTAAATTCACAGGATGGTAAATATGGTTTTAATGTTAATGTGACTTACCTTTCCATGTTGCTTGGCTGCAACCACATAATTCTTTTCCTGCAATGCCCTGTGATACTCCTCTTTTGCTGTGTCAAACTTAAAAACCATATCAAAATAATGGGATAATGTTTTTCTTACACAAACCATGTGCCTGAGTGTATGTAAACAGGCAAATTACTGTGTGCTGTTTTTACACAATCAAATACATCACAAGAATGCACATGCTTTAAGACATAAGTCTAGCTTTAATCCTTTAAGCATATAGAAAATCTCAGTAGCATTACCTCTTGGAGATGCTGGAGCAGGTCTATAACTGCAGTGTTTTTTTCAAGCTGCTGTTTAAGCTTGGCGTACTCTGTTACGGCATCATGGAGGTTCTGCTGAACCTGCAAATGCAAACATTTAGTTCACATAGTAAAGTACTATAAGAGTCACCTTTTCATTTGAAACTGATGCATAATTGTTTATTAACAGAAAATAAAGGTACCTCATTCTCAATGCAGCTTTTTAATAAATCAATGTCTTTGGAAACTGATTCAACCTGGTCCAATAGCTCCTCTGCTCCCTCCATACTGGGTATAAACTCAATATATTTTTTATTAATCATGTCTGTAACCTCTTCCTGTATGGAGAAAAACATAGGAGGGTTAAACTCTGACATGGCAACATAAAATAATAATAAACAAAAGCTTAAACATACACTACCGGTCAAAAGTTTTTGAACAGTAAGATGATTTTTAATGTTTTTAAAAAAAGTCACTTCTGCTCTGGAATTAATTTGATTCAAAGTACAGCAAAAACAGTACAATTTTAAAATATATTTAAAATAAAAGTTTCTTATCTGAATACATTTTAAAATTTATACCTGTGATCAAGGCATAATTACTCCAGTGTCACATGATCCTTCAGAAATCATTCTACTAGGCTGATTTACTGCTCAAATAAAATTATCGTTATTATCATCATTATCAATATTTAAAACAGTTGAGTAAATTTTTTTTCAGGATTATTTGATGAATAGAAAGATCCAAAGATCAGCATTTATCTGAAATAAAAAGCTTTCGTAACATTATACACTATACCCTTCAAAAGCTTGGAGTCAGTATATTAAAATTAATATTTCTGAAGGATCATGTGATTGTACTAATGAAAAGTCAGCTTTGAAATCGCAAGAATAAATTACATATTAAACAAAAAACAATTATTTTAAATAGTAAAAATATTTAAAAATGTTACTTTTTTTTTGCTGTACTTTGAATCAAATAAATGCAGGCTTGGTAAGCAGAAGAGACATTTAAAAAAAAAAACATTAAAAATCTTAATGTTTAAAAACTTTTGACTTTTGATTTAAATGGAGATCAGTGTTATATTTCTTAAGTAATACATATGGATAAATTGATCTCTCCAATTCAGATAACAAATATGAAGCATGACACATTTCGATACATTTAAATACAAAAATCTCTGAATGTGACATAATTATCTCGTTAAAGACAAATATCAAAAATCACAAAACATAACCAAGAATGAAACACCAAAAGGCAAGGTTGATAGGTAAAAATCAGAACCCAGACAGATATTATGCTTATCGGTGTTAACACGGTCTCAAGACTGGAAAAGAACACACTGTTGCTTAAAATTAGGCTAATAACAAATAATCTGTCTAAAGTCAGAGATTAGACTGGCACTGACAGGCAATGATATCAGCAGCATGACACGTCAGCCAAAGTCACATCAATACCCCTCTATTCACGATTAAACACGAATTAACACAGAGCTCATTGTCAAGCGAAGCTTATTACACGTTTGTTAATCCTAAATGAATTCACGTCATGAGAACGGCGTTAGCCGCACTTTTGTTAACGGTCAATGTAACGTTATGCTAACATTAGTACCATAGAGTCAGTGTGCAAACAAGCAAAATAATCGCCTTTAAAAAATAAAAATAAATAAAACTATGCTTTTAAAAATATTGAATGTAACATTCATTATTTTTACCGTCATGTTAACTCAGTTATATTGTGGTTTGACAGCTGCTAGCTAACACAACTTCAGTTTACCTTCGTTTCCTCCACTTTCCGTGACAATTTGGAGATTTTGCAGGCGAGGTCATCTTTCTCCAGTTTTCCTGAGCTGGCGAGCACTTCTGTCACAAACGACGACATGACGGTCACTGGTAAACAAACGACTGAACGCACAAGATAGTTTACCACTTCATGCCACGACCCGCCATTCCGCGCGCAAGGGATGCCGGGAGTCTGTGTCTGTTGAAGGAAAAAAAAAGCTGGATTGATTTTAAAAAGGGGCGGTTAGAAATGCTCGCTGGCTTTTCAGAGAGGTGCATTTAAACTATAAAATTGGGTCATGCGGTCATTTATTAGGGCAGGTTATAGACGAGACTGAAAAACAATTGAATGTATTAGCTGTCTTATGTCTGTTTTAGTGGATATTCAATAATTCCATTTTCACTTCAAGTCAGACTAAAAGTGAATTCTTGCTAAACCATTAGAAACACACCTTAAATAGGAAAACAACTAGGGATGAGCGAGTACAGCATTATCTGTATCTGTATCTGTATCTGTTAACCATATGAATTATCTGTATCTGTATCTGTACTCGGAGTGGGCGGGGCCTAACCCGGAAGTGGGTGGGATTTAACCTGGAAGTGGGTCATGTTGTATTGAAATGGGCGGGGCTTTAACCGGTATGTTATTTTAAGCATGCAATTGATATGGGTTGATCAGAAATTGTTATATTTATTGCTGATTAGAAAACTATTTACATGACAGCATCAGCATTGAGCTTCAGATCAGTGGTTTTGATCATGATAACAAACGAACTATATACAGAATAAGTTTTGCAACAATGAATACAACACATGCGGTTGCAATTACGAAGTAAAATGTAATGAACAAGAGTTTTCATTTCAACATAACTTTCTTTTTTTTTTAACCTTGAGCAGTGTGGTTTTTTTATTTATTTATTTATTTATGTACATAAATAAATTTACATTTATTTATGTACATTATTTAATACAGAAAGAAAGTGTCAGACACTCAGTGCGTGAAGTAAAAAAAACTGGTCAGAGCCAGCTGACGGTTTAAAAAAGAAAAATAAATTCTCCGACAGGCAGAGACGCGAGTCGCTTTTACCAAGCACCACGTCTGAACAAACCCCACGTTTACCAAAACTCTACTGGTTAAAAAGTAAGTACTACAAACAAACCAAAGTAAAAAACAAAGTGATGCTGAAGAAACCCTAAACGTTAACGGAAAAAAAAACCGCAAACCTGAGTGACTGAGGGAGAGAACAGAGAGAGAGCGCGCTGTTCTCTTCTCTTCTCAGTGTTCTGTGTGTGTGTGTGAGCAGAGCGGGACACAGCAACACAATAAATCTGTATGTGTTAGTGATGCGCGGATGGCGGTTATATCCGCGGGCGCTGCGGACAATCCGCGGGTCGGGTGGGTCGGGTAATAAAAAATTGCATTCTGATTATTTGCGGGTGGTTCGCGGGTGGATGAGAAAAATCAATAATGACGCAAATATTAACTGTATTTTCTAACATATGTTTTAAATACTCGAGTAGGTTAATATGCAGTGGTGTGTATAACCCGCGTATACCCATTTCTTTATCAGTCGGCTCTGCGCACCCACTTCTAAATCCCCTCTGATGCGCATCATTCAGTAGTGTCCTGCATTAGCCAAAATCATGACAGGCCACCATTTGTAACTAAATCGTATGTGAATAAATGCAAATATTCGCTCAAAACACCCAGCAAAGACGGTAAGGACCCTAGCGCCGGCTTCCTTTGAAATATGTTTTATCATTGCACCTGATGCGCCTGATGCGCCCGATGCGCCCGCGCCCGCGCCGTCCGCGCCAGCACCACATTTGCTGCCTGTTCATACGCGAGAGCATGTCAAGAGAGGCACGCCGAGTATTAAAATAAAAATTATTATTGATTACTAATTTGAATCAGTACATTATACCGAAAACAATACGTCACGTCCAGATATCAGTTAACGTTATTCTTTTTAGCGTGGATTTGGCTTAAAAGCACGAGTGATTAAGCTTATAAGTGTTCATCACATTCATCATATCATCATGCAAAACTAAGAATTAGAATAATTGTAAATGACGATCGGGTGCGGGTCGGGTGCGGTTATCTAAATCAGAGAAAAATACAGGTGCGGGTGAGTGGCGGGCGGATCATTTATTTGGAGCTGCGGATTCCGGTGACGTTTAAGCTCATCCGCGCATCTCTAGTATGTGTGTAGGGGAGGGGCGCTGTGACTAGCCTATCACAGAACGCAGACACAGTAAACTACCCAATGAGAATTTTTATTCAATCCGAGCACAGATATTGACTCGTATTACTCGTATGATACTCGTACTCGGCAAAAGTGCTTTATCCGTGCCGGATACTCGTTTCAGCCGAGTATCCGGCTCAACTCTAAAAACAACTGCACTGAATGTAATGGTCGAAAAACAACCAAAAACGCAGAATGCTTTCTGGGATATAAAAGAGAATGTACGGTTTAAGATATTAAAATGACATTTACACATCATCAGATTGATTTTGGGTAACATTAAATTTATTTTTGTGTAAAATAGAGGGTCATAATTGATTTTGCTGACATCTAATACTGGCTTGTCCTGCTGTGTTTGCAGTTGTTCACATCAGACCAAAAATGCTTTTTGGGGTATAAAAACGTGATTAGACATCGTCAAGAGTGAATTTGGGTAACATTACAGCCATAATGGATGTTTGGACATCATCAACCCTGAGGTTTCTTTCTATTCCATCAAGGATGACAAACATTAGAAGTCACTAGAGTGAATTTGGGTAACATTAAGTGCTGTCAAGTGTAATTCTTGGAGAAATTGTCAAGTGTAATTCTTTCTCTGTGTACTTGGATGAACCATCGGAAGAATGGAGATCTAACAACCCTGAGGCTACTTTCTATTCCATCAAGGATGACAATCATCAGACATCACCAGAGTAAATTTGGGTAACATTAAAGCCATGGTGTCTGAAATAGAGAGGGGTAACAGATTTCAGATTTCCTGCCAGATTTGGTGACCGTGGTGTATGTTTTCAGCTGTTCACATCAGACCAAAATGGTTTTGGGCTATAAAAATAATGTTTAGATATCACCAGATTGAACCAGATTTTCATTCTGTGTGAAACAGAAGGTGTAACAGGTTTCAGTAACCTCTAATACTGCCTTGTTGGATTTAATGACCCCTGCCGTATATGTGCTGCTTGACACATCAGACCAAAAGGCTTTCTACAGTGTGAAACAGTCACCAACGTGAAGTTGAGTAACATTACAACCATAGTGTGTGAAATAGAGTGGTGTGCAGCGACACGACCAGTCAAAAGTTTTTGAACAGTAAGATTTTTAATATTTTTTAAAGAAGTTTCTTCTGCTCACCAAGCCTGCATTTATTTGATCCAACCTACAGCAAAAACAGTCAAATTTTGAAATATTTTTACTATTTAAAAGAACTGTTTTATATATTTTAAAATATAATTTATTCCTGTGATTTCAAAGCTGAATTTGTAGCATTACTCCAGTCAATCATCATTTTAAAATTCTGATTTGCTGCTCAAAAACATTTATTATTATTATTATTAAAAACAGCTGAGTAGTTTTTTTTTCAGGTTTCTTTGATGAATAGAAAGTTGAAAAGAATAGCATTTATCTGAAATAGAAACTTTTTGTAACAATATAAATGTCTTAATCATCGCTTTTGATCAATTTAGAGCATCCTTGCTACATAAAAAAAAAATTATAATAATTACAATATACTGACTCCAAGCTTTTAAATGGTATAGTGTGTAATGTTAAAAAAGCTTTATATTTCAGATAAATGCTGATCTTTTAATTTTTCTATTCATCAAAGAATCCAGAAAAATTTACTCAACTGTTTTAAATATTGATAATAATACAAATAAAAATAAATGTTTCTTAAACAGCAAATCAGTATATTAGAATGATTTCTGAAAGATCGTGACACTGAAGACTGGAGTAATGATACTGAAGCTTTAGATTTGATCAGAAGAATAAATTACATTTTAAAATTATTAAAAGAGAAATCAGTTATTTTAAATAGTAAAACTATTCAAAATTTTACTGTTTTTGCTCTACTTTGGATCAAATAAATGCAGGCTTGGTGAGCAGAAGAGACTTCTTTAAAAAACATTAAAATATTACTGTTCAAAAACTTTTGACTGGTAGTGTATGTGTGCAGCTATTAACATCAGATCTAAATGCTGTCTACGATATAAAAAATAAGTTAAGACATCACCAGATTGAAATGGGGTGACATTCCATACATTGTGTGTGAAATAGAGAGGGGCAACCGATTTTGGTAACCTCTAATACTGTCTTATCTTATTTAGTGATGCTGCTGTATATGTGAAGCTGTTCACATCAGACCAAAATGGTTTTTGAGATTAGACATCATGAAATCCAGAGGGGTTACAGATTTTGGCAACCTCTAATATTGCGGTGTATGATGTTCTACCATGCCGTGCCTGAAAAAAAGATGAAGACATTATCACACAACTGACAAATGTTAATAAAAAGACAGAAAGGGTTGTAACTCTGACAATATTCCCAAAACGTCTGTGTAATTCTTTGTTTGTGTACATGGATGAACCATTGGAAGAACAGAGATCTAACAACCCTCAGGCTTCTTTCTATTCCATCAAGAATGACAATCATCTCAACTCAGGCATTTTCAAAGACACTTGTATCCCAGAAAGGGTTGTGTTCATTCATTGTAATTATTATATAATTTTTCATCATGCTCACGTGACACATTACTGTGTTCTGATGATCAGAGCCCTCTTCTGTGGCCTGGAGATCAAGAAAAACATGCATCAAAATATTTGAATCAATTCATTATGTATATCGTTAAAAACACACTGTTAGCATGTGTAATACTGCATTTAAGCAAATAAGCATTGCAACAACAACTTTGGCTGATTACCTTGTGTGAGCAGTGGATGGATGGAGTTTCTTTGAGGTTTCACTCTCTGCCACCCTCATTCTCACCACTGAGCACCTATTCTGTAAAGCTATTGTGTTAAAGACGGAGGTGTACCATCACAGACAGCAGGTACCTTCTTCCTGAGGACAGAAGATAACACTTGTAAGATTATTAAATGTTTTCAAATGTATAAGCACGACAAATTAAACTCAAAAAATATTTTAAAAACAGTTCTGATTAGCTGTTGTACACTCAGCGGTGGCCACAGTTCTATATTAATACACTATGCCTCTTTGGCATCCATAAATAGCTTATAGATTATTAAAGAATTATTATTATTAACACATTTAATTGGTTTCTTTTACACTGGTCAGTGTATATTTCTGTTGCCTAATATAAAAGCCCTCTCTATTTTCTGTATGTTCTTATTATTTTGTATCTTAAGGGTAATGGGAGAGTCTAATCCTGATAAGACTGTATAATGACAAGTTTGTGAAACTTAACCAGATGGCTTCAGTGCATCTTATCTTTCTTAAACGCTTTCCATGTAGCCTTAGAAGACCACGATCCACTGTGCAGTGCAGCGTTTTGTTGTATCAACACAATCACGGCCGTGTTCGAAGTCTAATTAAACTCAGGAGATTATGTCTAATTCTCTAAATTAATCCAGGGAGAAGGCGGCAAAAAGAAGTCTTGTGGTAATGCATTTTAGAAGAGTATAACATAATGATTTCATGCAGATGTACAGAACGTAAAAAATATATAACTGCCTTCATTAACTCTAAACTATGTTGTCACTACTGCGCTGTTTAACAGCACAGCATGTTCAGTTTTAGATGGCAAAACAGTCTGAATTTACACACACACACACACACACGAAAGATTGAAAGAAAGAGCTGAGAACAAATTGGATTCTATTATTTATTTAACTATTTCTGTTGATAATGAATATAATAATAATTTGACAAGTGGCATAGGAAATGTCTCACTAATTTAGTTTGAATTACTCAAAATTTTCATATCTCGTTAAACATAAGTCCACACTACTCTATGGGCATTAATCAAAGAAATGTAATTAACGAAAAACAATACCACTACCTCACCGGAGATAAACAATTCTAATAAATGCATAAAACTGTGGCTGCCCTTTGTATGTGGTTATTTTTAGTAACAGGCCATTCTGAAAGCTTCTAACCTACTAAAATAAATTAAAGAGAGGAAGGTAAAACTATTAATTTAAGGTTGTGGTTAACAGAGTTGACTATTTTGAGATACACTTTTGATCAGTAAGATTTTTAATGTTTTTAAAGAAGTCTGTTTATTTGATCACAAATACAGAAAAACTGTAATATTGTGAAATATTATTGCAATTTTAAATAGTGGTTTTCTATTTTAATATACTTTAAAATATTTGAATAAAAGTTTGTGATGCAAACCTCAATTTTCAGCATCATTACTCCGGTCTTCAGTGTCAAATTATCTTTCAGAAATAATTCTAATACTCTGATTTATTATCAATGTTGAAAACAGTTGTGCTGCTTAATATTTGTTGTAACCTGTGATACTTTTTTAGGCTTCTTTAATAAATAAATATTAAGAACAGCATTTATTTAAAACAGAAAATCTTTTCTAACAATATACACTACTGTTAAAAGTTTGGGGTCAGTAATTTTTTCCTTTCTTTCTTTCTTTCTTTGAAAGAAATTAATACTTTTATTCAGCAAGGATGTGTTAAATTGAGAAAAAGTGATAGTAAAGACTTTAAAGTCATAAAGTCATAGTAAAGTCATTGCACACTGAGTCCGAAATTTTCGTATACGTTTTTTCTGCGTTTATTTTTTTCGTATTTGTCATCCTTTTCTATTAAAATGATTGCTACGGATGTGAAAACGCAGAAAATCGAGCCTGATCTGCACTTTTTTTTTATGGCGGACGAAAGTTTCGAAATTTTTTAACGTGCGAAAAATTCGGACAAACATTTCGGACTTTTTGACTATTTATTCATCAAAGAATTCTAAGAAATGATCACAGGTTTCAAAAAAATATTAAACAGCACAACTGTTTCCAACATTGATAATAAATCAGCATATTAGAATGATTTCCGAAGGATCATGTGACAATACTGGAGTAAAGGCTGATGAAAATTCAGCTTTTCTTCACAGAAGAAAATTATATTTTAAAGTATATTAAAACAGTTATTTTAAATTGCAATAATATTTTACAATATTACAGTTTTTTCTGTATTTTTGATCAAATAAATGCAGCCTTGATGACCATAAGAGACTTCTTTAAAAAATATTAAAAATCTTATAAACTTTTGTAATGTAAGTAATGTGGGAAGTGTTTCGTAGATATTGACAGAGGAATTGGCTTAAAAATATTTTAAAAATAGGCTAAGTAATAAACATATATGTATATATGTATATACTCACACTATATATTACACGCACACATACAGAACAATATGAAAATCTTTTAATTTATTTTTTTAATTTAATATGAGGAATGTGATGAAATATACGCAACTAAATCTTCTTAATGTAAAAATATTTTACGATTTTTATTAATAATATTTTACAACATTAATATATTTTGTAATATATATTTAAAACAAATGAAAATATATTCTTTGTCCTATCGGTCATTTGTTATTATCTGCAGATCCCACAACGTGACAAAACAAGTACAAATAAGTGTCCATACACTTACTAATAAATAGACATGCCTGTGGTCTCCTACATAATAACTAGTTATTATTAATGGACTTGCAGTAAATGTACAGTATAAGTGGAAACCCTAATAGAATTATGATGAGAAGAAACAGAAAATAAGAACAGATGTGGGAAAAATACAACAGAAAAAAAGAGGACTCACAAGAGAGAGCGACAAAGTGAGAAATCAAATTTTTATTGAAACGTAACAAGAGGGGTAGAACAAAGGAGTGGAAAATCAGACAACCTTACTGTACAAAGAAAGAATACATAGAAGATCTTCAGCTAAGTGTAGACTGAAATAAAGTGGCTCCAGCAAACGACTAATATTTTCACGCTGTCTACAGCTCACGTGAAAAGAAGAACAGGGTAAAAGCTTTCACTCTGCCTTCACTGCCCTCTCACAAACCCGGCCTTAAAAAATGTCATCTATTTGATCTTTCCTGAGATCAAACCTCTACAATGATCGAAAGCAGCCAATCAATCTCCCTTCAAGGAATTCAGAACACAGTGAATATGTGTACCGTGGTGTGACAGAAAATGTCATTGTGCAGCAAAAATGAAATCCAGCTCAGCCTGAGGCAGAGGTTAGATCACCTTGCGACTGTGCCGTGTTTTTTTGTTTCCAGCCTTGCCTTGCATTATGTTACGTCTGGCCTCACTTCACAGTGACGACTGAGGTGCTGTGAATGGACTCCATGACAGCAGACAGGCGGCTGCACAGATCGTGGGGAGAGTTCCTCACTTTGGGGGGCTCCTTCAGGACCACCATTTCTGCAGAACAGTCCAGGACTCTGGGCAGGAATTCACTGAGCTTTTCCTGAAGAGAATCTGCAGACAAACATGAACAACAACATGAGCTAAGAATTTAATTGAAATGGTCTATATATGAAATCTGGGAGGAAAGCCCACCATCCATGTCCTGTCCCAGGTAGGAGCACCAGCAACTCCTGATCAGCTCTATGATGTCCAAATCCTCTTGGCTGACGCTGTCTCTGACCATAAGGTGCATGCAAGGGATGATGCATTCATTCATGATGGTCACCGCCTCTGCCACATCATTTTCATCTTGACTTTTAAAGAGCGTGGCTGCGTTCTCATTCAGCTCCTGCAGAGTGCAACATGTACAGACACATTTCATATTATATGGAAATAAAATACGTTGTACCAGTCAAGGTTTCTCATGAACCTAAAATCTTTGGATCTAAAGATTTGAGATATAAGATACAAACCGTGCCTATTAGGGGTGTAACGATACATGCATTCGTACCGAATCGTCACAGTACGGACACCTCGGTTCGGTGCATGAGGCCTTACAACGTAAAGGCAATTCACCTTTAATCCAGAAGAGGATAATGCAGTAATGCAACGCTGATTTATAACCAGCAGCAGGAGAACAGCGAGCGAATGCCAGGAGTTGTGCACTTGAAAACAAAGCCCACTAGACAGTGACCATGTGCTGATTCTAAACGCGTCTCTCACTGACAAATGAGTATAATGTTACTTTAAAGGCTTTGTGCCCTTGTATCCTATCTCTCTCATTCACCACAAATTCAAATATTCCATAATATTGCCATATTTGCGATGTATCTAAATGCTAAACGATTATTTATTATGTAAATTACAGGCTTTGTACTTTAGTCGCGTTCCAACGGTGACAGAATGAGGCGGGCGCGCTGATGTTGGGTTCACTGTATTTTATTTTGATAAAGTAACGTTTCCAACTGCGCTGTCAAGATAGCAATACTGGAAACCTTGAACTTATGTTTTGTGTGTGTTCCGGTGCAATTGCTTAAACTGTTTCCTTATACCAGCAAAATTAACTTATAACAGTGTAATTTATTGTCTTATTAATAATGCATCACTGTAAAAGGTCTTCTGTAAAATAAAGAAAACAAACAGAATGTCGCTTTCTGTCATTTGAGTTTCCCTTCTGTCACAAAAATGAACTGAAACTCAACATATATAGGCTACGTTATGTGTTTTTTTCACTTGTTTATCTGTTAACTAAATAAAATATTTAAAATTTTGAGTATTTATTCTTTTTATGTATATATGTACTGCAGATTACATATATATATATATATATATATATATATATATATATACACATACATTATAATTTCATATAATATTTAGTATTTTCACAACTAGGTGGAAAAAAATTCTAATTTGTACTACAGTCTGTTCAAAATAAATGAAAAGAAACTTATAGTGTATTTGTTGTACCAAAATCGTATCGAACCGTGACCCCCGAACGGAGGTACGTACCAAACCATGACTGTGTACGTTACACCCCTAGTGCCTATATATGAATGTCTTTGCAAAACTACATACAGAGTTTATTATTGGGGCCTGTAAGATTTAATAAAAATTATAATAATAAATAAATGAATATTTTTATTCATCAAGGATACAATAAATAAAAACTTAAAACATTTATTATGCTTCAAAAGATTTGTACTTATCAAATAAACCTTTAAAAAAAGTTTCTACAAAAATATAAACCAGCACTGTTTTTAATACTTATAATAATAAATCAGCATATTAGAATAATTTCTGAAGGACTGGAGTAATGATGCTGAAAATTCAGCTTTCCCCTTACAGGAACAAATTAGATTTTTAAAATATATTAAAACAGAAAACAGTTATTTTAAAGGCACAGTTCACCCAAAAATGAAAATTAACCCATTATTTACTCACCTTCAAACCATCCTAGGTGTTTATGACTTTCTTCTTTCAGATGAATACAATCGGAGTTATATTAAAAAATGTCCTGGCTCTTCCAAGCTTTATAATGGCAGTGAATGGGTGTTGAGATTTTGAAGTCCAATAAAGTGCATCCATCCATCATAAAAAGTACTCCACACAGCTGCGGGAGGTTAATAAATGCCTGAAGTGAAGCGATGCATTTGTGTAAGAAAAAAATCCACCTTTAAAACCGTAATCTCTAGCTCTGCTAACTGTTGTACATGTATTCATGTGAATTATGTAGGCCATAGGTGTCGCATAAGCTCCACTGAGAATATGCTAGTCTCATGAGAACCAAGTTTTGTTTACAGCAAAAGAAAAGGAGACACCAGTCTCCTCTTGGCTTATATCAGGGGTGGGGAACGTTGTTTTGCTTTGCTCTCTTCTCTCTGCTTCCGTGTTCATCAATACGTTTGCCTACGTCCTACATCATCTGCTGGAATGCCACTCTCGTGAATGGTTATGGGACAGTTAGCAGAAGCTAGAGATTACATAAAGTTTTAAAATATGGATTTATTTTTCCAAAACGCATTAATTCACTTCAGAAGGCCTTTATTAACCCTCTGGAGCCGTGTGGAGCACTTTTTATGATGGATGGATGCACTTTATTGGATTCAAAATCTCAACAGCCATTCACTGCCATTATAAAAATCTTGAAAGAGCCAGGACATTTTTTAATATAACTCCGATTGTATTCGTCTGAAAGAAAAAATCATATACACCTAGCCTGAGGGTGAATAAATCACAGGGTAATTTTCATTTTTGGGTGAACTATCCCTTTAAATTATAATAATTTGTTATAACATTACTGTTTTCATAGTATTTTTAATCAAATAATCAAAGATTTGGTGAACAGAAACAGACTTTTTTTAGAAACACACAAAAAAAAAATCAACCTTATACAAAGTGTATGTTTTGGATGATTAATGTGGACATACTTTCAAACACTTTCTTCTATAAAGTGCTATAAGTGACTGGTCCACTCCTTTCTTCTCCCCTTTCCGAAGCAGGACTGAGTTGTCCTGGTGTGCGTGTGCGAGATAATTCAGAGCTTCTCTTATCCTGCAATGGAAAAGATAAATGCTGAAGCCATACAAACTCTCCAATACACTGCAAAGACAATGATCGTTGTCCTTGAGTCTACGTACTTTCCATTCTGATACTGCTCAAGGCCTGTCAACAGGTAGGCAAATACTGTCTTGAACATGCTGTAGTCATCATGCCATTGCTGGGAAGAGAGGGAAGAAAATATAGTTTGAAATGATCAAATACATGCAATGCTGTTTAAAAATTTGGGGTCAGTAAGCCTTTAAAAGAAGTCTCTTATGCATTTATTTGATCAAAAATTCAGTAAAAACTGTGATATTACGAAATATTATTATACATTAAAATAACTGTTTTGTATTTTAATATATTTTAAAATGTAATTTATTCCTGTGTAACATTATAAATGTCTTTACTGTCACTTTTAATCAATTTAATGCATCTTTGCGGAATAAAAGTATTAATCTCCCTAAAAACAAGTAAGAATCTGACTCCAAACTTTTAAACAGCAGCACATATACACTCAAAAAGATATAAGAGTAGAAAGCCTTATTGATTTTACCAAGTACTCATCCATGTCCATGTCTTCTGGTTTAATGAGACGCAGTTTACATCTGGCTTCTCTCATAATACTGACAGCCCTACAAAGGAAAAAGTACCAATTTGGATTAGTCCTATTATTCAATCTTAACATAATGCCCCCAAGAAATACAGCATTAAATGACTTATTTATAGGAAATGTGTACCGATCATCAAAACTCAGGTTACGATCCGCAAACTGCTCCAGCAATGTCCTCTCAATGACACGGTTAGGCGCCTGGTTTTGGAAAAAGTAGACCAGAACATGCTGGAGTCGAGGGTCCTGCTGTGGTGTGGTCTCTTCCTGGGACAGCTCATACAATCTGGAAAATTCCTCATGGAACGCCTGATCAGGAGACCCAAAAAATTTTCAAAGAAAAAAACAGGGAGCTTGCTAAACGCTTTCTAAAAGTATTAAGTAATCTAATTTAATATCTATAATTAATATATGAATATATGAGAACTGTGAATAAGCAATTTGGTGTGTTCAGCCACAGTTTCGTTGAGTATTTTTAAGATGTATACCTTGATGAGTCCTGCTTCAGGTCCATCTTTGTCAAAGGCCTGTCTTGCCTTGGCGATTGCAAAAATGACGCCCTGCATGGCTGGTGTTAGCATCATCTATTCAATTACACATGAAAAATAAGTCAAAATTAAAGTCAATGGTTCACCCAAAAATGAAAATTCTGTCATTAATTGCTCACCCTCATGTTGTTCCAGACCTGTAAGAACTTTGTGAACTTTGTTCATCTTCAGAACACAAATTAAGATATTTTTGATGAAATCTGAGAGCTTTCTGACCTTGCAAAATTAAGAACCACTGATGTCTCATGGATTAATTAAACAATGCTGTTACGTCCCAGGACATGTATAGATGGGAGTGTCTCTTTTGTGTACATGCTGTTTTCGTTTAACTTTTCTCTCTCTCACAAGCTCTGACAAGGACTAACAGGTGGAGTTCAGTTAACTGGTGTTTCTGCTGATGACTGCACTGTCCTGATCGGTCCACCTCATCTATTTAACCCAAATATTATTGGGTTATTTTTAAAATTGCGTTTTTTTTTTGTTTCTCTAGGGAGGGAAGCTGTAGGGAGGTGGTTGCCATTTCTTTAGTCTACAGGTTCTCCAGTTTAAGGTTGGACAGAGAGATAGTGTATTATTTTGTATTTTTTTCTTTCATTTGTTAGTTTAGGTAGATTGTTTTCTGGAGTTAGTATGTTTTGACTATGTTGGCCTTGACCCCTTCTGCTTCCATGTGTTCAAGAAATTTTGCGTTGATTATGATGTGTGAGTCAGTAGAAAAGAAACTCCTTCTGTTTCTCCACCACTTTCTTTATTACCCCTTTCCATCCCTATACTGGGGAGGTACAGTTGCAATCAAAATTATTCAACCCCCTTGACCTGCAAGACATTTTGCTGCACAGAACAAAATCTCAACACAGAAAATATTTCAACACAGGCATCGGTACACTTTGAGAATGTCTATGAATGCGCATTTGAGTAATTCTGAGAATGTAAGCTAATGAATAATGAAAAAAGAATCTAATTGGCTCAAAACACTCATGTTAAATTATTCAACCCCCAAATGTAAAATTTGGTGTGGAATCTTTTATTCTTTAAAACCACCAATAAACGCTGCTTGGAAGTGCTTAGAAGCTTCTGTCACCTCTCTTTTGCAATCTTGGCCCATTCCTCGCCTCAAAAAGCTTCCAGATCACTGATGATCTTTAGTTTTCATTTTGCCACTGCTTTCCGCAAATTCTACCAAACCTTTTTAATGAGAATTACATCTGGAGACTGAACAGGCCACCCAAGAACGTTCTATGATCCTTGAATCAAGCATAAGTAGATTTGGATGTATACTTTGAGATGATTGTCCTGCAGAAAAGTCCACTGATCATTAGCTTCAGTCACTGCACTAAAGGCATGACAATTGTTGCGCAAATGGCCTGATATTTCAAAGAATCCATGATGTCCTTCATACAGTCATGATTTCCACTTCCTGCTATAGTAAAACAACCCCATAACAGGACTGGCCCATCGTCATATTTGACAATGGAGATGGTGTTCTTCTGCTTATTAGCTTTGCCTTTTTTGCATCAGATATACATCCATAGGTCCAAAAATTCCCAGTTTGGTCAGATCATTCCATAAAACAATCTTTCAGAACTCCAATGGTTTATCCAAATGTTAGCATGTTCAAGTCGGCCTTTTTGTTCTTCTTGGACAAGAGTGGTATTTGGCAAGATGCCTTAACATGAAGGCCATACTTGTCTAGTGTTTTTCTGATACACTGGATTTAAATGTTTTTCCTTCTTTCGTCAGGTCATCTTGCAAGTCTTTGGATGTACATTGCAGGTTTTTCTCAGTTGCTCTGATCAAACATTTTATGATATTATGCTTTTTTGTTCAATCCCTCAAAGGTTTTCTAGTAAAGCACATTTTAAAGGAGAAATCCACTTCCAGAACAAAAATTTACAGATAATGTACTCACCCCGATGTCATCCAAGATGTTTGTTTCTTTCTTTCTTCAGTCGTAAAGAAATTATGTTTTTTGAGGAAAACATTTCAGGATTTTTCTCCATTTAGTGGACTGATATGGTGCCCCAAGTTTGAACTTCCAAAATGCAGTTTAAATGCGGCTTCAAACGATTCCAAATGTGGTTGTAAACAATCCCAGCTGAGCAAGAAGGGTCTTATCTAGCAAAACAATCGGTTATTTTCATTAAAATAATACAATTTATATACTTTTTAATCTCAAACGCTCGTCTTGTCTTGCTCTGCCTGAACTCTGTTTTTTCCGTCGAAAAGCTCCCATCTCATGTTCTCCCTCAACTTCAAAATCGTCCTATATCGCTGTTTTACCTTTTTTGTTAAGGGTGTTTGATCTTTGCATGTTCACTTTGCAAAGACTGGGTCGGTACTTCCGCAGTGATGTAGGATAATTTTGAAGTCATTTTTGAAGTTAAGGGAGAAAATACGATACAAGTTTTTGACATACCCTAAATGTTGACCCAGAATACACAGAGTTCAGGCAGAGCAAGACAAGACGAGAGTTTGAGATTAAAAAGTATTTAAATTGTATTTTTTTATGTAAATAACTGATTGTTTTGCTAGATAAGACCCTTCTTACTCAGCTGGGATTGTTTACAACCGCATTTGGGATCGTTTGAAGCCGCATTTAAACTGCATTTTGGAAGTTCAAACTCAGGGCACCATATCAGTCCATTATACGGAGAAAAATGCAGAAATGTTTTCTCAAAAAACACAATTTCTTTACGACTGAAGAAAGAAAGACATGAACATCTTGGATAACAAGGGGGTGAGTACATTATCTGTAAAGTTTTGTTCTGGAAGTGGACTTCTCCTTGTAACGCCAAGCCAGCAGAGGGAGCCCTCACCCCAGTACTGCCTGCATGCTCCCTCTGCTGCTTATACTGTCACTTCCTGTTTGGCAGTATATAAGGACTCACCATGTGCTTGCATGTTGCGAAGTATTGCCAGTTTAACCTGCCTTACCGAGCGTTTTCTATTACTCTGTTTGATTACCTGTTGCCGTCTTGCTCTGTCTCTGGATTATTGTATTTTTGGATTACCCCTTTTGGATTGTTTGCCTGTGTGGATTGTTTTCAAGGTTTGACCCTCATCTGCCCTTTGACTATCGCTATCTGGATTACCCCTGTTGTTTTGGTTGCTATTGGACTGCTTTTGGTTTCGACCCTCTGCCTGTTTATACGTTTATGTTTGCTGCTGTTCCTAATAAACTTCTGCGTATGGATTCTACTACTGCCTCAGCGTCCACGTTACAGAATACTTCGCCTACCAAGAATCCAGCGGAAACGATCAGCCAACATGAACCCAACAGTATCTCGTCTCCTCTGCCTTCGTCAAGGGGACAAGGCTATAGAGGAGTATGTAGAGGAATTTTGTGGACTGTGTTACCTTGTTGATTTTAATGACGTGGCACTGAAGGACATTTTTCGGGTGGGTTTAAACGATCCCATTCGTTCATGGCTACCTGGGGGAAAGATTCATTGGTCACTAGAGAAATATATTGATCATGCTCTACTCCTAAGCGGATCATCATACACTGTTGGGATTGCGGACGAGGGACCCCGCAATCCCGCAGTAACCACCACACCACAGCCTGTTCAAGCCACATCCACCAAGCCAAAGCCTGTTCACGTCATGCCTGCAAAGCCAAAGCCTGCTCACGTCACGTTTCCCGCTCCAGGGCCTGCTCACGCCATGCCTGCCGCTCCAGGGCCTGCTCACGCCATGCCTGCCGCTCCAGGGCCTGCTCACGCCATTCCTGCCCGTCCGGAGTCTGCACCTGTCATGGCTACCCTCCTACAACCAGCTCACAAGATGGCTGCTATCTCCAAGCCAGTTCACAAGATGGCCGCCGTCCCAGAGCCAGTCCACAAGATGGCCGCCTTCCCAGAGCCAGTCCACAAGATGGCCGCCATCCCAGAGCCAATCCACAAGATGGCCGCCTTCCCCAAGCCAGTTCACAAGATGGCTGCCATCCCAGAGCCACTCCACAAGATAATCACTGTCTCCAAGCCACGCCTCATGATGGCACACGTACTGGACTCACCCCTAATGGCTGTATGGGCAGCTAAAATGACAGCTACTGTTCCTGAACCAAGTCAAGCAACAGAGTCAAGTCAAGCAACAGAGTCAAGTCAAGCAACAGAGTCAAGTCAAGCAACAGAGTCAAGTCAAGCAACAGAGTCAAGTCAAGCAACAGAGTCAAGTCAAGCCAAAGCTACTGTTCCCCACGAGTCAAGCCAAGTCACAGCTGTTCCCCACGAGTCAAGCCAAGTCACAGCTGTTCCCCACGAGTCAAGCCAAGTCACAGCTGTTCCCCACGAGTCAAGCCAAGTCACAGCTGTTCCCCACGAGTCAAGCCAAGTCACAGCTGTTCCCCACGAGTCAAGCCATGTTGTTCCTGAGTCAAGCCATGTTGTCCCTGAGCCAAGTCAAGTCACCGTTGACCTTCACAAGCCAAGTCAAGTCACAGCTGGACTGCACGAGCCAGGTCAAGTCACCGCTGTTCTTCCCAAGTCAAGTCCGGCCACGGCAGGCCTCCCTAACTCAAGGCAAAAAGCTATTATCCTACCAAATCCTCATCTGGTCCCCTATAACATTTCTAACCCAAGCCACGCAGAGCCCACGCTCCCAAGCCACGCAGAGCCCACGCTCCCAAGCCACGCAGAGCCCACATTCACAAGCCACAAGCCCATAACATCAGCACCCACAAGGTCAACAGACACCCCACTAGCTACTGTGCTGCCTGTAATGGCCGTAGCCATCCTCAGTATGTGGGCAGCATACTGTGCTCCAGAGGCCTCTTCTGTCCAAGAGTCTGCTCCCGAGGCCTCACCGGTCCACGAGTCTGCCCCGGAGGCCTCGCCTGTCTACGAAACCGCTCCAGAAGCTTCGTCTGTCTATGAGACCGCTTCAGAAGCTTCGTCTGTCCACGAGTCTGCTCCAGAAGCTTCGTCTGCCCACGAGTCTACTCCCGAAGCTTCATCTGTCCACGAGTCTGCTCAAGAAGCCTTGTCTATCCACGAGTCTGCTCCCAAGGCCTCGTCTATCCACGAGTCTATACCAGAAGCCTCTCTTGTCCAAGAGTTTGCGCCAATACCTCCTGAGGTGTCAGCATGCGCTGTAGAACCTCCTAAGGAGGTGGCGTCCATTAATGAACTCACTGCCTCGTCTGTCCACGAGTCTACGTCAGAGGCCTCTTCTGCCCAAGCATCTGCGCCCATGCCCCCAGAGGTGTCAGCGCAAGCTGTAGATCCTCCTATGGGAGCGGCGTCCTATCATGAACTCTCTGCCCACCATGTCACAGTCACAAAGGCCTACGATGAACTCTCTGCCTGTTATGTCATAGCTAAGAAGGCCTATTATGAACTCTCTGCCCGCCATGTCGCTATCAAGAAGGCCAAAGAAATCATTCATGTGCACACCGCTCTGCCTGCCCTGCAATGGCTCCCTGCTACGCCTGCTCTGCCTGCCTCGCCATGGCTTCCTGCTCTGCCTGCTCTACCTGCCTCGCTATGGCCCCCTGTTCTGTCTGCTCTGCCTGCCTCGCCACGGCTCCCTGCTCTGCCTGCTCTGCCTGCCTCGCTATGGCCTCCTGTTCTGTCTGCTCTGCCTGCCCCACCATGGTTCCCTACTCTGCCATTGTGCCACGGCCCTGGCCTTCCAGTACTTCATGGTCTGCTACTGCTTCACGGCCCAGGACCTCCAGTGTTCCACTGTCTGTCATTGCTCTGCGGCCCAGGCACGTCAGTATTTCACGGTCTGCTGTCGCTCCACGGCCCAGGTCCTCCAAGTTTCCACTGTCTGCCACAGCACCACGGCCCAGGACCTCCAGGGTTCTACTGTCTGCCACAGCCCCACGGCCCAGGTCCTCCAGTGCTTCACTGTCTGCCACTGCACCACGGCCCAGGACCTCCAGGGTTCTACTGTCTGCCACAGCCCCACGGCCCAGGTCCTCCAGTGCTTCACTGTCTGCCACTGCTCCATGGTCCAGGTCCTCCTGTGCTTCACTGTCTGTCCCTGCTCCACGATCCAGACCCACCTGCTCTACATGGACCTGGCCCTCCGTCCCACCCCCTGTTTTGCCTCTGTTCCCCCACCCACCTGGACTGTTGTTTGAGCGCCAGGAGTCGCTCCTAGGGGGGGGGATTCTGTAACGCCAAGCCAGCAGAGGGAGCCCTCACCCCAGTACTGCCTGCATGCTCCCTCTGCTGCTTCTACTGTCACTTCCTGTTTGGCAGTATATAAGGACTCACCATGTGCTTGCATGTTGCGAAGTATTGCCAGTTTAACCTGCCTTACCGAGCGTTTTCTATTACTCTGTTTGATTACCTGTTGCCGTCTTGCTCTGTCTCTGGATTATTGTATTTTTGGATTACCCCTTTTGGATTGTTTGCCTGTGTGGATTGTTTTCAAGGTTTGACCCTCATCTGCCCTTTGACTATCGCTATCTGGATTACCCCTGTTGTTTTGGTTGCTATTGGACTGCTTTTGGTTTCGACCCTCTGCCTGTTTATACGTTTATGTTTGCTGCTGTTCCTAATAAACTTCTGCGTATGGATTCTACTACTGCCTCAGCGTCCACGTTACACTCCTTTAACCTAAGGAATAAGGCTGCCAGCTGTGTCTCTAGGAACATTTGTCTTGGAAATCTTCATGTAGCCTTAGACTTTCTAATATAATAAAACAATTTCGTCTCTCTAGCTTTTGTGAGAACTCTGTTGACTTTACTATATTTTCTACTCAACTTCAGCACATACATGGGCCAAATGTACTGTATGTATGTGCCCAAGCTAATTTTTTTTAAAAAAAGAGTTTCTAAAGGCTTAATTGTGTTTTAAGACAAATTTGTTTCCTCCCTAAAAGATAAGTGACTTAAAACAGCAATGTTGAAAAGGGGTTGAATAATTATGACACAGCTGTGTTATTAAAAAATCCTATAACTAAAAACATTACAGTACCTTTTGACATTATTACTTTTAATATGCCAGTAAAATGTTGTAGATGCAATTTTTATAAAGTCCTGGATCTTCAGAAAAGCTTGTACTGCAGTCTCTGGGGGGTTGAATAATTTCGATTGCAACCGTGTGTAATAATGTCCTTACTACCTTTCTGGGCCTTGAATGTGTCAGTTGCGTTGCTGTCTATGCAGGATCAGAAAGCTCTCGAATTCCATCAAAAATATCTTAAATTGTGTTCTGAAGATGAACAAGGGTGAGTAATTAATGACAGAATTTTGATTTTTGGATGTACTATCCCTTTAAATTTAAATATAAGTAGCCTTGTTTTACAATTCATGGAACTAGAAGGATGTGGTGGTCCTTTACCTCCTCATTGTAGCCATCGGCATCAGAGCGCACCAGAATCTTGCCTACATTGGGTATCTCGACCTCAGACACTTCATTCTCAGGCTGGCTGCGTGCGGCTGCAGCCTGGTTCTCCTCTGTGGACGAGGCCTCTGGCTCTGCCTGGGCTTCTGGTTCTGCCTCTGCTCCTCCCTCGTCACTCATGACCTGCTCCTCCACCTCAACCTCTGACTCAGATCTGTCTATAGTGGCTGACTCCACCACAGGCTGCTGAGAAACACAGAGAACGCAGGTGTTGAATGACTGTCAATGATCTTATCCACTCATCCTAGTCTATAAAGATGTCCACTCATAACATCAATTTGTAGGCAAACCAGGAAGTGTAATTCAGCATGGGATCCCTTAGGAATTTTTTAATTGTTTTTTAAAACAGAGGAAATGTGAACCTCTGAGCATCATCTGACTAGTTTTATAGTGGTTTTCATCCATCAAAACACTGTTGAAGACGACTCTTCAAGACTCTGAAGAAGGCAGCAGTGAATGCTAGATAGGAAAATGTATTTTATTTAAAATTTTCATCATTTATTCCTTTTAATTCTTTAATGCATGGACTAGAATGTTCGGATACAGTACTGTCCACTTTCTGTGTGTAAAACAGTGATGTTAATTAACAGTGATTTTAGTTTAGTTTAAACTGAAGTACTAACTAAAGCTAAATAAACTAAAACAGCTCTTTTCAAGTAACGCAAACCAGCTTATTTTGCTTATAAACACCCTTGAATGCAGTATGAGATACTAACCACTAGAGGTCCTATTACTACCATTTATGATGAGGCCTAGCAACCAGATCATGTAGTGAAAGCAGAGTCATAAATCAGGAGCACCAATAAAATCAATGAGTCAAAGAAAGGAACAGCAGAAGAATAAATCCTGTGTTGTAAATACAGAATTGACTTGCTGATTGAAACTCCACATACTGAGTCAATAATATCCAAGATTACGCTTTCCAAAGACTAACAGCAAGAACGCAATCGCCTGTTGATTGAAGTGTCAGGAAAATGTTCTCCACGATCATTTAATGACTGTGGAAATGTAGGAATCCAGTTGATCTTGATGGTGCATGCAGGAAAGACAGAGCTCAGGTTCTATTTAAAGCTCTTCTCTGACACACTGTCCCAAAGCAACCCCACATGAGACTTGAACCAGAAAGACTGAGGAATGTTGGACGGCTCTCAGCTGTCCGATGAACCTTATCCACATATTCCTTTCCAAAACGTATCCTCTTACAAAATACCGGAGTTTTGCACAACATAACGCAATGGATAAAACATTAAACATTAAGCAAGTTCAAACAAACAAGTTTGTAGTGATTTAACCACTAATGTAAACTAAAACTTTCTCTCCCATATTCCCACAGTACACCCTGATCGTCGCACCACACATACTTGGCAAAATATACACAGACATCTATATTCCAAATCCTAAAAATCCACTAAATATGTTGATAACTGTAATGAAAGAAGAATTTAAATATATATATTTTCTATATAGAAATTCATAATAAATAAATGTATCATTTTTAAATGCATAAAAATGTTCTATGTTGAAATAATTCACTAAAACAGTCTTGGGTCAAAAGTCTTAAGTAGCAATAGGTAAAAATACATTGTATAGGTCAAAATTATCGTTTTTTTATGCCAAAATATGTTAAGTAAAGATCATGTTCCATTAAGATATTTAGAAAATTTACTACCGTAAATATATCAAAACTTAATTTTTGATTAGTAATATACATTCTTAAAACCTTAATTTGGACAACTTTGAAGGGGATTTTCTTTGCAACCTCAGATTCTAGATTTTCAAATAGTTGTATCTCAGCCAAATATTGTCCTTTCATAACAAGTTATACATCAATGGAAAACTTATTTAAAACAGCTTTCAGATTATGTATAATTCACATTTTCAAAAAACTGATCCTTATGTCTGGTTTTATGTAATTTTACAGTACAAAGTGTGTCCGAATATGTCTTACTAGAGTAACAAAAAAAGTGAAAATTGTATACTAAATTTAGCAACTCAGTATAAATACAATATATACATATAAAAAGGAAAAGTTCATTGGCAAAAATAGATACCTCCATTTTTAACAATTTTCAAAAATGATGTTTTTTCATTATGCATTCTAATTAATCTCAAACTTTTTTGACATAAAGTAAAAACAATAAAACATGATAACATAATTTAAATTCAACCTGTTCGTGCTAACAAACTTCTAATATTGTCTACAGTTACAAATACATCTTATAAATATATAAACATAATAACATACATAAAAACATACATTGTTTAAAATGGTTTAAGGGTTTTCAAAATAGGGTTCTGGAACCCACAGGGGGCCGCAAGGAGAAAAAGCATAAAAATGTAAAAAAGTATTATTATTATTATTATTATTGTAATTATATTATATTATACATAATTATACACATTTTAAAAGAAATAATTTAAAAATATGATTGAATAAAAATGAAATAAATAAATTATCCAAAAATTGATGAAAATAAATTTGTAAAAATGAAAACAAAGAAATAAAACCAAACTAGGCCTACATTAAAATGAATTATACAATTTAGACTAAAAAGATAAATAAATACTGCACTTTACTATACATTTACCAAGAACTGTTTTTGAAAAAAATGGAAAATAATGTAATTTAATAGAAACTAAATATCTTTCAATTAATATTTTAGACTTGCTTATAATATGCATTTTTCACAGTGTAAACTGGGTATTTATACAAGAAACTATATACAGTAAATGTATTTTACATTTTAGAATAGGGGTCCCTCACAGGATGATGATCATATTTGGGGGTCAGTGGGATCTAAAAGTTTGAAAACCCCTGGTTTAAAATATTATTACTTATTTGTAAAAAAAAAAAAAAAAGGTCATACATGATTCACATTACATACAATTTTGTGAAAAACAGTAAAAAAAAGAAAAGGTATCTGATTATGTGTAATTAAAAGAAATTTTCTTAATATTTAACTTAATATTAATATTTAAAAAGTTAGATAACTAACTTTTTTTGTTAAATGCATTATTTTGTTGAGCTGTAGTTTCTATTGAGGAAGAAGATTTTGACCCATATGTACTGTACATGAAACATCCAGTGCTGTATAAGTGACCTATTTTTTGCACGTCTCAAATAACGTTTTAGCGCTCGCATTCACCTGACTCTGATCTGGCTTCTCTTCATCTGGCGGGCCTGGTGTCTGGCTACTGGTGATAGGCTCTTCACCTCCCTCTTCCACATTCTCACTGGGCTCTGTTGATACCGAATCGAGAGCTTCTGAATTGGCCACAGGCTCTGGGAAGGGAAAGCACATTAAAAATAAACCTGCCATGGATACATGGAAAACATCTGACCTGTACAAAAAGGTTCTGACCTTCACTGTCCTGGGCAGGTGCTGGTGATAAATCTGTAGGTGGTTCTGCGGCCACTTCATTTGTTTGTTCGTGCTCTGGTTCTGGGTTTGGCACTTGTTCTGGATTCTGTGGTTCTTCTTGAACGGGTTTCTCTGTTGGTGTTTGAACTTGCGCTTCTTCACGTTGGGCTTGGCAGAACTGCTCTTCCCATTCTTTCAGCTCTTGCTGGAACCAGCGGTTATCCTCCCTAACATAACGCCTCAGGATAGAAGGGAGGGAGTCCATCCCTTTCAAAGCCTGTCCTGTCTCATCGTCCGTGTCTTCTGTCATTCATAAGCAAGGAAAAAAGTCATGTTCAATGAGATTACATTACTGCAGCAGATGGGAAAAGCATGTCAAAAGGCCTAATGTTAAATAAATTACATCATTGCATATAATTACGGTTGAACCACTGATGTCACATGGACTATTTTATTGACGTCCTTACTACCTTTCTGGGCCTTGAACGTGTCATGTACATTGTTGTCTATGCAGGGTTAGAAAGCTTTTGGATTTCATCAAAAATAACTTAATTTGTCTTCCAAAGACAAATGCAGGTCTTACAGGATTGGAACGACGTGAGGGTGAGAAATTGTCATTTTTTAGTGAACTATTCCTTTAATATTCTGTGGTAAAACTGTGTTGTCATGGTACTTACAATTCGGATACTACTATAGCTATCCAGAGTGGAGAGTTAATAGAGTTTCATTCATTCCACTCCTGAAATCAGGCAGCGATCTTAAAAAATTAAAGTGGAAATTTGTTGTACTGTATGATATTGACCTCTGTTTGTTTTAAACTTCCATGATGTTTTCTCCATTAAATAAAAAGAGTGCACAAATAAAGGACATATAATTTTATATGGCAGTATGCTTCATTCTCAGTAATTTGAGGAAATTTGATTTATTTCCTTCATAAATCTCAATGTGCACACTAAATGTGAATGGGTTTCATCCAAGACACTTGTGCATCTGTTAACTCCATCTTATGTGTGGATTATTTGATTTTATTTGAAAAGCAGAAGCACGCTGAGCGGACTCTGGTGTAAATCTCCAGTTTCAACAACTCTAATAAGTAATAAATAATGTGGCTTGTCAAAGTTAACCTTTTTGTAAGATAAACAGGTCAAAAGTTTACATACACCCTGCAGAATCTGCAAAACGTTAATTGATTTAACAAAATAAGAGGGATCATACAAAATGCAGGTTATTTTATATTTAGTACTGACCTGAATAAGAAATTTCACATAAAAGATATTAAAATATAGACCACAAGAGAAAATAATAGTTGGAATTTATAAAAATTACCCTGTTCAAAAGTTTACATACACTTGATTCTTAATGCTGTGTTGTTACCTGAATGATCCACAGCTGTTTTTTTGTTTTTTTTTTTTATAGTGATGAGTTGTTCATGAGTCTCAAGTTTGTCCTCAACAGTTAAACTGCCCACTGTTCTTCAGAAAAATCCTTTAGGTCCCACAAATTCTTAGTTTTTTATCATTTTTGTGTATTTGAACCCTTTCCAACAATGATTGTATGATTTTGAGATCCATCTTTTCACACTGAGGACAACTGAGGGACTCATATGCAACTATTACAAAAGGGTTCAAACGTACACTGATGATTCAGAAGGAAGCACAATGCCTTAAGAGCCAGGGGGTGAAAACTTTTGGAATCAGGATAAATTTAACTTATTCTGTCTTCTAGGAAACATGTAAGTATCTTCTGTACCTTCTGAAGTGCAGTACTAAATGAAAAAAAAACATGATATTTAGGCAAAATAATTAAAATGTACACATTTTCATTCTGTTCAAAAGTTTTCACCCCCAGCTCTTAATGCAGCTTTTTTTTCTTGTAGAGCATCAGTGAATCGTTTGAATCTTCTGCAATATTTACATGAGTCCCCCATACAATGAGTTCCTCAGTTGTCCACAGTGTGAAAAGATCGATCTCAAAATCATACAGTCATTGTTGGAAAGGGTTCAAATACACAAAAATGCTGAAAAACCAAAGAATTTGTGGGACCTGAAGGATTTTTCTGAAGAACAGTGAGCAGTTGAACTGTACAGGACAAACAAGGGACTCATGAACAACTATCACTATACAAAAATACAAAAACAAAACAGCTATGGATCATTCAGGTCGTTTTTATAAACTCAACTATTATTTTCTCTTGTGGACTATGTAAATGTCTTCTATATGAAATATCTTATTCAGGTCAGTACTAAATAAAAAAACAACATGCCTTTTGTATGATCCCTCTTATTTTGGTAAAATAATTCACATTTTTTAGATTCTGCAAGGTGTATGTAAACTTTTGACCTCAACTGTATATTAATGTCAATGTTTATGACAGGTTGACTGTCTGGCTGTCTGACTTCTTGACACTTTCCCAGCAACCTGATACAAAACCTTGTGCTTTCTGGTTTCTTTTCACAATGATAAACTATGACAAACAGCATTAGAAGTAATTTATTCCAAAAAAAAGAGAGCGAGTTGACTTGCGTGTCATTTTGTTTGACAGACATAGAGTACTTGCCCTTAAAGAGCAGTGGCTGTGGTTAAAAAACCACTGTCAATTCATTTTTCTTTGCGTTTTAATATTAAAAATTTACATAATGCATTAAATGTCCACCCCTATGTCATATAAATATTCATAATAATTTATTTTTACAGAAAATATTATGAAAACTAATCAAAATAAAAAGCATTAGGAAGAGATTTTTATGTTTACAGCTTGGCAGAGACTCTCATATGCCCCCCAAAATAATAAAGTGTTCCGTCACAGCTATCAGCATTAATTCATCAAAGAAATCTGAGCTCATGCCAGTGCTTTAAATCAAGTGTGTGATTTGCTTGGCTCCTTCAGCAAAATCTAAGCCTGGATGTGTAATCTAAGAAGCACATGGGGAAAGTACCTGCTATGAGGTATGGCAGCTTGTCATTGATGTACATGAGGCAGTATGCGCTGGCATTGGTCATGCCACCGTACGAGTCTCGAACCAGCTCCTCCCAGGTTGACTCTGTCACCATAACATCGTTGTATTTCAGCCAGCGTTTATTAGCATGATCATAGATGTACGCCCAGTAATGGCCAGCGGAGGCCTGTCCTTCATGGACGAGCACAGCATGTAGCCTATAGGGCACCTGGAAGCATCAAATAAGAAATCAGGGTACATTGAGGTGTCATGCAAATTTCTTGAAAGGGCTCAGTCAATATAAAAGCACCAACGAGTGTTCAGGATATAGACTTTACCTGACACAGACTGTTATCTGAGTACATGCCCTCCAGGGCCTGGCTGACCTTGTCAATGCTGGCTTTCAGCTCTGCACACAGAGAGGGAACACAGATCAATAAGCTACGCCTGAGGCCAGGATCCTGATACAGTCACAAACGCATTAGGATAACTGCTTGTGAATAACGATGGCCTTCAGAACAGAAAAATTAAAATGCACATTACAGCTCGGATACAAAACCTAGGGAGCCGCCTCGCTGCCGACTGCCTACATAGACAGCTGTCTTCTGTGGCAACAAGAACTCTGCGTGCCAAACAAACAGCACTCAGCATGCAAAGTGCACAGAAGATTTGACTCACAACTGATTTCAATACAGGCGACAAAATATAATGAAGGCACACTCTAAAAAATGCTGGGTTATTTTTTAACCAAGCGCCGCTGATTTGGTGCACTTCTTCAGTTTGTATACATTTTATTTTATTTATAACCTCATTACTGTGCTGTAAATTGTATTATTTTACACAACGCAACATAAGTGCGAGATGTCAGTCAGCTGCGTCAGCAGCGGTCACTTCGCATGATGGAAACGCCTTTTGCCTTGCATAAAATAAATTGGATTTTATTCGTTATAGTACTGAGTTTAATTTACTTAAAAATGCTCTCTAATGTCAGTACTGTTTGTTTATGGGCAGGTTTTGGAGTCAGTCGTGGCTGCTGTCTGAAGCTCACAGTTACCCTGGCGAACAGTAGCCGTTCACTGGTTCAGATTTCGGCAACACACCAGCACAACAATTAGCGCTATTTCAATAAAAAGCTATTACAGAAAACGGTTGAATACACTATAATTAAAATGCTACTTTTAAATGTTACATTTTTATGTCTAAAATGCTTGTAAATGTATGTAATATTGTAAACTATGCTTCCCAAATAAATTCAATTTGTCTTGTATTCTGTCTATGTGCTCTTGCTTAATAATAAATGTTCATCTTTTGATTATTGCTGTTGCCTCTAGTAATTCTAGTGTGTGTTTTTTATAAGTTCCAGTCCATTTTAAGCCAGAAATATAATCATTTTCAAACAATAATTGACTTAAATAAAATAACCCAGCCTGTTTGGTAAAAACATTTAACCCAACCAGCTGGGTCAAAATAACCCAGCATGTGTTCTGTCCAATGTTTACCCAGCGCTGGGTTGCCAAATAACCCAAGCTGGGTTCTTTTTAACCCAGGATTTTTTAGAGTGCATAAATAAATATAGCAAGTAGTTCTCAATTTTGGATGAAATAATCAGTTTTTTAAAAGCATTTCTATCAGTGCTTTTCAGAACAAAATGATTTTTCAGTTAATTATTTGAATAATTTATTTTGAACATTTTGAACATGATTTTGTATTTGATGAAGAACTGTTAATGTATTATGTTATTAACTACGGTGTATGTGTAGTAGTAGGACATTCAGTATTTTTCTAGGTTTTATGAATAATGTAAATATTTGGCCATACTACTTTAGACATTAAATTTGATGTTGGTATGAATTTTAATGTTTTTGAAAAAAGTACTCACTTTTCTATAATATATTTTAAAATAGAATTTATTCCTGTGATGGCAAAGCTTTTCATCAGCCATTCAGTCTTCAGTGTCACATGATCCTTCAGAAATCATTGTAATATGCTGATTTAAAGGGATAGTTCACCCAAAAGTGAAAAATCTTTTATTAATTACTACCATGTCGTTCAAACCCGGACCCAGAAACAAATTAAGATATTTTTATAAAACATTTTAAAATTACATGCAACTACCACGTTCAAGGCCCAGAAAGGTAGTAAGGACATCGATAAAATTACATGTGTCGAGGTACTCTCATGAATGTATGTCGACTGACACAGAAGAGAAGACACTGTTGAATAGAGTCGTTATTTTTGTTTTCTTTGCGCACAAAAAGTATTCCTGTAGCTTCATTAAATTCATGTTGAACCACTGATGTAACATAGGCTTTTTTAATGATGTCCTTACTACCTTTCTGGGCCTTCAACGTGTCAGTTGCGCTGCTGTCTATGCAGGGTCAGAAAGCTCTCGGATTTCATCAAAAATATCTTAATTTGTGTTCTGAAGATGAACGGTCTTACAAGTTTGGAACGACATGGTTAGTAAGCAATGACAGAATTTTCATTTTTGCATGAACTATTCCTTTAAAATGTTGTTTAAGCTCACCAGGTTTTGAAGGAGAGTGTATGTGTTCACTTACAAAAACACTGATTCAAGCTTGTAGAAAAACAACATTCACTCAGTGCATGATCTACCGTTTATGGTGTTCTCGACTTCTGCTCTCCAGCGTTGTAAGCAGCTCCTGACGAAGTACAGCTCCTCCTCGGTCACGCTGTGGGGGGCTGGTTGCAGTGGCACCTCCATGGGGGGTCTGCACTGAGTAAAAGGCTTGTGTATGGGAGTCCTCTGTGTGGCTGTCTGCGGGCTACCTGAACCATCTGATGAGCCTGCATCGTCTGGTTCTGTTTGACTACAGCGGGAAATTAAACATTTAGAGAGTTGGAAGAGAAAACAAACAATGGGCACGATTTGTCACACAGCTGAAGAATAAGAACGCAGGAAAACGGGTCTTGCCTGCTGTCACCTGAGCTGGGTTCTGTGTGTACAGAAGGGTTTGCTGGTACTGAGGCTGGAGATGCATTTGTGGGTTTCGTGGTGGCAAACTCCAGCACATACTGCAACATGTCTGCCAGGGGGTACTTGGTTGGCCCTGAGCCATAGTTTTTATATCTTTAAAAAAATAGGTTTTGTATTTAACATTGAAAAACAAACCAAAAATAACAATTTTAAAATATTACTTGCAGTGTTGACCAGGATTTAGCTTATATTTGGATTTTGAACATACCCCTCGAGTTTCTGTTGTAGAACTGTTAACTGGTCCTTGAGTCTCTTGACTTCTCCTCTTCTACCATGGGTCTGATCAACATTTTTGTGGAGGTATCTGCTCACCAAAAAAAGTGAATTGCCATTTATTTCGGCTTTTATTTATTTTTATGCTTTTAAGAAACAAACAAACAAATAAAATAAGTAAAATAATAAATTAATATACAGTTTGGTCAAAAGTTTACATATACTTTGCAGAATCTGCAAAATGTGAATTATATTACCAAAATAAAAGGGATCACATAAAATGCATGTTTTTTTTTTTTATCTAGTACTGACCTGAATACGATATTTCACATAAAAGACATTTACATATGGTCCACAAGAAAAAATAATAGTTGAATGTATAAAAATGATCCTGTTCAAAAGTTTACATACACTTGATTCTTAATACTGTGTTGTTACCTGAATGATCCACAGCTGTGTTTTTTCGTTTAGTGATAGTTTTTCATGAGCCCCTTGTTTGTCCTTAACAGTTAAATCAGAACAGAAAAATCCTTCAGGTCCCACAAATTCTTTTGTTTTTCAGCATTTTTGTGTATTTGAACCCAGCAATGACTGCATGATCTTGAGATCCATCTTTTCACACTGAGGACAACTGAGGGACTCATATGCAACTATTACAGAAGGTTCAAACGTTCACAGAAGCTTCAGAAAGAAACACAATGTATTAATGGTTAAATGCATAAAACAATGCATTACAATGTGTTACAATGCATTACATTTTACTAAATGAAATAAATATGATATTTAGGCAAAATAAGAAACATATACACATCTTAATTCTGTTCAAAAGTTAACACCCCCTGGCTTTCAATGCATTGTTTTTCCTTCTGTATCATCAGTGAATGTTTGAACCTTCTGTAATAGTTGCATATGAGTCCCTCAGTTGTCCTCAGTGTGAAAAGATGGATCTCAAAATCATACAGGCATTGTTGGAAAGGGTTTAAATACACAAAAACCAAAGAATTTGTGGGACCTGAAGGATTTTTATGAAGAACAGCAGGCTGTTCAGGACAAACAAGGAATTCATAAACAACTATCACTAAACAAAACACAGCTGTGGATTATTCAGGTAACAACACAGCGTTAAGAATGTAAACTTTTGAATGGGGTCATTTTTATAAATTCAACTATTATTTGCTCTTGTGGACTATATGTAAACATAATTTATGTGAAATATCTTATTCAGGTCAGTACTAAATAAAAAATAACATGCATTTTATATGATCCCTCTTATTTTGGTAAAATAATTAACATTTTGCAGATTCTGCAAGGTGTATGTAAACAGATAAGCAAATAAATTAATTACAAATTGATACATCAATATAATTATATCTATTTTAAAAATAATTAAATCAGTACATAAACAACCAAATAAAGTAAGCAAGAAAGACTACAGGCATTTTAGACAAGTGACACTATTAATATATTTTGAGGATATTTTTCTCACCTGTCCATATAGATCACTTGGGGAAACTCCAGTTTTTTGTGTATTTTTTCTGGTCGCCCTAAAGACTGATTGAACTCAAATCTGGACAGTTCAAAGGTCAGCACTGGTGGCAGTTTGGAGAACCACCTCTGCAAAAAAATGTAAAATCACATTCTTGAATTAATAAAAAGAAAATGTGCATGCTTCAGAATAATACCTGTATTTTGTTTTTGCAATACTATGTTGTTTAATTAGATTCTTCCTGTATCTCAAATAGTAGAGGCCGGTGCTAGCAACACCAAGGTTATGGGTTTGATTTTGATAAAACTGATATTGTGTACCTTGAATGCAAAGTCTCTTTGGATAAAAGTGTCTACCAAATGCATAAGCACTGTATAAATAATGGATAAATAACAGGAGTTGTATATGTATTTTTGGGATCAGTAAGATTTTTAATGTTTTTTTAAGAAGTCTCTTATGCTCATCAAAGTTCCATTTAGAAAAAAAGTACAATTTTGAAATACTATTGCAATTTAAAATAACAGTTTTCTATTTTAATATACTTTAAAGTGTAATTTATTTCTGTGATGCAAAGCTGAATGTTCATCAGCCATGCTGTTGGAAACAGTTGTGCTGCTTTATATCTTTTTGGAACCTGTGATACTTTTTTCAGGATTCCTTGATGAAAAAGTTAAAAATAACAGCATTTACAGTCTTTACTATCACTTACAGTCTTCACTCATTTTTTTAATCAATTTAACATATCCTTGCTAAATAAAAGTATTAATTTCTTTCAAACAAAGAAAGAAAGAAAAAATTTACTGACCCCAAACTTTGAACAATACTGTATATTGTTACAAAAGATTTATATATTAATCAATTGCTGTTCTTTTTAAAGTTTTAATCATCAAACAATCCTGAAAAATGAATCAAATGAATAACTGTTTTCAACATTGATAATAAATCAGCATATTAGAATGATTTCTCAAGGATTATTTGACACTGGAGTAATGATGCTGAAAATTCAGCTTTACACCACAGGAATAAACTACATTTTAAAGTATATTAAACTAGAAAACCACTATTTTATTATTTCACAATACTATTGTTTTTTTGTATTTCTATTCAAATAAACACAGCTTTGATGAGCAAAAAACAGACTTCTTTAAAAACATAAAAAATCTTACTGATCCCAAAATTTGGAGCGCCAGGATATGTATATGTATATTGCAACCCATTTGATTTTCTTTTATTTAAGTATTTTTTTCAT
The DNA here is from genome assembly GCF_022985175.1 of Labeo rohita. Taxonomy (NCBI): domain Eukaryota; kingdom Metazoa; phylum Chordata; class Actinopteri; order Cypriniformes; family Cyprinidae; genus Labeo; species Labeo rohita. The sequence continues at coordinate 15,983,334 of NC_066889.1, read as the reverse complement.
TACTAAATTTCAGAAAGAATGTCTATAATTCTACTAATGAAGCTGTTTTGACTGTTTTCCTGTTTGTCAATGTTCCATAACGATTAAAAAAAGAATAAACGACAGGAGTTCCTATAATTGTATGTAGTTAAAGTAGAAAAACTCACCTCCTGCCCAGAGGAGACTGTCTGATCTGAATGAAGTGACTCAATCTCTCCTTCAACCATGGCACCCTCCAAACATTCGTCTAAATTATTGAAGCCATTCACTTGGAGAGGGTATTGTCCAAATTGCTCAATGTTGGACACAATCTTTCCTGCACACAGTTACACAACTATCATCAAGGACTGTGATAAACAGAATAATTACCAAAGAAATATCATTCTCTTACCTTCATGAAGTCTCTCAGCCACAAATGTGCCATAAAACAGCTGGACCATGGGGTTGTTTTGTTTATCCTCTGGGTTACTGAAAATAACAGCTGCCATGTTTTATTTTTGGGGACAAAAAAAAATTCCTGGCAAGTACATTAGCAGCCAAATATACCATAGGGTAATTATTCAAGATTCTTTAACAAATGCTACACTCATTACCATTTATTAATTAACCCTCCACAGCAAGTTGTTGCCTTGGGGTAACAAACACATTTTCTTCATGTTGCAAGCACATGATGCATATGAGATGGCGATGAAGTTATTTTAAATAAACCATTAGAAAAGCTTTGTCTTAGTCACACTATTTTTTAAATACATTTTAAACTCATTTTCTGGCATGATGCACCCTGTGGTGGATTTATGCTCTGAAGAACTGCCCTCGAAAAAGGATGTTTTTAAAATTGTCCACCCATTAAAAATATGATTCACATTTCTTTGGAAGTAAAGTTAGTTTTAAAATGGTTTATGAAGAATTGCTTCAATGTCTTTCTTTCCAAAAAGAAAGATTATGAAACTGTGGAATGGATTAAGGATGTAGTGAACACAGATGTAGTCACTAGAAAATATTGCAGTTATGAAATATTATTATTTTATTATACACTGACCAAAATTATAAACGCAACACTTTTGTTTTTGCCCCCATTTTTCATGAGCTGAACTCAAAGATCTAAGACTTTTTCTATGTACACAAAAGGCCTATTTATCTCAAATATTGTTCCAATATCTGTCTAAATCTGTGTTAGTGAGCACTTCTCCTTTGCCGAGATAATCCATCCACCTCACAGGTGTGGCATATCAAGATGCTGATTAGACAGCATGCATTATTGCACAAATGTGCCTTAGGCTGTCCACAATAAAAGGCCACTCTAAAATGTGCAGTTTTACTGTATTGGGGGGGTCCGAAAACCAGTCAGTATCTGGTGTGACCATCTTTTGCCTCATGCAGTGCAACACATCTCCTTCACATAGAGTTGATCAGGTTGTTGATTGTGGCCTGTGGAATGTTGGTCCACTCCTCTTCAGTGGCTGTGTGAAGTTGCTGGATATTGGCAGGAACTGGAACACGCTGTCGTATACGCCGATCCAGAGCATCCCAAACATGCTCAATGGGTGACATGTCCGGTGAGTATGCTGGCCATGCAAGAACTGGGATGTTTTCAGCTTCCAGGAATTGTGCACTCGATCCACAAAACTGACATCAGCAAACCGCTCACCCACACGACACCGTACATGCTGTCAGCCATCTGCCCTGTACGGTGAAAACCGGGATTCATCCGTGAAGAGAACACCTCTCCAAAGTGTCAGACGCCACTGAATGTGAGCATTATGCCCACTCAAGTCGGTTACGACGACAAACTGCAGTCAGGTCGAGACCCCGATGAGGGCGACGAGCATGCAGATGAGTTTCCCTGAGACGGTTTCTGACAGTTTGTGCAGAAATTCTTTGGTTATGCAAACCGATTGTTGCAGCAGCTGTCCGGGTGGCTGGTCTCAGACGATCTTGGAGGTAAAGATGCTGAATGTGGAGGTCATGGGGTGGTGTGGCTACACGTGGTTGTGAGGCCGGTTGGATGTACTGCCAAATTCTCTGAAACGCCTTTGGAGACGTCTTATGGTAGAGAAATGAACATTCAATTTACGGGCAACAGCTCTGGTGGACATTCCTGCAGTCAGCATGCCAATTGCCACGCACAGAAAACTTGCGTCATCTGTGGCAATATGCTGCGTGATAAAACTGCACATTTTAGAGTGGCCTTTTATTGTGGCCAGCCCAAGGCACACCTGTGCAATAATCATGCTGTCTAATCAGCATCTTAATATGCCACACCTGTGAGGTGGATGTATTATCTCGACAAAGGAGAATTGCTCACTAACACAGATTTAGACAGATATTGGAACAATATTTGAGATAAATAGGCCTTTTGTGTACATAGAAAAAGTCTTAGATCTTTGAGTTCAGCTCATGAAAAATGGGGGCAAAAACAAAAGTGTTGCATTTAGAATTTTGGTCAGTGCATATTAGATATATTATAGTATATTATATGTGACCCTGGACCACAACACCAGTCAAAAGGGTAACATTTTTTAAACTGACATTTATACATCTAAATAAATAAGCTTTCCACTGATGTATGGTTTGTTAGGATATGACAATATTTGGTACAATTATTTGAAAATCTGGAATCTGAGGTTGCAAAAAAATCTAAATATAGAGAAAATTGCCTTTAAAGTTGTCCAAATGAAGTACTTAGCAATGCATATTACTAATCAAAAATTAAGTTTATATAATTACGGTAGATATTTTCAAAATATACTCATGGAACATGATCTTTACTTAATATCCTAATGATTTTTGGCATAAAAGAAAAATCAATAATTTTGACCCATACAATGTATTTTTGGCTATCTGGTTTTAAGACTGGTTTTGTGGTCCAGGGTCACATATTATATACCTGAATTACCTGAGTCATTTAACGTTTAAACACTGCTTTCATAATCCGTGCAAACACAGACTTTCAAGCATCAAAATTAAGTCATTCATCAAAGAGTATTATTATTTATCATTTATAAACTTACTTTCCATTAGCAGCCAGCTGGAACGCATCCTCTAGCCAGTCAAGCAACTTGTGTGTGAATTCACTGACATCCTAGAACAAGCAAGCTTAAAATAAACACTGTTTTCCAAAAATACAACATGGTGTCTGTTTAGAAAAAGCTCTAATGTAGTTTTATAAACTGCTGCGAATGGCAAACGCTTCAAGTTATCTTTTATTAGCCTGTCATTTGCAACCATTTCATTTTAAAATTAGCCCCCGACAGAACAGCTGTGAATCATATTATTTAAATGATGTACCTGTTGTGCCTCACTGGTTCTAAATGCATCCCTGAGAAGCTCGACTGCTGCGGAGGGGTCTACAAACCTACGGTTCGAGCCCACCATCAGAGCAAACAAGCAACGCAACTCCTGCATGAAGGCAATGTTTCTTTTCTCCTGCAACAGAAAATAATGGAAAGTGCATATTCAAGTAGACCTATATTAGCATCAGTATAGATTAAATTTAAAGGAATAGTTCACCAAAAATGGAAATTCACAGAAAATTGAACATATATAGACATACATAAATAATATTCAATGCAACACAAAGACGAAATGATACTCATGCTCATCTGGCAGATTACTCACTGAATGACTTTTGCATTTCTCCAGCACACGCTCAGACAGGCAGTAATTGAGCACCAGTCTACGGAACACCGGCAGATGGAACAGAGACTAAACACAAGAGAATTCCATTGTTTAGTCCAATTTGCCTTCTTCCAGCATTAGTACATGAACTATTATAGCAGTATCTGACCACTTTTATTGACACAGTTGTTAATTTTGTTGTCATGTTTAGTAACGTCTTTTGATGTCAGGGTGTATTTTGGTTGAGTATTACACCTGTTGTGCTTCATGTATCAAGTTTTAAGGTATTTTATGAGTGTTTTGAGCCTTTTGGGTAATAGATGTGAATGTAGAATGTAACAATTTAACAACCTGACAGAAGCATAGTGTGTAATGCTTGCTGGCATATAAAAACAAAGACATCCCACTTTATATACTGAAACACTGAACCAGTGTTGCCAAGTCCGCAGGATTGGGCTACTTTAAAGCTGTTACAGCAAGTTGAAGCGACCCCAATAATGTGATATTTATCCCCTAGAATGCAATTTTTAACAGGGGATTCTCGCCAAAAAACGTGTATCTGACCCCGAAATGCATCTGGGATAGTTTTGAGTAGCAATTGGGTGGTTTTTGTTGTGAAAACCTGGCAACCCTGCACTGAACACATGCACAACAGATTTGCAATAGGAGGAGACAAATGACATAATAAAGTGTTTCCACAACATGTCATCAGTCTGCCATACTGGCGGCACTGAATATAAACAATGCCACTAAACTGAATGAAACTTGCATATTTTGCTGATTATCGCTGCTGAAAATGGACAGTTATTGTCATGTTTTGGGCTGTACTAATCGGTCGGACTGGGAAAAACATTCGGGGTAGACTGCTGAAAGTTATGAAAAATTAAGGAGAAGAGCGCAAAAAACTGTCTGAGGAACAAAAGCCTTTGTGGTTGGCCAAACTGAACCAGGATTTCCAGAGCACGAATCTTGACAACATTCGTTATCTAGGTGATAAATATAGATAACAATAATTATGAATAATATGAATGAGAAACACTGTGTGCAAAAATACAGTTAAAAGGCTTTTTAATCTACAAATTACTTTAGTAGCACTGCCTACACAGTGGTATTGTGCCAGAAATGTGGGTATATTTGTGTCAAATGTTATTATATTATTAATGTAGATATGTATTGAAGGAGGAGTAATGGAATATAATTACAGTACTTTTTTGTGATGAAGCTACAACATTTATGCATGTATACTAAATGTATTCAGACTACTGTTTTTCATACAAATACCTAGGAACCATATTATATTTTTACCATGGTATTGAGGTGCTATATTTGTGGTTTTAACTGTTATTATCAGGATCTATGGATGATACTATGGAAGAACAATGGTTAATAAAAAAAAAAAAACTCAAAACAAAAGAATAATAAAAAACGAGGTTGCTACAATTTTACAGATTTTACTGATTTTGTTAATGAACATGAATCTACATCTGCATCCTAACTCAAGCTACTATCCAATGTGTATTTCTAAGAGACAATTTTTTAAAAATTATTATTAATGTTATCAGGTAACACAAACCTGTTTCTTGATTTGAAACAATATTACTCATTAAAACATGCACAACTAAGAATTTTTTTTTCTGTTATGATATTTATTTATAAAGAAAAATGATTGGAAAAAGTGTGAAGAATTAAAAAAATATATTTTTTGTGTTTGTCACGTTCTGACCATAAATAATAGTTTAAACCCACATTTAACCTTCTGGTTTTTTAAAATTTTTACATCGTAGCAAAAACCTGCCTTTAAACTTGAAAGTTATAAAAATTGGATATTTATTGTGATAATTATCAATATCAACTGATATGAAAAAAATTATTGTGATCATTTTTTCAGCCATATCGTCCAACCCTATTTGTTCTTATCATTTCCAGTCAGGTAGGTGAAATATTAAACTAATATCTTAATTAATACTGCTCGTATGTATCTTTACCACCTAACTAACTTTAGCTTGTCAAAATATTGCGCCCTTTCCTGCTTACTAATTCCTTCTCTATATTATTTAGCAACTTCCACACATTTTTAGCATATACTATGAGAAGCAGGTTATGTGATATTGATTTTATAAAACAGTCCAATAAACAAGAAGTTAATATTAATTGAGTTACATTTTAGACACAAGTTCCTGTTTTTGCTCTATTTTTGTCAACGAAAATAGTTTCGATCCAAGCCACAGCAGAGTTTTGCGTTTCTGATGGTGTTATGTTAAATCAATCAGCCATTTGAACGAATCAGTTGAATGAATGACTCAATGATTCACGCATGCAGTGATTTACTGCCACCTACTGGCAATTTTATGTTTATATTTAAAGTATATTTACTCTTTTTTTCCCCAAAAATCATTTCAAATATCACTATTATAAATACAATACCAGCACAACAAAGCACAGAGCAAAGTATTGTCTAATAATCAAAAAATTCCAGAAAAAAAAAATACAGGTAAAAACTAATATTGGGAAATAGTATTACAAATCAAAATAGCTGTTTTCTATTTTAATATATTTTACATATTATCACATGATCTTTCAGAAATCATTCTAATATGCTAATTTGGTGCTTGAGAAACATTATTATCATTGTTGAAAACCATTTACAAAATATTTTGGTGGAAACTGACTTTTTGTTTTTAGGATTTTTTTCATGAATAGAAAGTTTAAAAGAACATTTATTTGAAATTAAAAGTTTCTGTAACCATGTAAAAGTCTTTACTGTCAATTTTGTATTGTAAAGTATTCATTCATTTAAAAAAATGAACTGAAAATGTAACAGTAATGTATTTATACTTGGGATATTCATATTAACGCTGGGGCTGTTTTCAAATGACATCATTAAACTGCAATATGAATGAACTAAAGATTGTTTGTTACTTATCTATAAGCCATAAACTCACTCCATGAGTTCATGCTTCTCTTTATCATCAAAACAATGCTCTATTTAATTAGCTCAGACATCTATCAATACAAGGCTTATATTTCACCACAGACATCTGAGAAGCCTCGCTAAATTCAGTCTGGAATGGATATAATAAAATTACAGCTCTTAGACGCTTCTGCAGTCAGGAACAAAAATAAATAAATAAAAAACAGACGCTCTACCTGATCTTCTCTATTCTCCAGTGATTAGCAACACAAGTAATGTAATTTACACAGTATGGCCAGATCATATAGTAACAGGTTAGAACAAAGCACTTACTGCAGTCCTTATGTTTTATTCTATAAAACTAAAAAGTCCAGCACTCACAACACAATTTTCATAAGCCATATCAAACTTAGGCTAAAAATGAAGCTTACCTGAATGCACAAACGGGCATAACAACCTAATTTTACTGGAAATGTTGTCTTTTCGTCATCTCAAAGCAAAATTTGTGATTAAAAACTCCACACACCTGAATGACAGCGCTGAACCAGCAGGTATTTCCCACATTACGGATGCCCACAGGACAGTCCTCCTGTCGGATCCAGTCAGCAGGGCTGCAGCTCTCTCCAGACCCCTCACATCTCTTTCTTTTCATGCGAGCCGCATTCTCTTCTGCACTAACCTCAAGAGCCCTGGAGTAAAAAGAGGAGACGGTCAAGACCACAGTCTGATAGTTACTGCTGCCCATGATTTCTTAATTCACATAAAACCAGTGTAGCAAGGGAGAAAAGGGCAATTTTAACACTCTAAATTCTTTTATTCACACTTAGGTTAGGTTGACACTTGCTCAGCATATGGTTAATAAAATTCTCTCTCTGCCAAAGAAAAAGGTGTTAAAATTTATTTTGAGAAATGAGTGTTCTATTTTTTCTTTAAATCTTTAAAACAAATAATTAACATTATGTCATCAAAGTACCAAGCTGAGGAATGTTTTTGACTTAATGTAACTTAATGTACACTGCCGTTTAAAGGTTTGGAATCAGTAAGATTTATTTTTTAAAGAAGTTTCTTATGCTTATCAAGGCTGCGTTTATTTGATCAAAAATACAGAAATATTATTACAATGTAAAAAAGTGTTTTTTTCTATTTTAATATACATTAAAATCAAATTTATTCCTATGAACAGAGCTGAATTTTCAGCATCATTACTCCAGTATTTAGTGTCACATGATCCTTCAGAAATCATTCTAATTTGCTGATTTAATATCAATGTTGGAAACAGTTGTGGTGCTTAATATTTTTTTTTTTTTTGGAACCTGTGATACTTTTCAGGATTCTTTGATGAACAAAAATTTAAAAAGATCAGCATTTATTTTAAATAGAAAATATTTCACACAATATTCAGTTTGGGGTCAGTAATTTTTTTTTTTTTTGAAAGAAATTAATACTTTTATTCAACAAGGATGTGTTAAATTGATAAAAAGTAACAGCAAAGACTCATATTGTTAGACGGGATTATATTTTGAATAAATGCTGTTCTTTTTAACTTTTTATTCATCCAAAAATTTCCTGAAAAAAAGTATCACAGGTTCCAAAAAATATTTGGCAGCACAGCTGTTTCCAACATATGTAATTATAAAAATAAATCAGCATATTAGGATGATTTCTGAAGGATCATGTGACACTGAAGACTGGAGTAATGGCTGACGAAAATTCAGCTTTGCATCACAGGAATAAATTGTATTTTGAAGTATATTAAAATAGAAACCATTATTTAATATTGTAACAACATTTTATAATATTACTGATTGTTTCTAATATTACTGTTTTTTTTAAAAGATTTATTTTTAGAGTTTTTGCCTTTTATTGATAGGACAGTAGTGAGACAGGAAATTAAGTGGGAGAGAGAAGGCGGGACAGGATTGGGAAAGGTCAGCGAGTCAGGACTCGAACACGGAACGCCCAAAGAGCAACGGCGCTGCATGTCGACACACTGCATCTTACTGATCCCAAACTATTGAACAGCAGTGAATTTTTAAAACAACACTTTTACAGTACTATAAAACAGTGAAAACCATTTATTTACTAATAAGTATAAACAATAATACTATTTTAAGGTGTGCTTTATTTGAGATTTAATGTGTTTAATTACTCTACAATTGCCCCCAAGCACTATTACCATTATTACAGAAGTACTGTCTTAGAAGTATTATGATAGTCCTTTTCATTACAAGTTAATTATTTATAGTTTATTGTAAGTCATTGACATGTACCGTTCAAACATTTGGGGTTTGTAAGATTTTTTGAAAGAAGTCTCAGTTTATTTGCCATTTATTTGATCAAAAACATTAATATTCTGCAATATTATTTTCTATTTTTTGGGAGGGGTCTGTCCTTTTATTATTATGAAAGGACAGATCAGAAGAGACAGGAAGCGATATGGGACAGAGAGATGGGGGCGGGTTCGGGAAAGGTCCGTGAGTCGGGATTCGAACACTGGACGCCCGTTGACGCGCTGCCCACAAGGCTTTCGGTGCCAATAACTATTTTCTATTTCAATATATTTTACAATGTAATTTGTTCCTGTGATGGTAAAGCTGAATTTTCAGCATCATTACTCCAGTCTTCAGTAACACATGGTCCTTCAGAAATGTCCTTGCTGAATAAAGGTAATAATGTCATTGAAAATATACTTCATAATGTACTTTTGGCATATGCAAATATTTCTTATGCCAAAAGCAGATGACTTGTACATTAGTAGTATTTAATGAGTTATGAAGGAAAGTGTAAAAATGTTGGTAGTGAACCTGTGCAGCTCTCTCTGCTCCGCTTCGGCCTGCTGTGACTCCTGAAGACTAAGCTCAATGGCGGTCTGCAGGTCATCTTTAGCAGGGCCTGAGAACACGTACAAAAGAACTATGTGAGCATAAAATAAACCATGACATTATCTGTCACACTGCTATATAAAGAAATGAATCTTTGAAAAACGCAGTGACGTGAAAGTCATTTGATATTAATAGTGCGGTTTCAGCCCACCGTTCTGTGTATTGGAGGTGTTCCTCTCATTATTGGCGTTAGCTGGTTCTTCGGGCGTGTGCTCCTCTTCCGGGGGCTGAGTGGTCAGCAGCCCAATGGCATGGCTGATATCACCCTGACTAGCCTGGATGAAGAGTTTTCTCACAATTAGTCATCACTACTGATGTTTTAGCACACGCTGCGTTTTAGTACCACATCTAGGTCACTGCTGAACGGAAGGGAAACTCTCGCACATGGTATGATTTACATATTTACAAACATTTGTCATGCTTATTTGATATTTATAGCCGTGTCAGTATCATTACATCTGCTGCTCGTGTTATAAACACACGGATAAGTGCTGCTGTACTAAACATACGTTCAGGGCGCTCTGGAGAACCTGCAGATCCTGAATGCCAGTAATCTCTCTGAGCTGGTTAAGCAGCATTTGGCTCTGAAAAAGACAAGCAAACATGCTGTTTTTTAATTTCTGTGGATCAAAAATTCAAATGCTTTGCCACGGGCATATTGAGAATACTTCTGTTTGTGATAACAAGACCCACTTGAGCAATTAACCACTCAATAACAGGATCCGTTCCAGAAAAAAAGAGCAGGTGTGAACTGATCAAAACAAGAATATGATATGAGACGCAATTTGCACTTAGATTTATCACCCAGCATAACCACATTTCTGACTCAGGTGTCAAATGAGCGTGGGCTGGCGGAGTCTGTAGCTGGCCCGATCAACATGTTACGAAAGCCTTGGGCATGAAAATGCCTGCATCTTCTATTAAATCCATATCAGATTTGATTTTCTTCAAGTACAGTGTGCCTGAAAATAGACTTTAGCATGTGGCATGTAAACATTTTCAAAAAAAGTCTGTGGCCCAGATAATAGATGCAGGAGCTACAGAACTATATAAAGAAACTCTGACAGCAGGTGGGAATGTCAGCATGGCTGTGGAGGCAGCCAGACACCCTAGGCTGGGAGCAGAAGACATATATGGTGAGCTGGAGGCCTGTGAGCAGCACTCAGAGCTCTATTTTGGGCCCTCGACACAGATAGCGCTTGTGTTTATCATAGACAAGCTTGAGTGACACAAGAAAATTCACTGATTCCTAGATTTCATTCGGAAGATGGCATTAAATATTTAAAAACCTCATTTAGAAAAGAAAATAATTTAAGGGAAAATACTAACTGAAACATCTGAAACGCTTTTGCAGATTCTCTGTCCGTAGAAGATTCCTAATGGATTTTTTATCATAAACTGAAAGTAATCATAATGGGTTCAAAAATCAAACAAGTGCATATTCTGGATATTGCATACTGGATATTTGATTCATTGAGTTCAAATGAATTTTGTGTAATGTTTGTCTTTTCAATGAGAATGGGTTCCAATGGATTCCAATGTTAGGGTTTTAAATTAGGATAGAAATTCCCATAGTAGGCCTATATGTTTAAGGTTTTATAAACATACTTTCTATATAATCAGTCTGCAACATCTACTAACTGTTTAAAGCAAATAAAACAATGACAGGCAATGCTGTGTCTATATATCGTTAACACAAACCGTGTTATCGTTTTTAATTTGAATACGTTTCTTCAAAACACACTCACCGAGTTTTCAGACGTTTCCCCATGTTCAAAATCCTGTTCAACTCTCATGGCAATGACTTTTTAAAAAAATATTTCTCCAGATTTCTTCGCCCTGACTCCAGAGTGTGACCTACTCCATATGCCCCCCGCACACACACCCACACAAGCGCCGAGCGGGACAAACGCTCACACGAGCACGCGCTGGGAATCGTCGTGCGCGCGCTTGGTAAACCGTCAAGAAAAGGAAACGAGTCTTCCTGTGGTAGTTTGTATGAGCTGACTGGACTGAACCTGGTAATCATGACAGCCTCACCTAGACAGAGGTAATATGGATGAAAACTAAAATAAATGCTTATTTTGTTTCCTGAAGAATACAAGCAATGTAAACGATGTAAAAAGGTGCCATGGTAAACTAGCATTAATAATAAAGTTTCGTACACTTTAAAAAAAATGTACAGTGATTTTGTAACTGCAGTTTTTAAATATAAAAGTGTATAAAGCGTTCTTTCATTTTGTTTAATTTTGTTGACAGTGACTTACCAAAGTACGATTTTTTTGGCGGAAAATATAGTTACTTTAGTTAGGGTATGTACATAAAACTAGCAGTAACTAATAATCACTGTTGGCAAGGTTTCTTTAGAAATGTAATAGGTTAAAGATTACAAGATACCCTATTTAAAATGTAATACGTAACTATTTAAATTACTTTATTAAAGTAATGTAACTGATTACATTTGATTCCTTTTCTAAATTTCTGTTTTCAACTGTTAACCATTTTTAAACATTAAAAGCAGGAAGGCTTAACCCTTTAACTGTCACCCCCCATTTTTTAAAATAGCTTAGTCTCTTTTTAAAGACGACAGTCAGCAGATTATGCCAGAAGTTTCAAAAAAATAAAATATTAATAAGTTACAGAAGTTTAAATTTACTAAAAAGAAAACTACTACACACTTTTTATTTTATTTTATATAAAATACATATTTTACATAACAGGTTTTACCCTAAATTTGATATCAAATTGAGGCCTTATGTCCAAATAAGTTATGTTCCAAATTTGAAGTTGATATGAAAAAATTTGTGGTTCCTGTAAAAGTTTGTTTAGGGCGTAATACCACAAACAGCCACCGGGTGCCATACGAACTCTATATAAACGCATTTTTCATTCACAAACGTCCAAATTTCTCTGTCAATTTTACTTCTATCACAAAATAACCACCAAATATGAAATCCTGAGACTCAGACCTTTCCAATGACATGTTTTTTGTCAAGATTATAAAAAGTCTGGATTCTAAAAGACCATTTTGTAAAATGACACTTGACACCGCCACTAAGGGGGAGGAGACCGCCAAAAGATTTTACAGTACCATTTCCATAGTAACACAATGTCCAGTTTCAAAATGGTTTTCACAGGATGATTCTTGGGCTTTTAAGCTTTTAAATGATATATAATTTATGATGATTACTAAAATATTTGATAGAGAAAAAGGACAGCGAATAAAAGAGCGCCAAGCGTCCCACAGGTGGGACGGTGACAGTTTAAGGGTTAAACTTACAGCAGTACTCAACACTGATTACTATCAGATTTTTAAAATCCTTCATCACTTGAATTAAGATTAGCCTATAATAAATTAATTTTAAAGCACTGCTACCACAAAATCAGACTTTAGCATGTCTTTTTATTTTGAGATCATTCTGAGGTTAAATACAGATCATCATAACAAGAGGACTGTAAATTTGTTTCGGTGACACAAAAGATAAATGAGTTCAGAAAAGTTATTATAGTTTTAGTAACAATTACATAAATTATAAACCAAGTATGAAAATGTTCACAGATTTTTAACAAAATTTTTTTTTTTTTTTAAATTAAGAAAAATTAAAACATAAAACATGGAATATAAAAAGGATTTGATGTTCAGAACAGAGTAATTACAGTAATTGCCCATTGCCCCCAAGGGTGTTTTAGCCCACTGACTACGTTTGAGAAAAAGTTGTCATTCTGAAAATAGAATCATATTTTTATTAAATAACACATACTCCCTATCTACAGGCCCTACTGTTCTCATATCATACATAACTGTGATGTTTTACAAAACAACAAGCTTTAAAACACTTTTTTTCTTTTGCTGAAAGATCATTTACTGTGAAATCCATTTTCTCTTGGTACATCACCAGTGTAAGTGTCATGGTGAAAACTTCTACATCACTCTTGTAAAAGTAGTCCATGGTTACGATAAACAAATGTATCATCTTGTGATTATTTTGGGAAAAACAATAGGGGTGGGGTGGGGGACGTTTTACCCCATGGTGGCATTTTCCCCCACTCTGCTCAACACTGATTACTGTCAGGCTTTCAAAATCCTTCATCACTTGAATTAAGATTAGCCTATAAGAAGTTAATTTTAAAGCACAGCCACCACAAAATCAGACTTTAGCACGTCTTTTTACTTTGAGATCATTCTGAGGTTAAATGCATATTTAAAATCATGACAAGATGAAAACGCCCCCCTTTTAAGGACTGTGTAATTGTTGTTGTTTTTTTCAATGAAACAAAAGTTAAGTGTGTTCAGAAAAGTCCAGAGTTTTCATGGTATTAGATTTTGAACAAAAAGTAAATTTGTACCAAGAGGGTGTTTTGCCCCACAGGTGGGGTAAAATGCCCCCAAGGGTGGGGTAAAATGTCCCCCAGTCTTACAAAGCACTTTGCTTTATACATTTACAGCTAAATCATAGTACAGGCAGTTTTAGCTTAAAATTAACAAGAATATAATCAAATAATTATGAATTACAAAATTATAATAGCCTGTTTGAAAATGTTGTTAGCTGAAGTTGAGGTAATTTTTAAATATAAAGTCCAAATGTTTTTATTCAACCAACTAGTTAGAATACATTTGATGGAAAAACAAAGGATTTGATGTTCAGAACAGAGTAACTACAGTAATTGCCCGTTGCCCCCGGGGGCGTTTTACCCCACTGACTTTGTCTGAGAAAAAAAAACTGTCATTTTAAAAATATAATTATATTTTTATTAAATAACACATACTCCCTATTTACAGGCTCTACTGTTCTACAAAACAACAAGCTTTAAATCACTTTTTTTGCTTACTGTTGAAAATTAGATCAATTACTGTCAAATCCGGTACATCACCAGTGTAAGCTTCATAGTGAATACTTCCACATCACTCTTGTCAATGTGGTCCATAGTTGCAATAAAAATGTATCTTGACTTTATCTTGTGGTTGTTTTAGGAAAACTCACCTAAAATACCCTACTGTACCCTATAGTTTAATAGATATGATACTGTTTTTGAAATTAAATCTTTGCATACACTCTTAAAAATAAAGGTGCTTTAAAAGGTTCTTCACAGCAATGCCATACAAGAACCATTTCTAGTTCCACAAAGAACCATTTAGTCAAAGGTTCTTTAAAAAAAACATCTTACTTACCTTTTTATAATCTGAAGAACCTTTTTCACCACGAAGATCCTTTTGTGAAACAGAAAGGTTCTTCAGATGTTAAAGGTTCTTTATGGAACCATTTAGACAAAAAAGGTTCTTTTATGGCATTGTGAAGTACCTTTATTTTTAAGAGTGTAGCTGTAACAAGAAATACTGGCATCTAACAACGCCTTGGAAAAAAACAGTAAATTTAAAGTAAAGCATATAAACCCAAATAGGAAATAAAACAGATATCAAATAAACATGTCAACATTTCAATCAATCAAATCTTTATGTGTGTTTGTGAAAATATTCAGCTGTAACCCCCTTTGTAATCTTTTACATATTCATAAGTAACTGTAATTTAATTACACATTTTTTTCTCAGTAACAGTAACAGATTGCAGTTATTTTGTAATTAAATCACGTTATTCCATTACACGTAGCTAGTTACTCCCCAACACTGCTAATAAAAAAATTGTCTGCAGGCAGTGGCAATGATATAAGACTGAACACCTGTTAAAATAAGAAAAACCTGCTATAAACTTGCATCATGCTGTACTATACACTATCACACTGTACTTTTTTACACATTTTCACTTTTTCACACTGTATTTATTATTTGCTACTGTCAAAGATTGTCAAAGATTAAAAAAAATGTCATTACCACATTTAAAACACACAACAATGATCTTGCTAAAATATTCACCCTTTTGTTTTTCCTTATCTCATTTAGAAAAGCAGCATTAGAATATTCAATAATGTTCAATACGTAATTATAATTAAAATAAGCATTTTTAGATGATTTTACAGATTATCGCATAATTGTGATTATGTATGTTTTATAACCCATTAGGTTTAGTTGTATTCTTTGCTTAGGGTCCATGAATTGAGCAGTCAGAGTACACATCCTATTTACTAAACCCAGATCTTCTTACCATCATAATGGAAAATCAATTTGCTAGAGTGGTGAGCAAGTTGCCACTGTGCATTTGTTGCAGTCATGTGTACAACGACTGTTCTGATGCTCCATAGCATTTTACTGGAATAAAACACATTTTGTGAGAGGGTTAATCTTCAAAAGCTGGGACAAAGGAGGTGGAAACTGACTTGAATCTGTTTGCAGTTTTCTTCTTAATTGTTAGGATGAGTCCTGTCTTTTTGCTATCTTTGTTACTGTCAGGTAAGTCCAGTGCTGCTTCTTCTTTGTACTGTATTAGTTATACAATCATTCAGTTGTAGCTATTTGCATGAACATTTAATATTCAAAAGATAGAACAAAACTAGAAAACATTTAAGACTATTTATAAATCCACATTTCAGTGAAATATATATACTGTGAATTGTAGAACAAATGTGACTGAATTTAATATGCTGCCAAACTGTACTAGTAATTCTAATTTAAGCAAGTCAAGTAAGATCTGCACTGATTAACATTTCTGTACAGTTATTCCACAGGCTGAGTTAGTTCCAGAGAAACCAAAGAGATCTGCTCTTAACCAGCTTACCAGGTTACTGCTTCGCAAATATAACTCTGGAGTCCGGCCTGTCCAGAACTGGACCAAACCAACAACCGTTTACATTGACCTTATAATCCAATCCGTCCTAGATGTGGTAAGTGCATTTCAACCTTTAGAGAGATTAGTTTTATTACTAATACAACTAACAGCCTAGTAACAGTGGTCATACAATGAACAATTTTCATGTCAAGGTTTTTTATGCAGTGCATATTTATTGCACGGTTATTAAAGTGTGTTTTCATGTCAGTAAAATAAAGTAAATTTACATGTCTTTTCACAGGATGGACAGATGCAGAAAGTGACCACCAGCATTTGGTATCGCCAAGTTGGTATCAATTAATTTGTCTAATTAGTGGTAACAATTCACAGCAGCATTATTGTATATGGCTGACATACTTTATTCATATCAGTCTGATGCAGATTGTTTATAGTAGCTATTTTTAAATGTGTTTTGCACTGTAATCTCTTGAAATCAAACCTTCTGTCCTTTGCCTTTTACTTGAATATTTACACTACCAGTCAAAAGTTTTTGAACAGTAAGATTTTTAATGTTTTTAAAAGTCTCTTCTGCTCAGCAAGCCTGCATTTATTTGAACAGAAAAAAATTTAAATATTTTATACAATTTAAAATAACTATTTTCTATTTGAATACATTTTAAAATGTAATTTATTCCAGTGATTTCAAAGCAGAATTTATCATTATCATTAGTCCAGTCACATGATCCTTCATAAATCATTCTAATATGCTGATTTGCTGTTCAAAAAAACATTTATTAATATTATGTTGAAAACAACTGAGTAGATTTTTTTCAGATTTCTTTGAGGAATATAAAGTTCAGAAGAACAGCATTTATCTGAAATAGAAATCATTTGTAACATTATAAATGTCTTCATCATCACTTTTGATCACTTTAAAGCACCCTTGCTAAATAAAATCATCAAAGAATGCTGAAAAAAATGTACTGAAATATTGATGATAATAATAATAAATGTTTCTTAAACAGCAAATTAGCATATTTGAACGATTTCTGAAGGATCATATGACACTGAAGACTGGAGTAATGATGTTGAAAATGTAGCTTTGATCACAGGAATAAATTTTAAAACATATTCAGATAGAAAACAGTTATTTTAAATAGTAAAACATATTTCAAAATGTTACTGTTTTTGCTGTACTTTTGATCAAATAAATGCAGGCTTAGAGAGCAGAAAAGACTTCTTACTGTTCAAAAACTTTTGACTGGAAGTGTACTTCAAGCATACAAATATATCAGTATATTTTACATATTTTATACATACCTGAGTGCCCACATAAACTGCATGTCTTACAGGCATCCCTATAAAAGAAGAATACAATGAATGAGCAGGTTTCATAAAACCCATTTAATTTTATCTTTACGAGACAGATCCAGCGAAGAAACACATACACAATAATCCGATTTTGAAATGCATGGAATCTGATATTTAAGAGATCTGAATCTTTCTCATGGGACCTTCTAGGTAGTAACAGTAAATCATATTACTCTAATGTTTCAGATATGGAACGATGAGTTTCTTGTTTGGGATCCTGAAGAGTTTGATGGAATCACTGAAATTTCGCTGTCCTCGGATGCCATCTGGGTGCCTGATGTCATCATAAACGAATTGTATGTACATGATAGATGTATCTCTCCCAGCTCCTTTTGTGTTCTGGAAATGAATTTTGTTGAGTTAAACTCTCATTGCATCATACATCTTCCTATCTCTCCAGTGTCGATGTTGGCAAATCCCCAGTCATCCCATATGTTTATGTCAACTGCTCGGGAACAGTAAAAAACTACAAACCCATCCAGGTGGTCTCAGCCTGTCACCTGGAGATTTATGCCTTTCCCTTTGACAAGCAGAACTGCACTCTGACCTTTCGCAGCTGGCTCCACTCAGGTAAATTACTCACTCGTACACAGCGTGTGCTTTGCAAACAAGCTGGCCTCCGTATAATGAGAGTTGCTGTGATTACTGAGTGTTTTTGATCAGGCCTGGTTAGAATCTTTTAAAAGCTGACATATTTGAAATAGGCTCCTCACAAACCTGCCAACATAAACACTTAATTGCACAATAACACAGTGAACTGCTGATATGTTTCTCTGGCAGTGAACGAAGTGGATTTAGCTCTATGGAGGCCTGCTGAGGAAATCACCAATGACACACGAGAGTTCATGAATGATGGTGAATGGGAGCTGCTGTCTGTCCCTTCTCACTACTGGACACTGAATCTAGAGAACAGAGACTACGCACAGATTCAGTTTAATGTAAGGATATATACATATATATACATATATACATATATATACTTTATATTGCTCTATGTGAGTATACTGTAGGCCTATGCATGTGGATAAAGTTGGACATACAGTTGAGGTCAAAAGTTTACATACACCTTGCAGAATCTGCAACATGTTAATTATTTTACCAACATAAGAGACAGAATGCATGTTATTTTTTATTTAGTACTGGCCTGAATAAGGTATTTCACATTAAAGTGGTTTACATATTTACATACTGTACACAAGAGAAAATAGTAGTTTAGTTTATAAAAATGAGTTGTTCATGAGTCCCTTGTTTGTCCCCTGCGGTTCTTCAGAAAAATTTGGTGTATATGAACCCTTTCCAACAGTGACTGTATGATTTTAAGATCCATCTTTTCACACTGAGGACAACTGAGTGACTCATATGCAACTATTACAGAAGGTTCAAATGCTCACTGATGCTTCAGAAGGAAACACAATGCATTAAGAGCCAGGGGATGAAAACTTTTGAACAGAATGAAGATGAGTACATTTTTTCTTATTTTGCCTAAATATATATTTTTTTCATTTAGTACTGCCCTTCCAAATCTACAGAAGACAAAATAAGTTACATTTACCCTAATGTTCAAACTTAAAAAGTTTTCACCCCCCAGCTTTTAATGTATTGTTTCCTTCTGAAGCATCAGTGAGTGTTTGAACCTTCTGTAATAGTTACATTTGAGTCCCTTAATTGTCCTCAGTGTAAAAAGATGGATTTCAAAATCATACAGTCATTGTTGGAAAGGGTTCAAATACACAAAAATGTTGAAAAACCAAATAACCTGTGGGACCTGCAGGATTTTTATGAAGAACAGCAGGCAGTTTAACTGTTCAGGACAAACAAGGGACTCATGAACAACTATCACTAAACAAAAAACAGCTGTGTGGATCATTCAGGTAACAACACAGTATTAAAAATCAAGTGTATGTAAACTTTTGAACAGGGTCATTTTTATAAATTCAGCTATCATTTTCTCTTGTGGACTATATGTAAATGTCTTTTGTATGAAATATCTTCTTCAGGTCAGTACTAAATAAAAATAACACGCATTTTGTTTAATCCCTCTTATTTTTTTTGTAAAATAAATAACATTTTGTAGATTCTGCAAGGTGTATGTAAAATTTTGATCTCAACTGTATATACTCGATTTTATATATATAGTAGACCCATGCAAAAATACAGTTTACATTTTGTGATGTGAAACAACAGGCTTGTCTCTGGTAAAACAAGCCAAACTTCTCTAAACATTTAGTTTACTTAAAGGGATAGTTCACCCAAAATGAAAATTCTGTCATTAATTACTCACCCTATTGTCGTTTGAAATCTGTAAGACCTTCGTTCATCTTCGAAACACAAATAAGATATTTTTGATGAAATCTGAGAGCTTTCTGACCCTGCATAGACAGCAACGCAACTGACACATACAAGGCCAAGAAAGGTAGTAAGGACATGATAAAATAGTCCATGTGACATCAGTGGTTCAATCTGAATTTTATAAATTTCACAGATTTATGTCACAGTATGAAAGAAAATATCTGTTTCTACTTCCTTTATAGTGTGACATATTGTAAATTACAAAAATTTTAAATATATTTATACTTTTTTTTTACTTACCACTTCCAAATTTGACTTGCATTTGGAGTCTGGCAGATGTTCATTGTGGACCTAACTGTAGCCCAGACATGCTAGAGTATTGACGTTAGTCTGACATGTGTCACAACCCTTCCTCAACCTTTGCGTAGCTGTTAGTGGAGTCACACTAAAGCTAATAGATGAGGCTTAGCGGCAGACAACACACAGAAAGGATGATGATAATGAGACTGTCTTTTTGGCATTTGATCAATGAGCGTCGTGTTCAGTGGGAGGAATGGGCCAATAGCTCAAAGCTCGTGGGCAATCCACCCTGTTCCACCAAGATGCGCACACCATGGAAACGGCTGTGTACTTTGATTACCTTTGCTCTGCGGCTCATTGCCGAAGCCATTTAGGGATCCATATTTGTGTTTTTACTCATTGGCCAAATGGGTGGGGAACATGTTTAAGTCGGTATGAAATTGCTCTTTGTCGTACTGTGAAAGCTTAAGCAGCCTTAAATAAGGAAAGTGAAATGGATGGTCCTGATCCAGATGAGGGGCAGCGAGAGGAAATAGCTCCGTGGCAGCGAGGTTGATCAGGACGCTCAAGAATCAAGTCTGGGTTCTCAGGGGGAGCTGAGGTGTGGGAAAACAATTTCAGTTCTAGAATGAGAAATTGGACTGATTTAGCAAATCCAGGAAATGGGGAGAAGGCTTAAGCTTGTTATGTAATTCCCCTTTAGACACAGCCATTTCAGACTGCTCCGTGAGCACATTTCTCTGAGGGCAAGTAATGGAATAAATATCACCCAGAGAGAGAGCGTTTAATTCCAGCCTTTCTGTCTCTCTG
The DNA here is from genome assembly GCF_022985175.1 of Labeo rohita. Classification (NCBI taxonomy): domain Eukaryota; kingdom Metazoa; phylum Chordata; class Actinopteri; order Cypriniformes; family Cyprinidae; genus Labeo; species Labeo rohita. The sequence continues at coordinate 15,962,515 of NC_066889.1, read as the reverse complement.
AAGGTGCTGATCCGCAGACGCCCCCTACTGTACGTGGTAAGTCTTCTCATCCCCAGCATCTTCTTCATGGTGGTGGATGTCACAAGCTTCTATCTGCCTCCAAACAGTGGCACTCGCATCACTTTCAAGACTAGCATTCTCTTGGGCTACACTGTAATCAGAGTCAATCTGATGGATGAAATCCCTGCTACGGCTATTAAAACACCCCTCATTGGTAAAGTACAGCTGAAGCTCTTCCTAATTACAATTGTCACCTATTAACAACACTCTTGATGGACAGCAACCTCACCTTACTGACAATAATGTCTGCTCTTTTTGCTAAAGGGGCCTTCTTCGCTGTCTGCATGGCGCTGCTGGTGCTGAGTTTGGCAATGTCCATTTTCGTAGTGAAGCTTTTGCATTACAGTGAGAAAGAAGTCAAGGAGATGTCCATATCAGCCTGCTTACTCGACAAATACGGCTCAATGGATCAGAGCTTTATTGAAAGTGCTTTTACCTCGATGAAGACACTGGATGATATGGAGCAGTCTGGGGGTAGGAGACAAAATATTTTCAATGTTTTAGCTGTTTAAAATATTCAACATTGACCAAGAGTTTATTCATAAAATAACATTAATCTAAATGAAAAAAATATATATGAAGAGTTCAGATGCAAAAGTCTCTAAGTGTCATATGAAATTTTCACCTAAAATGAGCATTTTTATCATGTTTATGTTGAGTAATTTTACTGTAATTTTACTGACAATGTATAGGTTATTTTCTATGCAATTAAAGTGAAATAACTGAACATAAATATAGGACTCTGATGAAAATGCTCATCTTAGAAGAAAATTTCAGACAGTACTTAGAGGCTGTTGCATCTGAACTGATAATATTGTTAATTTCATAATATCATTATTTATTATACAGCTCTCAGGAATGATTCTGATTGGTCAGTTAATGGACTCTGCAGTCATTCCATTTATTTCAAGGGAGCCTTTTATTCAATACATCACTTGCTCACCAATAGATCCACTGCAGTGAATAGGTGCCGTCAGAATGAGAGTCCAAACAGTTGATTTGATGGACTGGGGTTGTGTGTATTACTTGTGGATTACTGTGATGTTTTTATCAGCAGTTTGGATTCTCATTCTGACGGCACCCATACACTGCAGATGATCCACTGGTGAGCAAGTGATCTAATGCTAAATCCTGTAAGACCTTCGTTCATCTTCACAACACAAATTAAGATATTTTTTATGAAATCGAGTGCTTTTTCACCCAGCATAGGCAGCAATACAACTGACACGTTCAAGGCCCAGAAAGCTTAAAAATAGTTTAAATAGTCCACGTGACATCAGTGGTTCAAACTTAATGTCATAAAGCTACAAAGTATAAAGGGAATACTTCTTGTATGCAAAGAAAACAAAAATAACGACTTAACTCTTCTCTTCCGTGTATAGAGTAAGGCAGTGTTGCCAAGTCTCTGGTTTTCCCGCAGGGTTTTTTGATGTGCGCGGGTTGAAGTGACCCCAATAATGTCATATTTAGCTCCTGAAAAATGAATTTACCAGTGGAACCCCGACAAAAAAACCATGTATTTTATCCCCTGGAACGCAATTTTTAACTTGGGACCCCCCTCGAAACGCGATTGGGCTAGTTTTGAGTAGCAATTGGTGGGTTTTGTTGTGAAAACCTGACAACCCTGGAGTAAAGTAGCCTCGTAGCTTCATAAAATTAAGGTTGAACCACTGATTTCACGTGGACTATTTTAACAATGTCCTTACTACCTTTCTGGGTCTTGAACATGTCAGTTGCGTTGCTGTCTATGCAGGGTCAGAAAGCTCTCGGGTTTCATTAAAAATATCTTAATTTGTGTTCTGAAGATGAACAAAGGTCCTACAGGTTTGGAACGACATGAGGGTGAGTAATTAATGACACAATTTTCATTTTTGCTGAACTATCCCTTTAATATTTGTGTACTCACTCTGATTCAGGTTATGAGTTTGATCTTTCTCCGGAGCCAGATCTGTTCTCCCTGACAGAAGTCTCAAACAATGACTCTCCACTGGAGAAAATCCTGCAGGAGGTGATGTCTCTCAGACTGTACCTTCAGGAGGAGGACAATGAGGGAAATTCACAGTCTTACTGGGTGGAACTGTGCCTGAAAGTGGACAAGCTCCTATTCTGCGTGTACTTGCTACTTTTGTTCGTCTATGTCATGACTCTACTGCTGCTCTGGGGTGCCTGGAGCTCTGCCTGAAAGTTTAAAGCAGGTGGAAGGGAATACAAGTGTTGGAATGAGGAGAGAAATACAAAAATGGATGTAGAGGAAATGGAGAAAGTTAAAACAAAGTGACAGATGTCACAACTGCAGTTTTCACCTTTTTCTTCATGTAAGAGTGGGCGTGGCCATTTGTAAATTTTATGGGTTTGGCTTCCAGTCTCACATCCAGCTATATTTAGCTGTACAAAACAGCTCGTTTTGCTGCTTGATATTGCAAATTGGTGTCTTATCATATTATTTTAATGTGTTATCTTAATTATGAACACACTGGCTTGTAGCGCAAACAGTTTTACGACTTACTGCATGTAGTTATTCTTATTTCCCTATAGTGGCTAATGAACGGGAAGTCCTGCCCATTGGCTTACTTTCACGTTGAAGAAAACATTGCATAAAACAATTACATTTGATACCTTTTTGTATTGTAAAACATGGTTAATACTTTCTTTCAGTATTGTAAAAATCGTAATGACTAGCTGCAAGCAAGTTGTCTTCATGTTGAATGTGATTGATTGGCATAATAAAGAAAAATAAATTAATGGCCAAATTGTAAATAGTCTTTCTCTTCTGTGCTTTTCTTCTTTTCGCTAATAACACTCAAATGTTTTGTTTTAATTGTAGCACTTGATGATAAGGGAAATTAACCCCCATTCATAAACATGGATGTCGCTGTTTTTGTTAATAGTCTATAAAGACATGGCAAATGTATCTATTTTTATATGACATGTGTTCACGTGTAGATTAAAAAAAATAAACTCAAATGTACAATTTTAAAGGGACAGTTAACCCAAAAATTAAAATTCTGTCATTAATTAGTCACATGCTGTTCCAAACCCCTAAGACCTTCATTCATCAGTTGAACATAAAAATGCTCAAAAAATGTGCAAAAATGCTTAGTGCTTACAATAATTTGTACTGTTTTGTATTGTTTATTTCTGCTAAAACCAATATTTTATAATATATATGTCCTTAATAAATTAAACCGTTAATCATGCTATTATAAAACTCTTTAAGTAGGTAATCAAAATCCTCTTTTAACTAAATTAACTCGTTTTAATTAAATTCAAACATGAAACATGATTTAATCTGCATTAATTTTGCTACACGTTTACACAAACAAACGTAATTTTAAAAGCTTTCTATGAAAAATGACACATACATAACATATAAGAATGAAAAACTTACGTTTATATGCCCCTCCCTGCACTGTAACATTATCATATCATATCAGGCTCCAGTTTCCTTACCGAAAAATAAACCACAATCACCTTCACATCACTATCATTATAGTACATTTTCATTACATAGCTTCTCAGAGCTGCCAGTTCAGTCAGAAAAAAAAACACCTAATTCAATTCCTCATCAAAATTCTGATAATATTTTCCTGACGCAAATCTAATCACCTGCCTATTGCCGGGCTAATTAAGTCTCATCATGGCTGGGTGAAGTATTAGATCACAGTTTAATGTAGTAGTCTAAGTGCTCATGGAAATTGACTTGAACTTGGTGGTGAAATATGACCCATAAAATGTCAAAGGTAGCTGTTATTCATACGCCATCCTTTGTTGAGTTAGCGTGAGGGGGAAAAACACTAGTGTTATCAGTTCGGAAAACAGCTGACAGTGTTTATGTTGTTTATCCTCTTAAAATTAAAATATTTAACGCATACATACGCCACTGCTTCCATGCTTCATTTTTAACATGAGAATGAGGCCTGTTTACAAAATAATTATGAATAAATAGTAATTACTGTACAGAAATAGCAATCTGTTAGCTTTTTAAGAGTACACAATGCTTGTCATGCTTACATAGTTAATTCTCTCCGCTGTGTCTCTTGGGACAAGCTGAAGTGCTTTGGACCTGCCTAAATTGTGGGATGATCATACAGAGGAGGGAGGGTGGACTAAGTGCTGTAATGACACAGCCCAAGCGCTTATGGAAAGCTCAGAGATAACTAATGGAGCTCAGGGTGCATCACTGGAAGGAAGCAGCCCCAGGCTAGAAGCCTGCGAGAAGAACCCAGAGCAACGCCAAACAGCTCAGCACCATGAAATGTTCAGCACTCTGGACAGCTCTCTGCGTTTACATGTATGGGGCGGTGGTGACTTGCTCAGGTAACTCTTCTTATTCTTTATTTTTGACTTTGGTTATAAGAACAACTTGCGTTTAAGTTATATTTTCACATTAAATGACTTCAAGACTCATGACTGTCTCTTAAAACCAACAGTGCATTTTTGGCCATTATAGGTGCATTCTGATGCCCCAAAATGCTGTCTTTATAGGTTTTGAATGTCAATATATTCCTATTAATTAGTTAATATGCATTCACTCGTATCTGATAGCTTAACCTTTTAATGCTGAAGCTTAAGTTGAATGAAGTAAAAGTGATAAGTGGCTATTCTTTTGTCTTGGTGCAGTGAAGAAGCTTGGCAATAACACTGGGCGTTTCGCCAATGCCACACTGGTTCGACTAAATGAGTTTTTAAGTGCCGGATATAAGAAAGGAGTCCGACCAGTGCGGGACTGGAGGCAGTCAACCACAGTGGCTATTGACCTAATGGTTTATGCGATTCTTAATGTGGTGGGTAGAAGTCTCAAAAGTCTATTAAATATGTAAACTAACTGCCTGTTAAGACTTTATTCATTTATGCATGTAATCTTTTTATGTATTGTTGTGCCACTCAGGATGAGAAGAATCAGGTCTTGACAACATATGTGTGGTACAGACAGGTATGTTGGTGGAAAATGTTAGATTAATTTAATATTAGATAGACTCTTTGAATACAGCGCAAAGAGTGATTCGATTCTGAAACGATTGACTCTTATGAACCTTAGTGAATCAAGAACATGCAGTGCGAATGCAGTCTGGTTGACGAATGAATAACTCTTGTGAGTCGGTTCTTCTGATTGAATCATGAACGTACAGTACTCCTGTGAGGTGGGCTTGTTTTGTGAAACAAAAAACTTGTAGCGCTAGCAGTCGATAATATTTAGCGTATCAAAAACATAAAACTCCACGAGTGTGTAGTCAGATTGCAGAACAAATGACTCATACGAGCCGGTTCTTTTTTGTGTATCAGCAATGTACGACAAAACTGTTTCAATTTCAAACAAATGATTGTTTTCTTCTTAGTAATTAGTGAAATTAAATAGTAAACAGCGGTGTTTGATTTCCGAATTAATGCCTTTCAAGAGCGAGTTTCAAAAACATACATTCACGATTCACGAACAAGTGACTCATACGAGTCGGTTCTTTTTTGTATCAGCAGTGTACGACAAAACTATTGTAGATTGAATTTCAAAAAAATTGCTGTTTTCTTCTTAGTAAATCATAAAATTAAACAGCAAACAGCGGCGTCTGATTTCCGAATTAATGACTTTCAACAGCGAGTTTCAAAAACATACAACGCGATTCACGAACAAATGACTCATACGAGCCGGTTCTTTTTGTGTATCAGCAATACAAGGCAAAACTATTGTAGTTTAAATGGCAAACTACTTTTTTTTCTAGGTGAATCATTGAAGTAAATAGCAAACAGTGTCGTTTGATCTTCGAATAAATGACTTTCAGACCCAGTTTTAGTTTATTAAAAACATACAAAGATATAGTCCGATTCCTGAACAAATGACTCATACGAGCCGGTTCTTTTTTTTTTTTGTATTAGCAATGTACAACAAAACTACTGTAGTTTGAATTTCAAACAAATTACTGTTTTCATATTAGTAAATCAATAAAATTAAATAGCAAACAGTGGCGTTTGATTTCCGAATTAATGACTTTCAGAACCAGTTTTAGTTTATTAAAAACACAAATATATAGTCCGATTCCTGAACAAATGACTCATGCGAGCCGGCTCTTTTTTGTGTATCAGCAATGCAAGGCAAAACTATTGTAGTTTAAATGCCAAACTACTATTTTCTTCTTAGTGAATCATAAAAGTAAATAGCAAACAGCGTCGTTTGATTTCCGAATGAATGACTCTCAAGAGACAGTTTTAGTGTATCAAAAACATATAACGCGATTCACGAACAAGTGACTCATACGAGTCGGTCCTTTTCAGCCAAACTACTATTTTCTTTTTAGTAAATCATGAAAGTAAATAGCAAACAGTGTCGTTTGATTTTTTTGAATAAATGACTTTCAGAACCAGTTTTAGTTTATTAAAAACACAAATATATAGTCCGATTCCTGAACAAATGACTCATACGAGCCGGCTCTTTTTTGTGTATCAGCAATGCAAGGCAAAACTATTGTAGTTTAAATGCCAAACTACTATTTTCTTCTTAGTGAATCATAAAAGTAAATAGCAAACAGCGTCGTTTGATTTCCGAATGAATGACTCTCAAGAGACAGTTTTAGTGTATCAAAAACATATAACGCGATTCACGAACAAATGACTCATACGAGCCGGTTCTTTTTTGTGTATCAGCAATGTACTGCAAAACTCTTGCAGTTTGAACTCCAAACAAATGGCTATTTTCATCTTAGCGAATCATAAAAGTAAACAGCAAACAGTGTCGTTTCATTTCCGAATGAATGACTCTTAAGAGCCAGTGAATCAATAACATACAGGTTTAATAGTGCGATTCCTAAAATTGCTTTATTGTTTGCTTTTCCAAACTATACAAGAACAGTACTAAATTAACGCTAATGAGACTCGAAAGCTATAACAGTGTGTATTTTTTGTCTTTGACATTTCTCTCACCTCAAAAGCAATGGATAGATGAGTTCCTTGCGTGGGATCCTGAAGAGTTTGATAATGTTAAACAGATTTCGATTCCAACTGCCAACATCTGGGTTCCAGATATTCTGATAAACGAATTGTGAGTAGACTTGACATAATGAGACGTTAATGGTCGAATTATTTCGAACTATTTCAGTCTGCACTCCACAGCAGTAGCCTACATTTATAATCTTTATCCACCTTATTCAATGCATAAGTAAAACTATGGGCGAGACTTCCGCTTCACGGTAAAACAGTTTGCACTACAAACCAGTGTGTTTATAATTAAGATAATACATTAAAATAATATGGTAAAACACACCACTTAAGAAGCTGTTTTGTACAGCTAAAACTAGCTGAATGCGGATGAGACCGGAAGCCGGACCCATACAATTTACAAATGGCCGCGCCCGCTCTTGAAAAATAAGGTGGATAGAAGATTGCATCATCATGGATATTCACCAGATTTGTTTTATCTGAGCTTGTTTTTTAGCTGAACTCTTTTACCTGCTTGCTCCCTCTCTCTGTCCTCTGCAGTGTGGATGTAGGAAAGTCTCCTGAGATTCCTTACGTCTATGTAGGCCACACAGGGCTTGTTCGCAACTATAAGCCTATCCAGGTGGTGACCGCCTGCTCCCTCAACATCTACAACTTTCCTTACGATGTCCAAAAATGTAGCTTGACTTTCCAGAGCTGGCTGCACACAAGTAAGTAAACACATTTCAGCAAGAAATGAGATCATTCAGAGTCATAATTGACAAAATGTACCTCCTACACACAGAATCTAGCTCTAAAAGGATTTTGAGAAATGTGATCTTATATCATTTATGAAACGGAAGCATGAAAGCTTATTAAAATACAGACAGGCGTAAAGATGCCCTGGAAATTTAGCATTGCATGATTCAAGAAAAAAAGACAACATACTTTTTCTTGAAAGCTCTGAACGAACTGACCTTTAACCTTATCTTATCCCGCAGCTAAAGACATCAACATCACACTAATGAGAACCCCTGAGGAAGTAATGAACGACAAGAGTGTGTTCATGAACCAGGGAGAATGGGAGCTGCTTCACGTCCTCTCCACATACAAAGAGTTCAGCATAGATAATGATGATTACTATGCCGAAATGAAGTTCCATGTGAGTAACGTAATAATGCCAAATTAAGCCATGGCACACATTAGCATTTGCAAATGAAAAATGTCAGGGATACACATTGCTTTTTGCAGTCAGGACAGACAGAAGTCTTACTGACTATATTAAACATAATTGCATTAGCTTTGTATTATTGTATAGAGGAGTGTTGTGTAAGAGGTGAGCAATAACCCCAACAATTTAACCAATTAAAAACAATCTACAGATCAATATGCTTTAGCAGAGCAATATTACATCTACCTTTGCGGTTGCAGAACAAGATCAGCATATTAAAGTAGAAATCCACTTCCAGAATTTACAGATAATGTACTCACCCCCTTGTCATCCAAGATGTTCATGTCTTTCTTTCTTAAGTTGTAAAGAATTTGTGTTTTTTGAGGAAAACATTTCAAGATTTTTCTCCATATAATGGACTGATATGGTGCCCCGAGTTTGAACTTCCAAAATGCAGTTTAAATGCGGCTTCAAACGATCCCAAATGCGGTTGTAAACGATCCCAGCCGAGGAAGAAGGGTCTTATCTAAAATACAATTTAAATACTTTTTAGTCTCAAATGCTTGTCTTGTCTTGAATTTTGAAAGTTCAAACTGTGGGCACCATAGCATTCCATTATATGGAGAAAAATCCTGAAATGTTTTCCTCAAAACACATAATTTCTTTACGAATGAAGAAAGAAAGACACAAACATCTTGGATGACAACGGGGTGAGAACATTATCTGTAAAGTGTTGTTCTGGAAGTGGACTGCTCCTTTAAAATGACTTCTGAAGGATTGTGTGACACTGAAGACAGAAGTAAAGAGTGGTGAAAATTCATCCTTTTCATCACATATTTTAACTTGTAATATTTCATAACATTAATGTATTTTTGATTAAAAAAGCAGCCTTGGGCTTACAAGACTTTGACGGCAAACTTTTGCACCACTAAATTCACATGGTCCAAATGTCTAGCCGTAATTCAGTTTTTTCTTTCATCGTCAGGTTGTGATCCGACGCAGACCTCTGTTCTACACAGTCAACCTCCTGTTGCCCAGTGTGTTCCTGATGGTGATGGACATTGTTGGATTCTACCTGCCCCCAGACAGCGGAGAGAGAGTATCCTTCAAGATCACCCTGCTCTTGGGCTATTCTGTCTTTCTCATCATCGTCTCTGACACTCTGCCAGCGACTGCCATAGGGACCCCTCTCATTGGTAATGAGGTCTTTCTGATTCATAGAACATGACCTGATGCATTTCAGAAAATCACTCAATCATTCATTGATCAAGGAAGCTTATTATTGTGTGTGTGAGGTGATGTGCAATTTAGTCTACTGCATCTAGACATTATTAAATGCCCTTAGATAAAAAGGTTTTTGTTATTGGCAGCCAGTACAGTTTTCTCTCAGCTGGCTGCACTTCTGATGCTCCTGCACAGTCAGAAAAAGTCAGAAGGCAAAAACCAAGATATTTCTTGAGTATTTCAAATGAAGTCAATCCACATGTCCATTGATTTTCAATATGGACCCGCAGCTGTGAGGAAGCTTGTGCGGAAATACACAGCGCTTATTAATTTGAGAGATAAGGAGAGCAGCCTAGATCACTACTGAGGTTTCAAGTTCAAATGCAATTGCAAAACTAATGCTTTCAAACAGACTAAAGACTAAAGAGGGCATGCATTTTTTGTTTTCTTAAGAAAGATCTTGAGAGAAATAAGTTCTCAATAGGATCTCAACATAATACAGAATACAACAATGCAGAAAAATCTGGGTAACTCAGCAAGATTATTATGCTGAAACAGTTGCATAAATATTAGGGCACTATGATTTCCGCGATGCGGACAACGCAAGCGGAATTGCGGAATCCTTTCATAAAAACGGAATTTACTGTATAACGCGGAATCCCACGGAATTTGACAGATTTTGGTTGGATACATCAAAAGTAGGCCATTACACTTAAATCAAAATGGGATATAGATTAGTGTCTGTAAATATTTAGCTGCAAAAATACTATTTAAATATGAATCCTGCATGTCCTGTGTGTCTCTGTGTGAATGAATGGCGCAGACGTGTGGTTTCATTTACTACACATGCTCTGCCGCTTCAGTATACAAATACATAAACACATTAACAATCTCTAGAACCGCTCTGAGAGTCACTTCATGAGCGTTTTACTGTTTCATTTGTAGATAAAACTATACATATCATATACAAACTGAACGTCTTTACAGCAAGCCATCAAAATAAAAGTTCGAATTAACTTGAAGAAACAGTGAAAGAAATATTACTTAATGCGATGACAGTATTACTAAAAAATAAAACATATTTCATAGGGTCTTAAAAATGTAATTTTTGTTAAACTTTTAAGTTCTTTTAGACCACACTGTATACATACATAAGGCCAGTTATCACACACACTTTACAAATGTTTGGGGTCAGCAGGATTTTTTAAAGAAATTAATAATAATTTCATTCAGTAAGGATGCATAAAATTAATCAAAAGCAACATTAAACAAACGAACAAAAAATGTTTTTAATGTTTATTTAAATAGGTCTTTTCTGCTCATCAATACAGAAAATTATTGTAATATCGTGAAATATTATTGCAATTTAAAATAGTGGTTTTCTATTTTAATATACTTTAAAATGTAATTTATTCCTGTGATGAAAAGCTGAATTTTCAGCATCATTACTCCAGTCTTCAGTGTCACATGATCCTTCAGAAATCATTCTAATATGCTGATTTATTACTTTTTTCAGGATTTTTTGATGAATGTCATTAAAATGTTAAAAAGAACAGCATTTATTTAAAATAGAAATATTTGTAACAATATACACTACCGTTCACGGTTTGAGGTCAGTAAATTTATAAGGAATTAATACTTTTATTCACCAAGGATCATGTGTTAAATTGATTAAAAGTGATAGTAAAAACTCATATTGTTAGAAAAAGATTTCTATTTTGAACAAATGCTTTTTTTTTTTTTTTTTACTTTATTCAACAAAGAATCCTGAAAAAAGTATCACAGGTTCCAAAAAAATATTAAGCAGCACAACTGTTTCCAACGTTGATAATAAATCAGCAGAATGATTTCTGAAGGATTGTGTTACACTGAAGTAACGATGCTGAAAATTCAGCTTTACATCACAGAAATAAATTTGATTTTAAAGTATATTAAAATAGAAAACCACTATTTTAAATTCCAATAATATTTAATAATATTACCTTTTTGATTGTATTTTTGATCAAACAAATAAAGACTTAATTTGAACTGTCTATTCATCAAAAAAAAATCCTGTTTCTGAAATGTTTCTTGATCAGCAAATCAGCATATTAGAATAATTTCTAAAGGATCATGTGACACAGAAGACTGTTTTAATGGCTGCTGAAAATTCAGCTTTGCCATCACAAGAATAAATGACATTTTAAATATATTAACAAAACTGTAATAATATTTTTCCATACAACTGTTTTGGCTATTTTGTTTAAATAAATGCAGCCTTGGTGACAGAGATATCTTTCAAAAACATAAAAAAATCTGACCAAACCCAAACATTTGAACAGTAATGTATAATTTTGATTTTTTTTTATTTTGATTTTTAATTCTTATAGACTTTAGTTGGCAAGAATGACAGTGAGTGCTGCACAGATCTGATACATTATGTGTTTCTGCCCATTAATAGTATTCTTTAACTCAGAAGGAGCACAAATGAGAGGAAGCATTGAATGTAAGCATGTTATGTCTGTGTGTTTGAGTGTAGGTGTGTACTTTGTGGTATGCATGGCGCTGCTGGTCATCAGTCTGACCGAGTCTGTTTTGATCGTGAGGCTGGTGCACAAGCAGGATCTGCAGTCTCGTGTGCCCCAGTGGGTCAAACACCTGGTGCTGGAGAAGGCCACGGTGCTGCTCTGCATTCGCAACAAGAAGGTCTGCTCCATCCTCTCGCAGGGATCTGACCTGCCGCTCTACAAAGAAAACAACATGAACACAGGTAATTGACCCTTCGCTAAGCCCCGCCTTAAACGTTACTGACCAATCCTACCTTAGCAGCTGTTGCCATCCACTACATCAGAGTGGAAGAAATGATAATAATTAAATCAAATGTTAAATAAAATAAATAAATGGCTGCACAATCAAAATAAAACTGAAATCCTGCTGAAACCCAAGTGCAATTATCAAATTAAATGCAGCGATTTAATTATGTAGTCTGTTATGCTGCTTGCTTGTTGCACACAAACAGCTCCATTTTGGGAACGCAGTGTGTGTTAGTTTCACTTACACAATTAATTATTTTCTTAATTTCTGAAGATACAGTACGAGTCAAAAGTTTTTGATTGAAGATTTTTAATGTTTTTTAAAGAAGTCTTTCTTGCGTACCAAGCTTGCATTTATTTAATCCAAAGTGCAGCAAAAACAGTAATATTGTGAAATATTTTTACTATTTAAAATAACTGTTTTCTATTTCAATACATTTTAAAATGTAATTTATTCCTGTGATCAAACCAGAATTTTCAGCATCATTACTCCAGTCTTCAGTGTAACATGATCCTTCAGAAATCATTCTAATATGCTGATTTGCTTTTTAAGAAACATTTATTAATATTATTATTAGCAATATTTAAAAATGTTGAGTAATTTTTTTAAGAATTCATTGATGAACAGAATGATCCAAAGATCAGCATTTATCTGAAATATAAAGCTTTTGTAACATTATACACTATACTATTCAAAAGCTTGGAGTCAGTATAATATTTTTAGTTATTTATGTAATTTTTTTTTTAAGAAATTATAGAAATTAATACTTTTTTTTAGCAAGGATGCTTTAAACTGATCAAAAGTGATAGAAAAAGACATTTATAATGTTACAAAAGATTTCTATTTCAGATAAATGCTGTTCTTCTGAACTTTCTATTCATCAAAGAAACCTGAAAAAGCTGTTTTCAACATAATAATAGTAGTAATAATAATAATAAAAATAATAATAAATGTTTTTTGAGCAGAAAATCAGAATATTACAATGATTTCTGAAGGATCTTGTGACTGGAGTAATGATGCTAAAAATTCAGCTTTGAAATCACAGGAATAAATGACAAATTTAAAACATACTCAAATAGAAAACAGTTAATTTAACTAGCAAAAATATTTCAGATTTGTACTGTTTTTGCTGTACTTTGGACCAAATAAATGCAGGCTTGGTGAGCAGAAGAGACTTCTTTAAAAAACATTTTAAAAAATCGTACTGTTCAAAAAATTTTGACGGATAGTGTAGAAGTATACATGTAGAAGAATATAACCGGCATTCTGCCAAAATAAAAGCCTAAGAATTTAAAAAATGAATGAAAAAAGACATAAATATTAATATTGTAATTTGCAGTGTAAAAATAAAATAGTATAATGACCAGATATTCTTTTTTTTTATTTTACAATACAATTTACCATTTTACCAGAGTGGTGTTCCAGCAGATGACGTAGGATGTAAATGTAGCGTAACAACAGTCATGAATTAAAAGTACAAAACAAGGATTTGTAAAGAAAAATGTTGGAGCATTTCGATATAAGCCAAGAGGAGACTGGTTTTCCTTTACTGTAAACAAAACTTGGTTCTCGTGAGACTACCATAGCATACACTACGTCTACGTCATCTGCTGGAACGCCACTCTCTTGTGAACGCATGTACAACAGTCAGCGGAAGCTAGAGATTATGGTTTATAAAGTTTTAAATGTAGATATTTTTCTCACACAAACACATAGATTCACTTCAGAAGGCCTTTATTAACTCCCTGAGCCGAGTGGAGTACTTTTTATGTTGGATAGATGCACTTTATTGGACTTCAAATTCTCAACACCCATTCATTACCATTATAAAGCTTGGAAGATTTTTAATATAACATTTATAATAATATAACAGTTCTTAATATAACTCTGATTGAAAAAAAAGGCATATACCTAGGATGGCTTGAAGGTGAATAAATCATGGGGTATTTTTCATTTTTGGGTGAACTATCCCTTTCAGTTATCTTCACTGAAATGATTCAACAAGTATCCATCCCTATAGGATGATCTGTAAAGCTCTGAAATTCACCTGTGGTTCTTTAAACAGTCCACTGCAACCATCACAGCTGCGAAGGATCCAGAGACTCTGGGAGAAACCTTGGCTTGGGGCTGTCCACGCGGGACAGCGCCTCTCCCGTCATGGACGGCATCCTGCGCGAGATCACCACCATCCGCCAGTTCCTGGAGAAGAAGGACGAGAGCAGGGAGATCGCTAAGGAGTGGCTGCAGGTGGGGTACGTGCTGGACGTCCTGCTGTTCCGCGTCTACCTGCTCACCGTGTTGGCCTACAGCATCACTTTAGGCACACTGTGGTCGGTCTGGCAGAACGTCTGACTGTAGATGTGGGTCACAGAGGGAAGGCGCCAATTCTGTCTCACTGCTTAAAGTAAATGCAGTGTTTGACGTAGTTTAAGTGCTGGTAATGTGATTGTTATCTCACAAGAGAATAACTTGAGCACCATAGAGGAGAAATGTGCTTTCAAATCAAGAGTTATTACTCGCAGACTGCTGTTCTCGCCAGATGAAAGCTCTTCAAACTGCCGTCTCTGAAAAGCATACGACATACGTGTATGATTGTTATAATATTGCAGTCTTTTCATATTCAGTACAACAGTGTGACTGTGAGTGTGATATTTCTTTTTACAACATATAAAGAAGTTAAAAATGAATTATTCATATTTTAGATACATAATGGGAAGATATTTCGGTTGTTTTTTTTTCTGACGATGGAAATTGTTTCAGACAAGCAAAGCTTTAAAACATATATGAAATAACTCACTGAAACACCATATCAAAACCTTCATTATTCCAATGTTACGGAAAAATATTCCTGGATTTGATTAATCACACTGACAAAACTATCGTTCAAAAGTCAGGAGGCTAATTTTTTTAATTAGCACTTTTATTCAGCAAGGAGACATTAAATTAATCAAAAGTGACAGTAAAGGCATTTATAATGTAACAAAAGATTTCTAATTCACAAATAAAACCTGTTCTTTCTAGTCAAAGAAATAAAATTATCATGGTCTTCACAAAAGAAGCACAAGTTGAGCACCAAAATCATATTAGAATGACTTCTGAAATATCATAGGATACTGAAGACTGAAAAAAATTCAGCTTTGCCATCACAGCTCTAAATCATATTTTAAAATAAACTAAAAACAAGTTTAAATTGTGATAATATTTCACAGTATTGCTGTTTTAAAGGGTTAATTTACCCCCAAAATAAAATTCTGTCATTAATTACTCACCCTCATGTTGTTCCGAACTCGTAAGACCTTTGTTCATCTTCTGAACACAATTTAAGATATTTTTGATGAAACCCGAGAGGTCTCTGACCCTCCCATAGACAGCAAGGGTCCTACCCATAGACTGTAAAAAAATATGGATGTAGTGTCCGTGACGTCACCCATAGGTTTCTGAAGAGCATTTTTGAAGCTCTTAGTGGGCGGGAGTCGGCCGTCGCCATCTTGGAATCGCGTCACTGCACGTCACTCCCGGATAATCTAAATTGGGCAAAGAGGCGGGTCATGGGTGGAGCTGGTTGCTGAAACCACGCCCCCCCTGACGCGACGGTGGTGACAGCAGCGGCAATCCACCCATCACTCAAGTGGCCACGCCCTAAATTATGCAGAACTTTAAAGCTTAATATAATTTAATAAGATTTAAACGGATGAGTTATAAAAAAAAATCCCTTTTTTCCGCAAAAAAAAAAAAAATATATATCGACTTCATTCCACAATTTTGTATACAATGCATCACTTGTGAACGCGCGTTCACGAAAGCACCCCGACGCTACAGCGTGCGTCGTTCTTCGCGTGCGTGTGTTCAACGTCATAACGCTGAATCTGGGTTAGCGCCGCCGCCGCCACACGCATGCGTACTGGTAACGTACTTTCGTGAACGCGTGTTCACAAGTAATGCAGTGGAGACGAAAATGTGGAATAAAGTTGATATATTTTTATTTCTTCGAGCAAAAAAATATTCTCGTAGCTTCTTATAATTACAGTGGAACCACTGATGTCATATGGACTACTTTGTTAATCATTTTGGTACTTTTCTGGGCCTTGAACGTGGTGGAACCCTTGCTGTCTATGGGAGGATCAGAGATGAAATCTCGGATTTCATCAAAAATATCTTAAATTGTGTTCTGAAAATTACGGGTTTGGAACAACATGAGGCTGAGTAATTAATGACAGAATTTTCATTTTTGGGTGAACTATCCCTTTAATGTATTTTTATCAAATAAATGGTGAGCTAGTGCTGCCTTCACGCCATGTCGTAATTACCGTAATTCCGAGATGATGACACGTGACATTTTCCTCGTAGCTTTCCATGTTGTCGGACTCGGAGGTAGGAACACGTGAGGGCTTTGGAGTTGATAGTGTTGCCATAGAAACCCATAATTCCAGATCGAGTAGAATGTCACGTGTTTTCATATCGGAATTACGGCATGGCGTGAATGCAGCGTAAGACTTTAAAAATCATAAAACAAATACTTAAACTTTTGAATGGTAGTATATGCTAAACCATTTTTATTTCAGCTTCAACCCTATTTGTGTATGTTGGACCAAATCATTTTAGTTTTACGTCATCATGGAAACAACAATCCTTTAGGTTCTAATTAACATCCAGTTGTTATCCTGATAAAATCTGTAGTATTCAATTCTATCCTGTTGTTGAAATGAAAACATCTTGTAAGTGTCTGTATTTATATGTCTTGAGAAGATGTTGAATTGTGTCTATATTGTGTTCCCGCTCTTCCAGCCCAAGGGCGGCTGAGTATTAGTCGTTCCCTGTGACACTAAATGTACTAATTGTAAAGATTTTCACCTCACTGGGAATGCACTCAGCAGGCCTGGGGTGATTGGATAAATGCCATCGACACCCTACATAATTAAAGAAAAAAAATCAGTTAGACAGTAAATGGGAGCATTGATCCCAATA